>NC_046229.1:24909420-25214420 GCF_009819885.2 Catharus ustulatus
TATAACTGAAACAAATTGTTTAATGTTACAGACAGCTGTTTACAATAAAAAACATCATGTAAAGTTAATAATGGTTTTGCATCATCAAAACTGGTTAATGCAAAGTTGAAATTGTTATGACTACTTGTTGCTCAAAAGAGAAAATGGTATTTATTGGCCAGAAAATTTGACAGAAAGTCATATAATACAGAGAATAAAGCTTGATCCTACTTTACAGCATAAAATTTCCAGAATATTTGACCTGGTCATAAATAATGCATTCAGATTTGAAACAGATTTAACATTGAATCTGCAAGAACTAACATTGCAAGATCACCCCAGATGACAAAAAATCTGTTTGCAGAGTTTCAATTTTAAAACAGATTTCCAAAGATATCCTGGGGCTATTTTGCAAATGGCTTATTCTCAGAAATGTGTACATAATGGTTAGATGTTATTTCAACATCTATGTGTTCAAAGGCTTAACCTGAAGAGGAAACAATGTAAGAATTTAATTAAATATCTCTTCAGGTCCATTTGGGACAACAATTAGAGCTTTCTCTGCACCATTTGACACAACCTTCTGCTTCTGGCTCATGTAACACCCACCCACCCCATGATCTCAAATAAGGGAAATCTGTACATTTTCCTCCAGCAGCTCTCCTGGACTTATTTCTAAAGGAAGGATAGCAAATCTAGGTGAGAACAGTATAAAAACACCTTTGTTCATAACCCCAACCAGGTATTGTGGATCAGTCACTGGAGAAATTGCATCGATTTAACAGGATATTGCTAAATATTCATCTGTTGTTCCCCCGCAAAATATCCCAAGCATCAATGGCTCCACAAACCCACCTGGACTAAGACTCCCTTTTGTAGTGCTCTACATGTTGGATGGAATCATTTCCTACCACCATCCTCAATTTTTACAGTCAGTGATATAAAGACAGCAAGTCCTAAATCTGAACCCCTGTTGCAATGAGAAGGATGAAATTTCTCCAAAGCTCACCAGGATGAATATTGAAGCAAAGCCCTTTTAAATGGCAGTAATAGCAGTAAGCACTTTGACCTAGTTTTCAAAAGAAGTATAAAAGCTAGAAATGGAAGATAGAGTCCTGATCTCTTGGAATCCTTGGGAAATCTGAGTCTTTTCTCTATAAAGCAGCCAATACATGAAGCAATTTCTATTCATTTCAAAGGCACAGCACTCAAACATTTAATTTCTCTTAAATAAAAACCCCCTTGAAATAATTTGAGAGCAGTCTTCCATACAGCTTGTACTGAGTTTCTCTTTTTGATAAGGGGAGAAGTTTTTAATATAGGGTGATTTATCATGTACTGAGTCTTTCAACATGATATTAACTGGTGTGAATGTTTTTTCCGAACCAAATTAGTTCCTACATTTAATACAACACCGTAACCATAACTACAGGATCAAGTGGATGTTGCTAATGAAGACAAAGAGATGGAGAATTTAGATTAAACCTGCTCAGAGGAAGTTCAGCTTGCAGTGCTCGTGCCAGCAGTGCAGTTGCCTTGAGCAGACAGACCCTGGATGCTGCAGGGAGCTCAGCAGGGCACAGCTGGTGTCACCTAAGTTAGAAAGTGCAGCAAGGGTCAACACCATCATAACACAGAGCACTGGAATTTTCAGTGGCATTGGCGTGTTCAGCCCTGATAAGAGATTTCCCCAAGCACTCCTGTCACAAACATTCTGATGATAACCAGATTTAATCTGGCTGTTTCAGCTGAATTTAGCTGCTGCTATCCAAAGTCATGCAGTATAGATATCCATACAAGGTAATCTCCCCCTCACTTTTGTGACTGCAATGAAATCATTTAGCCACAAAACAGTAAGGACCAATTCACTTTTACTTCCCAGAATCAGTCATTTTTCCAGCTCATTAAAGCCTATACCAAAGAAATACAGCTGTACTTTCTGAGAAAAAAAAAACAAACAAACAAACAAAAAAAAAAAAACCCAAAACAAAACAAAACCAAAAAATACCACAAATGAGTGCGATCATGAAACTTCATGTGAGTTTTTTAAAAAGGAAATTAAGTGCTAAGCTTTAACACACCATAATTATTACAGTTCTTCACTGCAAACACAAGTGGTAAAAAATAAAATCAAGTCTGGTTTGCAACAACTTTACCAGATTAAATTTTATCCACCCATCTTTTACAAACACCAAGTTCCTTCTCTATTTCACTCCTTCAGCTGCACTTACAGGTATCTGGTACAGTCTTAATCTTCATTAAGAAGAATCTGAGGGACTGTAAGATTTCTATATGGTACACTCTGCTGTAAACATCAGCCACCTGGAGCCACTCAGGTGTGGTCTTGGGTCAATGCCATAATTGCATTCACATAGAGATGGGACAGAAATAACCTAACATTGATGGTCCCTGCAACTCGACATGCCCTGAAGATAAGTTCATGCATGTACCTGCAGGAATTCTGCTTCATTTCTCAGGAGAAATATTATAACAGGAAGTTTATGGAGGAAAAGAAATCAACTAAATCAACCATGCTTGCAATAACTGACCAAAACAGCCAATCACATTTTTTCCCATATGCTGTACCTTCATAAACAGGATGTCTACTGCTTTACTCTTTTTAAGTAACAACACAAAACACAAAGAAATCTTTTACTGAGGTCTATTTAGGATAGGTATTTCTACCATACATTGGTCACCACCACCTTTTGTTTCAATTACTCTGTGCCTCCAGTACTTCACCTGGAGTACTGAGGTTTTGATCCAACCTCCCCTGGCTTCAGGGATCTCGTTTGCATCACTTAGGATAATGACCCACAACTATTTTACAGAAAAATTGCAATTGATAAATTAGATTCTTCTTTAAAAGTACAGTAAAAACTTGAATAGTATTCTCCCCATCAAATCTATTTTAATACTTTCACTCCTATCAGTGGAAAAACAGAGCACTACTATGAAAAAAAAAAAAACTAAAGATCTCACCAGCTCTTCTTTCACTATAGTGCTACAGTTTGAAGATCATAATCTCTGTTCTCACACTTTTTTCATTGATTGTATAGACAAAGTGTTTTAATTCAATTTTGCTGTATTATTTGTGTGCATTAGGAAAAGTAATTAAAACAGAAAATAGATGGCAATAAATGACAGAAAAGGCCCATAATTTTCAGTTTGAACACAGATATTAGCCAAAGATGTAATTTTAGCAAAGCAATATCTCTGGAAATTAAAACTTTAATGAAAGCAATAACTGAAGCATAAGCAAAACAACATGAAAGCCCCACACTATTTTTTTCATTATATTAAAGGTTTTAAACTGTTTTCGTTTCTTAATTCTGCAGTGCACTCAAAGGAAGTTATTAGTTTTTAACAGTATTATTCAGTTGTACATACTCGGAGAAGAGTCTACACGTATAATGTCACTGGGGAGTAATGCAAGCAACAAACTGTAAAAACTAAAAAATTATCAGTACAGAACGTGCAAGGGTATTTTAATAACAGCAATGAGGCTTTTTGTTATTAATGAGATACATCAAAAGCAATGCTGTTGATTCCCACAATTAGAGCTTTAAGATTCATTTCAGAACTGCTAGGAAGTCTCTCTGAATTTTTCAAATGAAAAATTCTTCATTTTTGTAATGAACAGTAGGACTTGTCAATGATTGTATTTTTCAAAGACTAATATCAAGACGTTCAAGATTCACTTCTGACTTAGATGTAACCCTGTAATAAATTGGTTACAAAACAAGGAACAGGAATGTACATTACAATTAACCTTTTTATTTCCCTTCGATGAAATTCATCATTTCAATTTGTAGAAACATTAGGCTAAATCCCAAAACATAATGAGTTAGAGCATTCTGCAAGGTAAATGGAGCTTTCCTTTAATTTGTAGCAAACCTACTCTTCTGAGAGTCCTTGTCAAGACTGAATGGTTATTCAGGGATTTTCCAATTCCCCTAAAGGAAATATCCAAACATGTTTTTTATTTCTATCAAATCAGCAGTAAATTAGCAGGTTTGATACGTCGATTTATTTCCACATAAAATTCCCATTTAATTTTTGTGGCTTGGAAAAACAACATGTACATGAGCTCTGTGTATGAAGGAATTTTAATTTTCTGCAGAACATTCTATAAAACCTATTTTTTCTTAATTTAAGCATTTGGGGAAATTAAAACTCATGCTTAAAACAGTAGAAAAAAATCAGTTCCATCATTTTAACAAATTGCAGGTTATAAAGAAAATAAGACTAAAAAAACCACCATAAACTCCTGTGAATTACTAATTGTTGAGGCGTAGCCTGTATCCATAATCAGCAGTAGAACGTGGCAGTGAGCAGAGAACAGAGGAAAATTTAGTGGGAATTATGGGTGACTGATAGTGAGACAAAA
Source organism: Catharus ustulatus (assembly GCF_009819885.2). Taxonomy (NCBI): domain Eukaryota; kingdom Metazoa; phylum Chordata; class Aves; order Passeriformes; family Turdidae; genus Catharus; species Catharus ustulatus. The sequence goes on from NC_046229.1 coordinate 24,913,790, forward strand.
ATAGTATCAATAATGGATGCACAAAACTTTAAAAGAATCATTATAAACCAAAAATATGAAATGAGAGCTCCGCAAGAAGAACAATGAAAAACAAGCCCTTAAATTTCTCTCAGGGCTGAAATCTCTCTTCCTTTTCTCTTTCCAACTCATCCCAGTGATTTATGTGGCTTAAGGGACTTAGTTCAGTTTATGTGGATCAATGAGGGATGCCTGGTTCTTACCAGTCAATTTATTTTGATTCCCTCTCACAAACTGTGCATAGCACATTGTGTGTGTGCACTCTGTGACACCAAGAGAAGATATTCTGCTTTGGAAAATGACTTTTCCTGCTTTGTTCTCTGCAGATGCTGCTAAGACAGGGCTGCTCCAACCTTGCTAAGGCTGTCATTGATCTGACAGGGTTTACATAATTGCTGGTGAAATGTGATTTCTGAGGAAGCTGTGCAAGGATTAACAGTATAGTTTAACAGTATGGGGTGGTTTTTATATAACCACTCTATCAGACTTTGATTACCTGGTGAGCTTTCCTCTACAGAGAGTAATCTGCTAACACACAAGTTAAGACATACTCTCAAAATCAGAGCTAACTCTGTAAACTTCACATACACACCCTGAATCCCAAGTATTTGCTTCCCTCAGCAACATTTTATTGTTAAAAAAAACTTACATGAAGAGCTGAGGATCTCCTGTTGCTGAAAGTTTGTTAGCCATTAACACTTGGACACCTATTGTGCAAGTCTCTCCACAAGCCTTTGTGAGTCTATCAAAACAGGGCATTTATTCAGCCATATGAGTTTGATTTTTTGATTGTAAAAGGATATAAAGTTAAACCATTAAGGACTAATGGAAAATTATGCAAAATACATTCTAATCACCACTGCTCATTGCAAAGAACTGACCGTAGGCCATTCAGAATATATCATACTACTAATGAAATTGTTAAACGCAATCCATCTAAGAGTTTTTGCTGATAATATGCTCTGTCATGCAAGAAGTGCTGCTACATAGTAAATTTAATGCAAAAAGCCTCGAATTCCATTCTCAAAATCATTCATTATGTAATCTCACTTACTGATTATGTCCTAAAGGATTTCATTGTGTTTTAAGGGCAACTACATTATCTTATCTTTCCTCATCAATAATCCATTTTCCTAGCTGTGCTAAATGATAAAGGCAAAGAACAAATAATTATTCATTTAAGAATCAGGTTATCATGAAGCAAAATGAACAATCATTTACATTCTCATGTAAATTCCGTAGATATGGTTTTGCTCAATAAATCTGATGGTTTCTGCTATCCCTATTTGGGATCAAAGGAACACAAGACATTTTCAAACTAATCAAAAGGAAATCCTGTGTTTTTAGAAGGTGGTGGCAATTTAGACAGATGATGATTTAAACAATAGTATTAAATTAACCAAGGCAACAGCAACAGTTTTACCTCATAACAGGATTGAGAGAGCAGTGGTTTATCGTGTTTTCCAAGCAGAATTTTTGTCTAGGACATGTAATCAGATTTGCTGTCTGCCTAAAGGTGGCCAAGACAACGCCCTGATTTTGCAGGAGGTGCTAATTTAACTTGGAGGGTGCTGTCTCAATGCTATGCAAGGTTCCATGCCTGGACAATGGGATCTATAAACCAACTGCACTCACTTAGCAAAGGACTGCACAGGTCCACAACACAGATCTGCTTAGAGGAGGACGTTGAGGTGCAGGAAATATCTCCAAATAATGTGAATTGTTTCTATTAAAATTGTAATATTATTGTATTGCCTTCCTAAAAGTTATTTTCCACTTTGAATACAACTATATTTTTCATGTCTTGGAAGCAAACAGCCCTCATTTTTGTAGTAAGATTCCAAATTTACTGTCTCCATCAGTACTATAGGAAACTGTCTCATAACATTTCAATGTCCTTTGGTCATTTCAAGCTTCTAGCCCCAAGTTTTATGGGGATTTGGGCTGCTTTTTAAGCTCTTACAGTAGCTTTTCTGCTATAAGTTAATATTCTAGGCTGAATTAAGCTTTAATTGAAAGTAGTCATCTCGGCACATTATTTGATTTTAACTTTACTAGCTTTTCTATATTTTTTTAATAATTTATTCCTCTTGGCTACAACCAAGGAAACCATCATTATGCATGATTTCCTACTGCTTTTATATCTGCTTTGAGAACTATCAGCTTAACGCTTGGCCTTGAGTCCAAATCAAATTTTCAGTGGTTCAAATATTTCAGGTATTCTCACATATCTCTACAGACCCTGAAAACACTAAGTTGCACCACTGGTAGGAAATTCAGTGAGATGGAGAAATGGCAAATAAGCAACATTTTTGTGTTCTCACACACACTGCATGCTTCCTCACTAGATAGGAAAGTACCAAAAAACAACCCCAATTTTATGTTCCTTGAACAAATATATAAATATTAACAGTCATACTTCATTGTTGCTCCTTAATGTTTAAGTTCTGGAGTTCTGCAGAACAGAATCTGCATACAGGGAGATCACCAGATTAAAAGAGAGCGGCACAGCTTTTCGGTCTGGTCAGTAAAGCTGCATGGATTTCTGCTGATGTAGTGTTCTCTGGCAAAGTCTTTCCAATTTGCTTGGTCAAGTCATTTTTCTTCCTTCCCACCTCACTCTTAGATTATTGGGGGTTGTAAACCCTGAGTTACGGGCATTTAAACTCTGTCTTTTAGAACCTTAAAAGCTGTTGAATGGCATTTAAGTTCTAATCAACATCAACAAAAGGGAAAGGAGGGTCAAAAGGTTTGGAATCCTGGGCCACCATCACTGGGAGCTTCAAAAACTCACCAGGAAATGTGTGTGGTGCTCTGCAACCTCATCAGGGTAATGCAAAGAGAGCAGTGATATTTCCTGGTTTAAACAGTCCTGCAAATGCAAATTGCAACTCCAGCTTCACAACAGCACAATCTCACTGCTCTTTCACTGCAGGATGTTTATGTTGCTGATCTGTAGAGCAGATGATTGCCTTTGCTCTACAGATCTGGTGAAAAAACTTGCAAGTTAAAACTGTTAACTGTTAGGCTAAAATTCATATAGGAAATACACATCCTTTTTCTTTAAATAAAAAGCCACAAAACTTGCATTCTCAAAAAACATAGCTCATCGAAAGCAGTGACTATTGACTTTGTAAGAACTCACTTTTCTTTTGTTAGCTTCTGTAAAAGCTAGACAATATTATATTGTAAAAAACCTTGGAAATGTAGTGGGAGTAAACTTCATAACTCAAAATATAATAATCACATATGAAGGCTTTATGCTCACTACATTTACCGTTACATGAACTAATTATGAACTGAGAAATTTGAGTGGAAGTGACAATTCCAAAACTCTCAGATGTCACCAGACAAAGCATTCACAAAACAGGTATCTTACACTGAATACCTACATTTTACACTAAATTCTATAGTTCTGCTGCTGCCAAATATTTCATTGTGATGTAAAGTCCACGAAGAATAAACAATATCATAACATCAATAACTTCTCTGAAGCCAGAGGGAATACCCAGAATAAGAAAGGGCTCCTGGCTGAAGAAGCAGGTAATTGAATTGAGAGTCAGCCCTCACCTACCTCAAGGGGATAATTGCCAAGAGCCTGTGTGCAGTTCAGCCTAATCTGAAGGCATCAGCCTTTCAAAGCTATCACAGCAATCAGCTCCCACCACGAGGATAAATCCACTCTTCACCCAGCACACTCATTTCACACACCCTTCCACACTGCCTGCATTTCCCCAGAAGGGAGCAGAGCTGGGAGGACAAACCCAACCTCTGCACATTTTCCAGCCTTCAGTTATCTTCATGCAGAGGCTATTTTCCTCTTTCAGCCCCTGCTGGCTCTGTACACCCTGACTGAAGAATCACACACAGTTCATGAGCACTTTCATCTCCAGTACCTTTGGAAACCATCTTTTAAATGCATCTTTCAAGGTGGCAAGCAGATAATGCTCATGTATATATGGAACAGCCTCCTGGTGCAGGAATTGCTTCCTCACATTAGAAAGCACCTACCAGTGCTGATGTGACTTGACACTAACAGTGCACTCCTGAGGAAACACACCTTTCATGGAAAAACATAGGTAATTAGGCAGATTGCATTTAATAAGATGCAAACCCAATAACTATATTAGTTCCATGTCTCATAACTATGTTGGTTTTGTGTTTGATATTACTGCTGATTGCACGTGTTTGAGCTTGGTTTACTTGGTAGACGGTTCTGTAACAATTTCCCTCTATTTTCTAACACATTCTGCAAGTGCTTTCTGTGAAAATACAATACATTTAGTGATTAGGAAAATAAATTACTTCAGCAGAAAAATCTTGCAGGAGAAAATATGTCAAAAAAAAGCCGTTTGTAAACAGATTGAAAACTCAGAGGCTGTCGTGTCTGACTACCCTAAGTTACAATATACATAACTAAAATCATGATGGTATCTTTAAAAATAATCTGTCTACTAAATGTTTACACAGGAAGAAAATTATGATTTTTCAAGACATAGCAATGATTTTGAAATTGCTCAAGATGATAAAGAAGGTGGAAGAGCTTGCTAGGAACAGTATAGCTGTTTTCTCTGATGGAATTCTGTTTCTCCATAGCTCTCTATAACCTGAGATCAGCTGCCAATGTTCCAGGAGTCCTAGGCCAGTCAGCTCCGGCTCACACTCCTGAAAAAACTGCTAAATTGTGGAACACACCTATAACAACATCATCATTGCTGTAGCTCTGTCTTAAAATGAGAATTTTGTTTGATGTTTGGTCACAAGCTGCATGCACATACCCTACTACAGCCAAGAAGCTGATTCCTGAACTTGTGGGAACAGTGCAAATACCATCAGCATATGAGAGAATTGTAGCTATCCCAAAAAAATTTAAAAAAAATTATAGCTTCACTTTTTTGTAAAGTAAATATTAAAACTAGCATCAGCCAAGAGAAACCAAATCAGTGGAAAAGTGCATGTAAGTGATACACTGAGGTTGAATATTTATAATGTAATTACATAAACATATCCATACAACGAAGAAAAAGCATAAAAGAGCAAAATGCTGTAAAAATAATAGAACTGACAGATCCTGGCCTCTATCAGAATAAAACAGTGAGTTTTGTGTCCTAAATGAAAGTGATTGCTCCAAAGGAACATCCCATCCCAGAACCTGAACAGCATTTACACTTGAATCTGTGGTAAAACCAGAATTATTTCTCAAACCAATGCCACAGCTTCTTTATTTCACGTTTTGCAGAATTGCAACAATTAAGATTTTTTGTATTAACCATCCCCAAGCCTTCTTCAGCTGTGATTCAGTAACAGAACATTCTGTCTCTTGAGTGTATTTGACTCATCACATGAACTCAATATGTTTATTTAAGGATGGTTGTGCTTTAGAACAAGCTGTTTAGCACAGCATGATGGCACCTAACCAGAAAAGACACCAAGAGACCTTCAAGCAGGTTGTATCAAGAAATTTGATGAACACAAGAGTTTGAAATCATCTTCTACATGAAACCTGACTTTTTTTAAAATCCTTTTACAACTTTAATATTCTATAGAGTTCCATCATGATTTCAAGTTTAGTCTAGAAAATGCATATTGGCTAACGGTGATAAACAGAGAGCTGGAAACTTTAATTTTAATTTAAAATTTGACATGCTCTTCTCCAGACTAGTGGCTTGACTCACTTGAAATTCCAGAGATGAATTTTATTATGTTTTTTGCAAAAACCTGGTTAGGATCATATACTTTTTTCTATCATCATACATTTTATGTCAGCCAACATAATGCAAAGAGGATTCACGGTTTTTTAGATACATTACACTGCTTTACCAATAAACAAGCCCAGCTACACACAAGTGGGATATGCTGTTGGTTTGAGCAAGAGCATAATTTGTTTTTATTTCACTCATGCAAGAGTTCTTTCACCACAGAACTTCATCAAGATGTCTCCAGAGATGCCACTAGAGCAAGTGTTCCTTAATAAGCAGCATTTACAGTTACTGCTTGGTTAGTTTTCATTTACCCCCACCCCACCTGCTGCTTTCCTTGACAACTATAGATAATAGTGGAATTATTAAGGCCAATAAATAGCAATTCTTACTACTAAGGAAAATGGATTATAGAAATTTCTGGAATAAGAGGAATCTTTGGCATTCTGAACATAATGAAAATTTTAACAGTCAATCCCATCCCAGAAATTTCTGTCTCAAACTCAACTTAGTAGTGAACAATGAGCTTAATCCCCCCATCACAGTGGTTATCACTGAAGTCAGTCACTCAGACCAGCAGAGTCTACACTGTATTTTATATATTTCTATGTTGGTCTTTGCCTAAGTCCCTGGTGTTTACAATAGTCACCTATATAGTGGTTCCCCAGCGTGCAAGCCTGGCTACAGCCATCTCTATCCCACTCCATCTGTCATTCATACCCCCGGTTACAGAACGTCTCATTTATTTATACTCTGATCCCAGCTCTTAGATATTGCTGTATAAGTGTCTTGTGTCTGCCCTCATCTGCCAAACTGCCTTAATTCCACGTTGTCAGACACCTCCAGTGACCAGTCCTCTCACACACAGCAGAGCAGTTGGCAAGGATCACCACACTGAGCAGAAATGCAACTTCCTCAACAGATGTATGCATTTATTCTTAGCCCTCGTTTCAAAACAGCACTTTGAGAAGACACAGAGAGATATATCAAGTGCTCATTCTGTGATAGGTCATGCATACAATCCTGCTGAAAATTACAGTAGTTGTAAATTATGAAAAGCTACAGTCTAGGATCTCATAACTGGGTGGCCTAGATAATGGTAAGAATATACATACTAATGATGATGAAGCAGTTGTCCGTGGAAAAGCTGATTTAGAGAATATTCAGTTTTATCTTTCTGACAGCTCACATGGGAGCACATACAGTATTCATTTCTTTCCACTGCACTAGAGTCAAATTAGAATATTGTTTAAAGATAAGGGGCAGTATCATCTCACTTGTGTGACCTACTTATTTTATTTAATGCTTTCCAATCTCTAGCAAGAATTGTTTAGAGACAGGGTAAAATTCAACTGGCAGCAATATAGAATTCCAGTAATTCTGTTTGTACAAACAAGATTTATTCCAGTTTTACACCAGAATAACTGAGATCAGATTGTGACCAATAGCAAATGCGTTTCTAGATTTCTTCCTTATCCAAACATGAGAAGAATATGACAAAGCATTGAATTTGCTCCTCAAGCAGCATTCTACCTGAATAATATTCATATACTGGGTTGTATTAAATAATTAATACTAATTTAAAGCAGCATTCCTTCACTGCAATTTGATCATTCATGCCTGAGACAGAACCCAGAGTTCCAACACACACAAAAGTATTATCATGACATACCATGTCTTTACCTTGGAATGTTTTAGACCACAGTGTCCCATGCCCCACACCAGCCACTCAAATACTCCTTACTCAGCTATGTTAGAGATTCATTCTTTAAGATGTATCAGAAATAAAAAGTTTAATTAATTTTGCACAAGAGACAAATTCTTGAACAGAACTTCAAGACAATAAAAATCAGAAGCAATTAAGCCTTACTATTCTCTTCCTGAATTCTTCTTTACCACCACTGACATATTTGTGCTGATTTCTGTTAAGATCAGGTCAAAAAACATTACTGCATGGTATGGCACCGAAAACTCAGGAAGAATTTTTTAAAAAGTAGATCTTGAGGCTCACTGGCCAAAGAAGAGTTGAAATAAAGTTATTTGCCACTTGAAATATGGAGTGTAAGCCTGTAGCTTTTCTGCAACAGATACATAGGGATTCAGACTACCCCAAAGTGCTGCTTGTGAGAGCACAAATAGCTGCTTAGATTACTGTACTGAATTGGATCTTCTACTGGTGCACCTTACAGCCTAAGGCTCACTCCTCCTAAAGACCAAGATAATAAAGCTAAGACAAAAGAACCTGTGTTCTTATTTAGATCACACTGCATCAGTAGAACCAGAGCAACTTTCAGGATGAGATGTTAAAGATATTAATTTCTTTTTAGAGTTTGTCACATTCCCCATCATAATCTCAAGCCACAATGCAGAAAATGAAACAAAATTCTGGGACATCCTTCAGCTCCTCAAAAACTCATTGACAGCTTGACCAACATGCCACAAATGAATGTTAGAACATGTCTCAGTCCATTTGTCATCCCCTTGATACAGAGCTTGAACTTCAGTCAGCAACAAGAAATTGATTGCATTTTAAATACCAGAAGGAAGCTTTTTGTAAGCAAACATACTGATATGAAAAGCCTTTTATTTTCACTCAGATTTGCATAAATTCATTAAAACTACTGAGAAATAAATTAAACCTCCTCCAGATTACCTTTTAAAGACCTCGGTACAATCATAGACTAAAAATATTTCAGTGAGAATAGAGCTACAGCAATACGTGTTAAGAAAACGTGTATCAGAATCAATTCACTTTTCTCATTACAAGTATTTGCTTCTGAAAATTCTAACAAATCCAATTGCTTGAGCAACAGCTACTGCAGAGACTGACACCTTCCTCTGAGATCAGGATATTGCTTGAAAGTGATTTGCCAGACTAATGAATGAGGGCAAAGCACAGCAGAATAAACACAAAAGTTTTGTATGCGTTTATAATGAATGCCTCGCCAAATAAAGGCACCTGGTTGCATATCCCATAGGTAAAAGTAAGGGAGAGAGAATTCCCAATCACCCCCAAGACTACCATATATTATCCTGTACAGTGCACACCAAAACATGATTAAGTATATTTGTTGATATGTTTCACTTTCAGTTACTGAGGACTGAGTTACCTGAGATTTGGGAATGATTTATCAAAGATCAACCCAGAGAAGTGTTAACAAGCCAGCCTGACTTCTGTCCCTGAAACCACAGCTCTGGGCCCACAGCCAGGGTGATGACTAGGAGCTGCAATCGACCTGGAATGGGTGTTAAGTCATGCCTGACCAGTCTTGTTTCCTTTCATGAGAGCAGAGAGCAGCGAACATCATTTATCCCAAATTCAGTGAGGCTTTCAGTGCTATTGTCCCAGTACTCCTGTCTTTAAATTAGGCTGCCATGGTTCACCTGGCTGGGCAGCCAAACAGGTAAAAAGCTGGCAGGAAGATTGGGTTTCGAGGGGAGGGAGATTTAGTGGCTCCTGCTGCACCTGGATGGTGGTACAAGAGCAGGACCACAGGGCTCAGGATTTTCCCATTTCATATCTTGATCCCTTCCACTGTAAACTGGAGAAAGGCATGGCTACAAGATGGCACTTGAAGCTTGCAGATGACTCCTATGGAGCAAAACAAGTGAGAGAAGCTGCTTAAATGTATTCAGCAAATCTGGGAAGCTCTCTCATTCCTCTGTATCCTGCCACAAATAAAACTAAGGCTGATGGAAGAACCAAAATTCCAATACATGCCTTTTGATCATGTTGCTTGGAAAGCGTTTTCCTAAAATAATTTTTTTTTTATTGTTCCTGCTCTTCCCTGGTATCCATTTCATTTTCTGAATTCCAGCTAGGAAACTAGGCACTATTTCAATGAAGATTCTTTACAGAAAGGACTCCAACTGGTGAATAAATTACTGAAAAAGACCAAAATAATTAAACTCCATACATAGTTTGAAATTCAGTGATTATGACTTCTTTTTGTGGATTAAAAAAATTTGAACTAAATGCTTGAGTCAAAACAACTACGACCAATTTATATGTTGGTCATAATCAATCCAAAATTACAAAGAATTAAAATCAGAGAATACCAGCACTAATTGTCTGTATGTTTTAAAAAGAAGAAAACTGCACTTAACAAGCCTATTTCTCTAGTCAGATGTAGGAGAAATGTAACATGGGAATAAATCAACAACAGACTTGTATCCAGAGATATTTTTCACATTAAAAATATGAGTCTTTATAAAGACTTGGCATAAAACTCCCTATAAAAGAAAATGCCATCTCCCCATAGACATTGAAAAAAAACAAACCAAAACTACAGGGGTAAATGTATGAGGAAAGTCTCATAACCAACAACCCACAACAAAAATGGAAATTACATTCAAAAGCCTTTATTTGGACAGACTGATGTAATCCATCCAAGTGATTAATAAATGACAACCACAACATCAGGTTCCTCTGAATCCTATGCATGCCACACATCATCTGCTCACAGCTATATGGTACCTACTCAATACATTAGCAGATGAGGTTTTACATCCTCATACTTTGGTTTCACACAAAGATCACATATAACAAGTGCAAAGCTACACACAATGTTTTAACACTTGGATTCCTGCCTGATGAGCCTGAGCCTCTTTGGCCACATCCCAACACACTCCCAGGGCTGTCTGAGGCCTGATTGCTGCACCCTGCCAGCAATCACAGCCACAAAAAGCATGAGCTGATTACAGCAAAGCTCTGGTTATCACCCCTGGACCTCAGAGTTCTGCCAACTTCACAGGCAAAGTAGCACCACAGTGTTGCTTTATCAGAGGTGGCAATTCTCCCAACAGCAGGATTTCCTACATGCAGCTGTTGAAAGCATTTGCTGTCACTAAAAACTGGGATCCAAATTTCTTCTTCAAAGAACAGATTCTGAGAGGTCATATATAGGTGAGAAAAATACTATTGATAGAAGATGTTCAGGAGTACCCATGTGATCATTTCTTTCCCAGTGCTTTCTCCTTAAAGCTAGGTAAGCTTCTATGGAAAATATCCTTTATGAAAAAAATGGAAATATATGTGTATGCACATAGGGAAGTCTCCCTCATTCTCCCCCTTCTACTGAGTGCTATTCAGAATGATCAGACAAACACACCCCAGGAGGAGGTCCACTACAATGATGCTGCCAGAGAAGTGTACCCAAAACAAAAAACTCATATAGGATTATAGGATAATCAATATATACTGTACAATATAACTTATTATGGCTACATTGGATGCACACCTATTAAAGTGTAAGATATGAGCAGAAGAATTCATACATATAGAATTTCATCTTCTTCCTATGTATAATGTTGAAGATGACAGTGGTAAACACAAACATAACTTCAAATAACTGATGCCAACTTGGAGTTTTCTTAACTCCCAGGCAAATTATGTTAAAGCCCTTCAGTGGATTCAAGTTTCTCATTTCAGTTTTGAAACAAGTTTGATTTAAACCAGAAGCAGTGAGGTGGATTCTTCCTACAGTAACAACTCATTTCTTAGGATCTGCCCTGGTGTCCATGGTCCCTGCTCCATCAAGGTGCACATCATGTGTCTGAGCAGTGCTAAGGTCTGTGATGGATTATTGACAGGTGTAAAGAGTGCACACACACCAGTCCCAAACCCAAAGGCTGCCAGGTTTGCACAGAGGAGCCCAGTGGTCTCTCCTTGGGATGGCTGCACACATGGCAGCCTGGAAGGATGTGATTTCCTCTCATCCCTGGTGGCAGAGCCCCATGGCAAACATCCAGACAGACTTGCCTTGTCCTGTGCTTACATCACACCACAGGGTCTATGGAGCTCAGGAGAGCACCACAAGCAGCTGAGCAAACCTTGCCAGATAAAAGGTTGTGCACAGCCTTCACTTAAGGAACTGCCTAATAGAACAATGGGATTTTAAGTTGTGCTCAATGTGCCACATTAAGTGAGCTCTCAAAGCAGTTCATGATGAAGGAGAACAAACACACCAGTATTTACATGGCTGTGAGCAACAGTGGAGACAGACATTGATTTAGTCCTTCTGCTAAAACAACAGCTGTACGTAGCTTGATCTAAGCAAAGATAACTAAAAACAAGAAAAAAATTTTTTTTTATATATAAATGCTTTTGAGGATATTTGAGCAACAATGGCTAAAAGTTTCTATTACTATTTCTGAGCAAACTTTTCTTCTTTCTATAGAAAAAACCCAGAGTGGCTCTTCTTACTGCAAGACCTTTAGAGGAGACTGTATTGGGTTACAATGCTCCAGGTCATGCCCATTGCATGTCAAGAAACAACAGCTCTTGCAATATAAAAATTATGGTCAGTATTTAATGGTAAAATGTATCAAAAGCAAATAAGATCAAATCACAAGGAAAGGAATTCTACTACACACACATACAAGCAGCAGCAATCCTTCTTACCGAGATATCACCAAAAAAACCTGCTATGACAAAAGTTCAACATATTTATAGAAACTTGGATGTAAGTAATAAATTACTAATTTCATTTTATTAAATGATTCAGTATTCCACTACTTCACAGCAAGACAACCCTTATCCTTGTAATTGCTGTGGTGGATCAGACAGCTTGTACTTGATTTTCCTACCTATCAACTTGTCACAACTAAGTCAAGACAGAGAGGGCTGGGAACACCATCAGCCCTTACCATCTTCAGTCCTTACTCTCTTACAACTCTAAACTCAACACATTTTCTTCTACAGACTTTTTTCTTATACAACACTGTCTCTTTTTCTCATAGACATCTCTGTTGATTCTGACTCCATTCTCCTATTAGCAGCTTGCACTGATTCCTTTACCTATGCTTTTCTTATAGGCAGTTTCACACACCTTTGGTTCCTTCCTTCGTTCTGCATGGCTGTCCCTGTCACCTAGCCCTGGACTGTCCCTCACACAACATCATCTTACCTCACCTGTCCCTTGGCTCCTCACAGCACAGCCAGCAGCCTTCTGACCTCACTGCATCTCCAGCTTCAAGTGCCTGTGTACAGTGAAAAGCTGGCCGGCTCATTTATATCCTCTAGCCTGACTGGCCAGGCACAGATGTTTCTGCTTTGGTAATCAGTACAGCTGCTGGTCATTGGGGAAGATTCCCTCCTGCACTACCCTAGCTCTCCACATCAACTCAATTATGGAAGCTGTAATCATACACTCTAAAATAATTTTACTGAAAAAGATGTTTTGAGGTGCCAGAAGAATTTTTACTCTCACATCTAGAAATTAGGAAAGGCTGTGCATACCAAAAAACTTAGAGAGGCAAAAAAAAGGCAAAAAAAAAAAAAAAAAAAGAAAAAACACATTAAAATTAAGAAAAAACTTACTAAAGAGGAAGATAGTAATGGAGTATTACCAAATCTTTGATCATTTAAATTTTTCCTAAACGAATTCCTGATAACTGTACATGTATAGACTCATGTTGTCATCCTAATAAAACAGCACCAGCTAAAGCATTTAGAGCTTCATGTTCTATTAATAGATATAAATACTAGAGTTGATCATTCTGTGGTTTCCTATAGTACAGTAACATTTATCAGTGAGCATCACTTACATTTTCCCTTCAGCTAAAATTGGGTTAAAGTAATAAATACAAGTGTCATGAATTTTCTCTGAGTGTCTATGTTGCCTTTGTAGGCTGATGGATTAAAATTCTTGGGGTTAAATTTAATTTGCTTTACCATAGAACAGAACAATTGGAAATTAACTTTAGGCTGGTATTGCACTGAAATAATGCTAAAGATATTGGATTATTATTCCAGAAGCAAAAGGGCTAATACTAAATCTCAGTGCCATGATTGCCTGCTTTAAGGTTTTTTTTTCTTTTCTCCATTTTCCTTCTTCTGTCCCAGGGCTGGAGTGGACAGGAATAAGACAGAGAAATAACTTTCAAATACAGCCATGAATTTGTATCAAAACAGAAAATATAATGTGGATTGGATTTTCCATATATTTAAGGGCAGATTTTACACAACTTCACAGGACTGGAGGGATTCCACCAGTGCAGCGGTAATTCCAATGAAAAAATCCCAACAAAATTGGAACCCCACTATATTATGTAACTAAATCAACAAAAACCAAGAGGTTTTGACATAAACTTTTAAAACATGTACTAGTTAAAAAGACTGCTGATCCTTGCAAGCAGTTTTCTGCACGCTGCTGAAAAGATGTATGTCAATAGTTCTTCTCACCTGCTTCCTTAATTAAGAAGCAAACAAAAATTGCAGTTACACCCCCTTACATCACCTCAAAATATTATCAGATCTCAGAAACAGGCTCAAGAGGTACTCATCCTCATTCTTTGAGTTCTCTACTTTTAAGACAGCATATTTTTCGTACTAAACATTTCCAGCTACAGAATGGGGTTTCTTAGCAGCATACTCTTCTTCACTTCCCCAAAACAAATTCAGAACTGCTTCTCTGACTGCCTCTATTCATACTCCACCACCTCTTGAGCTTGTCTTGACCTATTCATTCCCCACTACATGAATGTGTCACAGTCTCATTTTTCTGTATGTTTAAGGAGGAACAAATTTAACAGCTCCATGAACAGGTAGAAAATGAGGTCTTAGCAGCTGAGGGCAGAGAGAACTGTGTGTGGCCTAAGGACTGCCATGCTGCTGACACAACAGGCATTTATATCCTCTAGTGTGCCACTGTTAAGGCTTTTCTGCTATCAAATTATCAGTGACAATGAAGGAGGGAAGCTAATGGATTACAGTGTATAAATGTATACAGGATCACGTCTTAAATCAAAACTAGAATTAATACATTTTTTTAAAAATCTGCTTTAGACTTTAAATTCGTTCTACAGTAGGATTCTCCTGGTACTCAGATTTTATTACAGAATTCATTCTAGTGTTACAAAAAAAGGCTTCAGTAGAGGAAAAGAAGCATTTCCTAATTCATCATATTTTGGAGGTGTGATAAGGGTGAGAAATAAAAAAACCCAAATCTGCTTCAGGGTGGATTTAGTATGAGTATCTTCAATGGACATATCTAAAGTATTCATTTGCAAGAAATAAAGATTTCCACACAAAACAGGAAAATTTTCTTCAGTGCAAGAATTAAATGTTATACAATTAGTGCAGTACCTCAATTTAAGATTTTTAGGTAGACAAGAATATTTGTTTGGAAATGTAGGCATGAATTGGCAACTACAAAGATCTTAATAACTTCTGAATTACTCTCATCATAACAGTCCAACTGTTATTAACTATACACAGCTCTAACTTCTGCTTTGCCCTGGAAGATGAAGGCAAAACAGAAGTTTGGCACAATTCTGCCTTTTACCCTTCACTAACTGGAACAGGTTAGGTATACTTCATTAAAGACTCCACTGCATCAACATTTGTCCATGGCTCAACATAATAGAGGGGTGGTGGGAAGTGGGTGGGAAGCAGGGATATATGTGGATTCCATTTATTTATATTTTTAAAGTCTACCAGGAGAAAACTGCTTCAAAGGCAAATGTTCACAAAGGACACCAAAAATATAGAAGGAAAATGTCCAAAGATGGGCTTTGGAGTAAATAAGGTATTCACCAGTGTTGTCTCAGAGATTAGGACAAGGTACCTCAGGCTTGAAAAAATATCAACTTCATTTTGGGATGCTAATTATTTTTAAGTGTTTTCAATCCAGAATTGTGAAACCTGGAAGAATTTCTTCCCTGTGTTAGTTCTGATTTCTATCGTCTGAGCAAGGCTGAACAACTTCTGTTCAGTGGAAAATTAGTTTGGGAGCCAGAGGGGAAAAAAAAAGAATCCCCAAGAATTAAAAGAACAGGGTTTACTGCTGAAGCCTACGGCTGTGACATGAAATATATCACAAAACTGTTTACCTGTAAAATTCTGATTTAGATTTCCATTTTCCTCTTACATTCACCAGATTCATTCTTTGGATCACTAATTATTTTACCCACACTTGCTTGTCTTTACCCCACACCTCTGCTTTTACAGAAAGTGGGGGAAAAAAAAAAAGAAAGAAAAAAAAAAGAAAAAAGAAACAGCTGGAACACAATGTTAAACATGAAATAACATTAAGATGAAAATTTGTGGCAGTACTTTGGAATAACTGCCTTATTCATAAATACAATTTCCCATGTTGTTTTTTCTTCCCTTGATGGAAAACTGGAAAAATAGAACAGCTGCTCAAGAGCACCATGGTCCAGTAAAGCACAGTGAGCTTGTAGGCAGCAAATCTCATTTCAGGTGTTCCTGTAACACACGGTCTTCTAATGCTGGCCATGACCTTTACCTGCAGCAAATCCATGCAGCTGTTTCCCACAGGTCTGTCTTGCAAGATTTGATTTTAAACCTGTACTGGGGCAGGCTCACATTGTTTGTTCACAAAGGACCAAGCTCAACAACTTTTGATCTCGTGTGGGACTGTCAAGGTGCTGCAGTACTACAGAGCAGTACATAACATTTATTTGTGTGGGTATAAATACATACAGGCACCAGCATTTTATACTCTTTTTTTTGGGGTAACAGACTGGGGAAGGAAGCAAGAAACTGCATCTCTGAGAGTGCAATTGTTTAGCTTAAGAGACATACAGATGTCTGGAGAAAACCAGAACTCAACTACAATATTTAAAAATAACTGATAAACTCCCTTTTTTTGATTAAATCTCTATAATGATCACATATAGTGCTAATTTCCTAGTTGTCATACTAAGTATGAGAAAATTTGTTGTTATATTGTTATTTGTATTGTTAGTATTATTACATGTGATATGGAGAAAAACTCCATTTCCAGAGAGGAAGGAAAAACGTCAAATCTCACTCATTCATCTCTTCCCACAAAAATAAAAGCAGCAATCCATTACTGTGCAAAATCCAGAAACCCATAACTGTATGCTCTTCACAAACTATTTACACAGCTTCATTTTCTGTTACCTCCTCTCTTTCAAATTTAAAAAAAAAATGGTTAAAATTTTTAAATTAAAATATTAAAATCAGTTTAGTCTTCTATTTTGAGAATATTACTAAGATTTGTCTTTAATTTATTGCTCTGTTTGAGTACAAAGCATCATAGAGTTATTCCAGCTGCCTAAAATTAATCACCCAACAGCAGAATTGAAGGAGACAGAAAAAAAACAGTAATGTTCTGAACCAAAGTTTTGACACTTACTTATAAACACTGGGTTTGAACTAAGTTGTCTGCCTCTGGTGGCAAATGATCTATTAGTGCCAGCCTCTTCCAAATTTAAACAGATACATCCCAGTTCAAGGGGGGATTTAGCTTAATAAGCAGCTTTGACACAAGCCATCCTCTATTTGGAATTTCACATCTGAAGTTCCAAACCCCTCACCAGCAGTGTTCACCCTAAGCAGTGTGAGGGGATTCATCTTGCAGCCCCCTGACATCCCCACCACTGATGGAATTGTCTTCCAAAGCTGCCCCAGTCAGCACTTTGCAGGGCTGGTGCCCCTGGAGATGCTGCTGGAACAACACTGAATTATTTAGCACCCATTGTAGCTCACCAAGTACAAGGAGGAGCAGGCAGCAGCCTGCTGGCCTTTGACTGAAGGCTGTGCTGTCTTTTGCATACCAGATTTTGTCCCACTTTTCCTAAGGCAGGGCTGGATGTGAACAGAACACAAGGCAAACTCTTCTCTGGGTTGTTCCACACTGGCACAGCCTCAGTCTCAGCCTTCTGTGTTTCATAATATTTTATATAGGGCTACTGCTTCCCCATACACTCAGAGCATTGAATATAAGACAAAAAGAAGTTAAAGAGGTAAATAACTGCAGCTGTAGGCCACTACAAAACTACAAATTACAATAGTAAAGTAGAAAAGCAAAGTTATTGCAAAGAAAGTTGTAAAAGACTGAGAACAAAAAAAAGTATAAATGTATCTTTGTAGAGGAGATATTTGGTGTATGTTCCTGAACCTCAAATAAGATTATTAACTTGCCATAATTTTGTAATCCTTGAAATTACTCAAGACAGCAAAAATACCACTTTTCTAAATCCAAAGCCATAAATTACAGTAATTTCACGAATACAAGCCGCAGCAATTTGACAAAAATTTTGGTGGAAACCCGGAAGTGCGGCTAATAGTCGGGGGCGGCTAATATGCGAATAATTTTCTGACATTTACAACCCCAGATGTGCCAGCCAGGGCGCCGAGCCAAGCACCGGCCAGTAAAAGCCGGCATTTCGCAATTGTTACAGTGTTACCGTGTTGCCCTGGCTCCCTGCAGGCAGCACGGGGGGCGGGGAGAGAGGTGGGAGAGCTCTCTTCTTCCCTCCTCTGCTGCAGCCCAGGGGAGGAGGGGGGGGGGGGGGGCGCCGCCGTTGCCGCGGCCCGGGGAGCCGACGGGAGCCCTGCGCAGCCATTGCTGTGGCCCGGGGAGGAGGCAGGGTGCTTTGTCCGCACCCGCCGCCGGCGCCACGGGCGCGGGAAAGCTCCGTCCCCGCCCGCCGCCGCTGCCGTAGGAGCGGGGGAAGCTCCGTCCCTGCCTGCCACCGCGGGGCAGCGCCGACCCGGGGTGACCGAGCCCAGGGGCAGCGGCGGCCGGCCCCGAGCGGCAGCACCGGGCTGGGCCACCTGGCCCCGTCAGCGGCCCCTAGCGGGCCGAGCCTGCACAGCCTTAGCTCAGCCAGTAAACCCCGCCCTCCCGCGGTTCTGTTACTAATTGCACGCAAACGACAGAGCGGCTTATATTCGTGTGCGGCTTATCTATGGACAAAAACCGAAATATTTGCCAACACCCAGAGATGCGGCTTATACTCAGTGCGGCTTGTATTCGTGAATTTACTGTATATCACACAGCCGTAAGCACTTAAAAAAAATTTCTGGAATATAATTCCTAACATCACAATCTTTCATATGAAGAAATACATTTTTTACAATAACATACAAATTTATAAGTATTTAAACTGACATAATTATTACCAGCTGACATCAGTCACTTTTCAATATACATTTGTCCTCCAGTGACAGTAGCTTTCCTCCTGAGAGCCATAGTTCAGTAATTTGAGCAGTCATGTCACTTTATAGAGGAAAATATACTGCACATGAAAAGGCAGAGTCCTATTACAAATTTTGTCTCTATTAATACTGCATGAAAATTCTAACTTTGTCCATGTTGGGTCAGCAGCTGTCCAAGTTATATTCCATACCTCTTTAATAGTTACTTAAGTGAAAAGCACAAATAAAAGTAGCTTAGAAATTGGTTTATGTTTCATGTTAAGCACTGTAACTTTAATATTGCATATCCGATATCAATATTAAATATTAGTCCTCAATTTCAAAAGCATTTCTTATATGAAGTATGTTGATATAACTATTTATTAGCTATGCAGTAACTAATAACCGACCTCCATTTTCAATCAATCTCACCTCTGTAAAACTCTCTCTTACAGACATGGTATTTTTTCTGCATTTAATTGCACTCACCTGTAGTTCTGTTAGGCAGGCTCTCTGAAATAAAACATTGTTTATTTTGTGTCTCAACTCTTTCACTAAAGTGAAAAGAGGATATACCATGTACTGAGCATATATTCCATTAATACCTAAAAATGAAGACTACCCTGTAATTAAATTTAATTCAGGATGGTGGTAATCCCAGAAAGTTATGTGGTTTTTTTATTATTATTATTATTATTTTTCTGAAGGTCCCTGTTTTCAATCTAAACCAATCTAAGCAGTGCAGAAGAGTCAGGAATGGAAGGAGATGGTGACTCAGCTTGGTGAGTTGGTATTTAAAACACAGATGACCTACATGCTAAAAACTGCCTGCAAGGCACCTTTCCCTCACTCTCACAGAAGCTGCAAGTCCTATTTTCACCTTAGCTGAAAACTTTTGAGTCTCTTCTTCACATGAGACCCAGAAATCTTTTCCTTTAATAGGAAAGGTGAGCCCTGCTGCCTTCTGCTCCCAGCTCCAGCCCTTGTTCAGCAGCCAGCCTTTGTTCCATCTGCTCACCCTGGCCACGACTTGGCTCCAGCTGGGACTAAACCTCAGTTTATTTGGAGAAAGCAGGAAAGGCAGAGGGTAACCCGTGCTGCCTCCACCAGCCCTGGGCAAGCCTCCAGCTGCAGAGGCAGAGTCCTGATCCTGCTGATGAAAACTGCTGCCAGGCCAGCACAAGCCTTTGCCCAAATGCCTTGAATTGTTAAAGAAGGCACCTCCTTCCCCCACTTGTCCAGTAGATAAAATAATTGGTTCTATGTCAGTATAAAACAACTGAGATAAAGAGATTAACCAACATCTATTTTGCCTTTTGCAAAGTTAAATCGGTTTCTCAGGGGATAGCAAAGGGGGTAGCAAAGAATATATTAAAAAAATAGACTCAAAAAGATAAGAAACTAATATGTGGTTGGCCAAAAACATTTCTTTCCTCCAGTCAGTAACCTGAAAGGCACATTTGATAATACCAAGCCCTCAAAACTTGCTTCTTTTACGGATCTTCTGTCTAAACCAGCAGCACACATGAATAATTTCAGTGAGAAATCCTGAGAAAGCAGCATGTGAAACAGCCAGCTACATGCAACTTTGATGTTTTCCCTTTCTCCACTCTGGAATATTGTAGTCTGCTGAAGTAAACATCACTTCTCTTCTGGCACAGCAGCAAGTTTTTCTGCTAGAAAACAGAGCTGACAATCTTCCTTGGATATTTCTCTTGGGTTTTCTTTATCTCTGGGCTTTAAACCTGATGAAGGAGGAAACTCTGCAGGCTTCCCCTTTGTGGCAGACAGAATCCTGTAGTCATCAGATTAAGGTGACACCTATTCTGATGTGGATGAGTTAGACTGCCAAACAAACCAGCAGCTGTGGCACTGAGCACAACCCAGTAGCCCACATGACTAAAATTGTCTGTTAACAACTTATTTAATACCAAAAATAGATTCCTCCTTAGCTGCATACCCACTGCCTGCCTCATTCATATCCCACTACAGAATTTGGAAACTACCCTGAGGTCTTACCCTGCAAAATGGGCTCTTTATGAACAACAGTAAAACAAATATTCATTGAAGCCATCAGAAGTCACAGTCAATGTCTGTTTGGAAAAAATAAGGATATTTCTCCTGGTTTTGATGCAATTTTCCTCAACTCCTATCCTCAGAATTAGGAATGTACAAAAATTAAGTTTCTGAGGGAAGAAGAAGAGTTCAAGGTGAAAATCTTCCCAATTTATGGAAGCATTTGGGTCTTTACAGAATAGTAACATTCTTCAGATACACAAGTCCATGTAGTTTAACTTCCAATATAATTCTGAAATAATTTGCAGTCGGTTTGCTTCCTTTAAAAAAGACTTTCAAAACTGAATACCTGAATTTGTTTTGGGTTTCAAGCTCAATCATAGTTTGGAGGCAGAGTTAAACTGACAGAACATCTTCTGGGTTAGGAGGAATAGACTAAACAGCAGGAAGCTGTGGATAGATATGTGAAGCCCACAGGTCAGAACCAGCTTAAATCAGAGTATGATAATTTGTATAACTTCAGTGGGTTACTTCAGTTAACACCAAGCAGCTCAGGACAAAGTCTACAAAAAATAATGTCCTTACCAGAAGTAGTGCTTCTTGTTTTCTTCTTTATATGTGTAAATATAGACATTTTACTAAAAAAAATCCCAATATTAGAGGGTTTTTTTTACATTTTTATTAATATTTATAACAAAACAAAAACAAATCAAAACCAAAAGAAAACAAAAATAAAACAAACCAAAACCAACTTTATGCTTTATGGCTAAGAACTACTATTACTGATGGAAAAGAGTTGAAAAATTAGGCCCACAATCAAACCAACTGAACATTGTGAGCATCTTTAGAGCCAGCCCTGTCCTTTTGATGTTGGGAGAAAGCCTGTACCCTCCTTTTTTAATGAAAAAGAGGCTACCTATCAATTGAGCAATAGAAATTATTTGCAATGCAACTGCGGACAGAACCTCAGCCCCAAAGAAAGATTTCAAATCTGAAAAACAAACTGATTGCAACTAGTGAGTAACTAGTCACTACACAGCCTTGCCTTCATCAAACAGAATTTCTAAGAGTAGTAGCATGGACTTGCTCAATCTGCAGGAAGTGCATTCACTGAACTCTATTTTTTAATAATGTTTACTTTATCCAGGAGAGCAAGAAAAAGTGACTGCCTTTTCCTTTTCCACCCCAAACTTTCATTGCTAAATTACTTGAGAAGTTTCAAGGGGTTTCTGAAAGATTGTACTGAAAATTGCAGCCACCTTATTAAGGCAGAACCATATTTGTTTCCATATTGAGAATATACAACTCTCCAGGCAGCTCTAGCACCAACATCTATCAGGCTCATAAGTGCCATGTCCTGTAATCCCAGTCAAGTGTATGGGACAGAATATTTTCCTTCCATCAAAGAACATGTTTTCTATGTACCTTGACTCACAGAGCAATGTCATCCTGCAGCACTTCAGCACGAAAGACAAGAAAAACAGCACAAAAGCAGACTGAGGCACTGAGAGGGAAAACAATCAAATTCAAACCACCACTTAAAGCAGTAGTGAGCAGTAGTAAGTGCACATGACAACTAGTGAGGTAGCAGAACACAGCAAATGAAGGAAGAGAATGATCTTTAATTAAAGTACTTTTAAGGACAGCAGCTCTAAAGGTGCTTTGAAATAGGCAGGTTTGTTGGCTTTAAGTAGACACAGGCAGAGCTGCACAACACAACTGGAAAGTGTCTGGGACTAGAGAAGTGAATATGAAGAGAAAGGAAATATATATCTCTATTTAAAATATTTTTCTTCCCTTGCAAATCTTTGAAGAATAAAGGATCTGGCGTGGGTAGTGAAAAGCTAAAGGCAGGATGATGTGTGATGTGTCAATGCACTGTACACCATCACAGAGGAGAGCTGGACTGTGCACCATTCTGAGCTCTGAGGACCTGTGGATACACAGAGCTGCTTTGTTGAATTTTTTTGGTTGGTTTTTTTTCCCACTTGGGAAGTGGGTAGTTGATGTGGAGTGCCTGTCTTGTACCAGCTGAGATGAAGCATGGTTGTGTATACTCAGTTTTCGCCTGGAAATACTTTGTGTCATGCCTGGAAAGACAGTGCTGTAAACACTTGAATATTTTAGGTTCAGAGGCTCATTGATGGAATATCTCATGTCAGAGCAGCACTCTGGGAATTCCTCCACTAGGCAGAAACAGAGGCAGCAGAAAATACTGGCCTGCTATGAAAAAGAAGTGTTTGGGCAGGGAGGGGGAGAAATGGTAATAAAGAATGGTCAAAAGAAGTGGAACAGTCTATACGGGAAGAAAATAGGGGAGAAGAACAGAATCCAGCTGGTGAAGAGAAAATAACAAACTTTTTAAATGGCAATTACTGTGTCCAGATGCTGCTAAATTTGGGCAAAACTGTTACCCAAATGTTTGCTGAAGTTTTCTTTACTACAATCAAAAGTAAGTCTTCCATGAAAGCAGCTACTGGACCGCAAAGAACCAAAATACTATCTCATCTGACCCAAACACAACATGAATTCAGAGCTCAGTCATAATCACTGAATTAATTTAGCTCAGAAAAGACCTGGTTGAGCATAGAGTCCAAGGATAAGCCTAACACTGCCAAAGCTGTCACTAAATCATGTCTTTAAACACCCTATTAACATGTTTTTAAATACTTTCAGGGGTAGCAAACCACCTACTTCACCAGGTAGCCTGTTTCAGTGCTCAGCAACCCTTTCAGTGAAGGAATTTTTCCTAATATCCAGGGTAAGCCTCCCTGAACATGAGACTGGGATTTCCTCTCTTCTTGACATTCTGTACTTGGGCTAGGATGCTGACCCCACCTGGCCACACCCTCCTTGTCCTTCTTGCCCACTGGCTCTTGCTCAGCTGCTGTTGACCAGCACTGCCAGGACCTTTTCCCTGGGGCAGCTTTCCAGCCACGCTGCCCCAGCCTGGAGCATTACATGGGGTGGTTGGTTGGGACCAAAGTGCAAAATCAACACTGTGGTCTTCAGGAAAGGCTGTTCTGGCAAAGCTAAAAGGTTTTGTGTAGGTCCAGCTAAAGCCCAAGCAGAAGTCTTTGGAAACCTGCTTTGATTCCCCTAAGAAAAATTTGTGGGTTACTGTGCAGTGTAGGCTTCCAACCCTTGTGCCAAGGGATTGCCCCAGCAGCAGGATTCTCCTCCCAGAGCTCAGTACCAGCCCCATATCAACTGCATTTCTCTCATGCTCAGCTCCTAATCATGGAACAGAACAGAGGAAAGGCTTTTGACTGACAGCTGTACTTCTTCCGAAACCACTGCCTCTTCTGTGATTTTCCAGATAACTTTGAGAGACAAGAGGGTGTAACATGCTGTGCAATGGAAGTTAGATTTAGTTGCACTCCTCAGCACAGTAGCATCCCCATGAGCAAGGACAAAATGTCAGAGGTTTCTCCTTGAACTCGGATCAGCTTCTTTAATAAAGTGCTCTTGGTGTGCTGGGGTTCACCTTCTCAACTCCCTTCCTTCCTTCCTCCCTGAGTGCAAGGCTGGGGCTGCTGCTGCAGCTCTTTGCAGTTTAAACACCTACCAAAGGTAATTGTTCAGGGAGCAGCAGTGAGCAATACTGAAACAAAAGGATGCAAATCCCAAGTGTCATTCTCCACAGACATGATAGGGAAATCTGAAAATATTAACATGTCTTGGGTTACAGTACAGGGTGTGATAAAAGGTCTATTCTATCACCATCTGTTGAGGGTGGGGGCAGTGATCCTTATCTCAATGGCAGATATTCTGCTAATGGGCCATCCATTGAAACCAGGCAGGGCATTGTTCTTTATCTTTTCACAACCCATCCTTCCTCCAGAGAGTCATTTTCTGCTAATGGCCCATTGAGTCCCACTGTGGGACTGATAAAATTACTGCATCCCATTGGAAATTGCTCCAGACAGGGGGGGGAGCCCAACATTTCTTACCAAGATAAAAACAGAGGTTTTGAGACGCTAAGGGAGCCCCTTTCTCCACTGGACTCCAGAGGAAAACCGGATTTCTCCACATCACCACTGGACCTCCGGAGGGAAACTGCACCTTGTACAGGAGCACTGCTCCAACTGAGCCACATCTGTCACTGCAGGAGGATGCAGCCACCATTTAATGGGACTGCCACCAACACCCTGCCTGACAGGGTGTCAGGTTGTACTCTGACTTTGTCAGGGTTTGGAGTTTGTTTCTCTGTAGTACTGTATTTCTATTTTAATTTCCCTAGTAAAGAACTGTTATTCCTAATTCCCATATTTTTACCTTAAAGTCCTTTGATTTCAAAATTATAATAATTTGGAGGGAGGGGGTTTACATTCTCCATTTCAAAGAGAGGCTTCTGCCTTTCTCAGCAGACACCTGTCCTCCAAACTAGGACATAGCAATGCTTCAAACTCTTGCTAAAAATCTGAGCAGGTAGCAGACTCTTGTTTCCAGAAAATGCTTTTAATTATCTTTACTGAGGTTCTATCCCATGTCTCCAGAAATTCTGAAAGTCCCTTGACTGCTGCTTTCTCGGCTTACTTCGAGTTAAAAGAGCAGTGACCATTTTGTCAATCACTCTACTATTGAAGAGGACATTCGTAGTTACTTATCCAAGCATATCAATTATACATCTGGGATTTTGAAAGACAGTTTTAGTTTACCAGAGGGAAATCTTAAAAGTATTACAGATCTTTTCACAGAAGAGAACAAGAAGGAGCAGGGCTGCTCTGGAACAAAGCATTTCCTCCAGGGCTTATATAAACAAATATTCTAAATGTTTTCATTTGTTGGGGAACAAGTATTTTCAAAATGTTGTAGCTTTCAAAAACCTTGACAGAATAAAATGCTGCAGGAGTTGTATACATATAAGAAAACAAAAACAACAACAACAACAATTTTGTTGCTTGGCACAAGAGAGAACTTAATCTTTCTGCTCTTCACATTTCAATGTCATACTCGGGTAATCCCAAAAGACAGTTTTTGATCCAGCCAAATTTATGACAAAAAGTAACAAGTCTATGTTCTTAAAGTACTGTCAATTACATTTTAAGACATCCAATAATGCTAAATTTGTTCATTACAAAATAAAAACAAGACGAGCAAAACAAGTGGCTGTCACTGAAATAAATTCCTGAGCTGGACAGCACCAAGTTTAAGAAAAAATTCTCCCACATTCTCTTGCAAGAAAAAACATCAGTTCTATCTATAACGCATGGTCAAAACACACTGAATACTGAGCATGCAGAGATATAAAATCATAAAAATCCAAATTATAACCAAGGTTTCTTTCTTTCTTTTGGTATTTTACAATGTATTCCTGAAATTTCATCTCACTCTCTGGTAAGCTGTAGATCCAATTTTTAAAAAGAGCTCATTTGTTGTGAAACACATTCATGACAATTTGACATTTTCTGAAAAATCAGTTACTTCCACCTCTGAGAGATGTTAATGGCTTTAATTATGCTGTTTGCACAAGAGCCCTGTAAAAGTCCCAGGTCTGTCCAACACCAGGAACTGATTTAAATAACAGCAAACAACGTCTTGTACTTGGCACCTTTTATCTTGTAGACTGTTGCTGACCAAATACCATTAGTGTCAGTGGAAGTTTGCTTTAGCTTTAGGGCAAGTGTATCAGGAGGGCTTAACAAGCATTGCAAATCAACATTCAGCTACTCCTGTCCCTTCCCAAGGCTTCCAACACTGAGCTTTCCCTGCTTGTCCTACAGTCAAGATTCATCCGCAGAGCTAGAGATAAGCATGTATCAGGAGAGAGACTGAAATCATTTATCATCCTGTACCCACCAGAATTTTCCACCAAAAGACTTTTTTCTTCAAAACCAGAATTTGCTGGGGTTTTTTGTTCTTTTCTCTCCAGTAATAGAACTGACAGCATCCAAAGGCATATTAAGTTATTACAACCACAGTAGTGTCATTTTCTAGACAAATCATGCAACATTTTCTGCTAAGGGTTTTCTTAATGCATTTTAAAGTCATCTGGGGCATATGAATTTTCATATCTAAGTATTTTTTAATTAGGGAATTTTATGAGTGAAATGTTAGAAGGAAACGTTTTGATAAACACTACAATGAAGGTCTAAAAAGTCAGGTGTGTCATAAGTGGCTGCAAATGTGTTTATAAAACATCACAACCTACATTTGAATCAGAGATGCAGAAATAAACACGAAAGTCAAAATAATTCCTAAAGAAAACTCCTGAATTTTTTACCTTTTTACCTGACCAAGTTGTATAACTTGTGGGGTTTTTTAAAAAGCCTGAAGATGGTTTTTTTAATATTATTTTTTTCTTTTTTGACAGAGGGGTACAGATTCATACCCCATACAGAGAGGTACAAACTTTACAAATTCAGTATTTTGAGCAGCATAAGGGGCTGTAATCTTATTTCCCATTCAATTTCTTATTTCAGGAACATCCTTGTTTAGCAGAGCAGAGGTTGATTTACAGATCAAGGACATCAAGAGTTATTTTTCACATAAATCAGAAATCAGTAGTACAGTTGTGAAAAATAAGAATATTCTGTAGGGAGTAACCTCTACAGTATGGCTTTAGGTCAGTAGGAGATACAAAACCTCACAAGAGTTGGACATAAATATTCTCACTGAAAACCAGTGAACATTTTATCTGCTAATTATTCTTAAAGGTATAATCAGTTGCAATAGATAACTGACATCTCTTGCTGAAAGCATCTCACTGATAAATGTGTGAAGTGGAAGTTAAGCAATAGAATTTTATAGAAATTACTGTAGGAAGCTAATTCATGTAGAAAATCTGTCTCAAAATATAAAAAATAAAATTATAAAACTTCTTGCAAAGTAACCAAAGTTTCCACCTGAAATAGGAAGAATCTAATAGACCTTCTACAGCGGAGACATAGCTTCCATTAATTTTTGTGGCAACAGATGATACAGGAGTTGCTTGCAGAAACCAAGTTCCTCACAAAGCTGAGACTTTTACATCAGGAATTAACTGAGAAAAGGATCTTTCTAGCAAAGGTTAGATTCTGAGCTCTTTACAAATTATTACCTTTTTCTGTGACTCAATAATACTTGTCTCACTGGGACTATCACTAAGAATTCTGTTTCCCATAATGATAAAGAATGTCCTGATGTGGAGGTTTTACCCGGAATCTGGTGTCAGCCATATCCACTGTACTAAGCCTGTACCACACATGATAAACAAAATAATACTGGTAAGATCCATGGAAAAAAATTATGTCTTAAGTTCCTTATTTTTTAGTGAGCTAATGTTAATCTTAATTCAAGGGTGCAAGAATATGAAAGGCAACATTTTACCCATTTTTCTGATATTTACATAGGAGCTACATAAACAAGAAACATATAGCTTTCTTCTAAAAGAATAAAATGCCTGGCATGGCAGTAAACAGAAATATGTAAGGCATGATGAATATTCCTTAAGAATAAAGGAAAGAAAATAGTTCTGTATAGCCATAGGGCAGGTTTCTAAAAGAGAAAAACTTGAAGAAAATTACTAAGAAGGTTTAGACCCAGAGGCAACACAGATCTTAAGACTCTTGCTTTTCATAAATGCCTGTGCTTTTGATAAGCAAGTCATATTGTGTAAACATTTTATCTGTATTATAGAATCTGTCACTGTTTTTTCAAGAAGAAAAGCTCCACAGAGTCTTTCATTTGGAAGAAAAGTAGGCATGGATAAAAAGTTTAGGCTGTTTTGCCTCCTACCACTACAATTGCTATTAAAATGTATTTCAATACTTTTTATCAAGGAATCATAAAAATGTTTGGGTTGGAAAGGACCTCTAAGATCGTTGAGTCCAACCATAAACTTGACATAGAGGCAGGTCAGTAGAGCACAGTACTTCCAGGAGCAGACTTTATACTGAAATAAAGCAGACTCTAGAGCTCCATGGTAGAGGTGAAGGACAATTATACCAAATCTAGTCAAACTTCAGAGGTGCAAAACCCTTAGCCACGCTGGTACATAAAATTTCAGAATGGATTTAATGGGATTTTAACTCACATAGTGAGAAATTTCTTACTTAAAAGAAAACTGATTTGTATGGATTTGCTGGGTATTTTTTTCTAATGTTCTACTAGGGAAATTAACCGCCAAATTTGATCTGCACAGGGTTAAGCTAATATTTCGTGATTAGAACTGAATATCTATCTGCACAGCAAATGGTTATATACACTTGAACTCTTTCCTAATTCATTTGAGGTTTTAGAGGGACTCAGGGTTTTTAGATTTACATGTAATTTCTTTCTAAAACATAAATCTTTAAAGTGGTACTATTAGTCTGTGAAATACAAGTACAAGCAGGATTCAAACTCTACATAGATGAGCTGAGTCTTTATACAGAAACCACTTTTCAATTGTTTTGTAGGAACATGTTTCTACCTGGGAGTTTTGTTGAAAAAGCAGGAGAAAGATGACAGGACTGACTGGATATAGATGTCATTGCCCTGCTAAAGACATTCCAGGGCAAGTTACCTCAGAAAAGGCAATAAAGAGGAGCTTAAACCTCACTGAGTAAACAGGAAAATAGGTGTTAAATGTCTGAGTATTTTGAAGATAAAACCTCAGTCCTCCTTCAAAATATATGGATGATTTCCACATTATTTGAGACAACTTACTATATAGACTAAATTATGCATATTTGGTAACAAAAATCACTTTTAAAAACATAAAAATTAAGCATAATATTTGTCTCTGTTCAGGATCCTTGCCACAGTTTCAATCATGCTAAAAAGTTACCCACCAAATTGATATAGATGGACTTCATATGTGAGAGATTGGTACCTCCATCTCTTAAGAAAAACAAACACACCCCCAAGAACCATATAAATCTGCTTCTCAATGATTGCTCCAGCTTTTATTAGTATATTGAGATGAACAAATAGTGATTCCCAATGCACTGGAGGTGTCCCAGTCCTTTCAGTGCACAGCTAAAAATTTTTCTCCTACGTCCCACAGTCATAGAAAAACTGCCAGGAAAGCTGTCCTATATTGAGCCATTTAATTGTGAAAGGCTTCCTTTTATTTTACCATGATATTCTACAGTTTAGTAATCTAATATTTAATCCTCCATTTCAGTCAAAGGATTCATTGAGCAGTCTTTTGCCACAGGTCAATTATTAACCCATGCTACTAAGTGGGAAGTGTTGCTGTACACACTTTGAATAAATACCAGGATCTGCAGTCACATTTTCAAAAGAATTCACAGCTCATTTAGACACACAAGTGAAGGTTTGTCATCAAAAGGTTTCAGTATGCAGTGTCATCACAGGCATGGACAGACTCAAGTTTAGACCAGTACTTCCCTCTTTTCTCTCACACCAGGAAAAAAACCAGGGATTACTAGAAGGTAGTGTGCCAGCACATGAGAGCAGTCTCACACTCTTGGCTCCAGGTTACCAAACCAAGCCCAAACAGACTGTTTTGAAAGCTCACCCATGTACTGTGGGGCCTGAATCCAAGCTGAGCTTTCAGCAAATACCCCTGTCTCTTGGGCTCTGTTAAGGTGGTCTGTAAGTGATGCCCAGATTCTCAGTGAGGAGCAGCACTGCCAATACTTCAAAGAGCTGAAGGACCAGCCAGGTAATCACTTGAACATAGATGAGTAGTTGGTGCTTTAGGAGAGGAAAACTACTCCAGACAAATGCAGGAGCTGAGTGATAGGATAAAGTTTACAATTTGAGATCTCATTTGCTTTACCAAACAAGGTATCTACACATGAAAGAACTGTGATTTTGAAACTAAATCTACACAACAGAAGAAACTGAGTGAAAGATAACGCTCTTGGGGGAGCCCAGAACAGTGAGGCTGATTCATTTCAGGCCATTTTCATCAAGTTGACTTGATGAGTTTCAACAAACAAGCAACCAATTTCTGTGAGCTTTACACTTGTATTAGGTGCAATTTTTGCTATAAAAATTAATTGTTCCTTTGAACAGATGTCAGAAAACTGCATGTTTATAAGTGCATTCCAATTATAAGTGCTTATAAATTTGCTAAGCAATATCTAACCCTTTTGTCCGAGCAACAACATTAATAGGACTAACATCTGAATATTCATAAACTAATATCCTTATTGCTGTGCTGTCTTAGAAAGTTTGTGAGTAGTATTTTTGACCTGTCACATCTAAATTAATCAGGAACTTTACAAAGACAGAATTTCCAGAGCGCCTATAATAAACAAGATGCTCTTCAAGGTTCCTCCACTACTTTGACACACTGCAGGAAAGACATGATTTCTACACTAAAGGTCTGTTCTCTAAATTGTCAAGGTCCCCCTGCAGGGCCTCCCTGACAGCAATGAACCTCTGAAGAATGGGATTCTATGCAGTTGTGGCAACTTTAGTGGAACTAAATTAATTTACATTGGCTGGGTTAAGAAAATTTTTAAAAAGTAATCTTAAGATGTGTATATGGCAGCACAAAGAAACCTGATGTAAGTGAAACATATTTGCTTCAAATTGTTTTGCTGTAGAACCAAATTAGCTTTCAAAGGAGGATGCACATTCCAGCACATTATTGAGTTCACTGCATAGGAAATACAGTCAGTCTACTAATTCAACCACTAAAACCACTAATGGCATACATTCTCTTTGGAGTAACAAGTATTGTGAGTAGTCTATCCCCAGGCACTATTTGAATTAGAGTTGGCTGTTTTTTTAGACTAAAACACCTATTCTCACATCCCAAACCACATTATTGACCTTCTTTGGCTTTAAATAGTCTTGCAAGAAAGAGGACAAGCAAGCTTACATTGACTGCAAATTTTAAAACCCCACAGGATTAGATTGAGGGACTAAAATCACTCTCTTAAAAAAAAAAAGAAAAAAAAAAGGCAGCAAATATTTCACTAGCAAGTACTAGGAAGTACACACTTCTGTCCCTGACAATCTAATATGCCAGAAAGGGATTCCCCAGGGATGCTTATGACCTGACTATTCAGGAAATTCTTTCAGCTGCTCAGCCCCTCAGACGTGAAGGCCAGCATGACCATAGCACAGTTCAAGATGTGGGGAAGCAGAGAAATGTATTGCAGGTGAGCTTCCAGCAGAAAGCAGTACATCACAAGCTCAAGATCTCTGTATGACCACAAGAATAACACTAAAAAAATTAATTAAGGATCAGGACAGGTTTCTGCTTCCAGAAAGAAAAAATTAGCAAAGATAAAGCATGAGAATCATCAGTACAATAAATATATTCAGTACAAAGGAAAAACTGTCAGGATATAGAAAACAAACCCAAACTTGATAGACACAAAAACCACAGGAGTGGGAGGAGTGGAGGGGTGCATGTGCAAAGGAAACCTTCAAAACTGTAGAAGAATCAAACAAACCCTTCCAAGGTCCTTATGGATGACTGAATTTCACATTTCCCCTCCCCTGTTGGAGTTCCACAGACATAGTCTCAGCTGAGAGATAAAATAATATTAGAGTCTAGCCCAACCCTGCACAACCATAGGCAAGGTCCCAGATTAAAGCTCTGCAAATGGCATTATCCTCTTTGCTCTTTGGAATAAAAACAGGCAAAAAACCCCAATGGACTAATTTAATTTAAACTGGACTACAATAGAGCATAACATTTTCAAGAGAGAAAATTAACAATGGTGAGAATAATATAATTGTCAGTAAGCAAACCTGGTCCCTTTATACTCATAAAGCTGTTTCTCTAAACCTGGTTGTTGGAGAAAGCCTTGGGCTCAACAGGGCTGGGTGAGCACCATCTCCAGTGCTGGAGCTGGCCCAGGTGTCTCCTCAAGAGAGTTAACCCTGCACCTAAGTTAAAGCTGCTTTTGGTTCTCTCATGGATGTTTCAAACCAAACAGCCTCAGGATCACAGAGCAAGTTGCAGAAACCTGCCCAGAGATTTTCCTGAGCATTCATTTTATTTAAATAATCACAATGAATAACACAAGAATTTGGACTTAAAGATTAAAATATAAATTAGGTGTTAAATACAATCAAGTAAACATTTTAACACTTCTTAACTTTTTAAGGTCCAAATATTTCTGACAAATTAAACCTACTTTAAACACTAAACTAAAGTTATTTTAAACCCTTCTTAGTAGGCTACGACAATTTTTTTGATGATCACAAATTTCAGCATTTTCTGAGGAATGCAGGCACCCAGCTTCCTTTGGAAGTATGCTAAAGAGGATAAAAGGACAGATGAGAGCAGCAGAAACAGAAGATGCAGAATTATCCTCACAACAACTCAGACATAAAAGGTAAACTTGTTACGGGAAGGGGAAGTATCTTGCATTTTTTGTTTTGCTTCCCATGGGAAGTTCTCAAAACATAACTTGCATTAAAAAAAAAATTTAAAAAAAATAATAATAAAAAGGAAGCAAGTGGCACTTGGGGCTACATTTTAGGAAAGGTGAAGACCTGCAGTGCCATAGGGCTGGCCCTGACAGAGTTTTTCTCCATCTTCCCTTTTCACAGCACAGCACCCTGGACCCACAGCTTTATTTTCTGCTTCCGCTGCCTTTAACCAGAAATAACACTGCTCTTAACCTCCTTGATGTCTTCTTTTAGCTGAGCTACCCCCTGTTTGACCATACTCAATAATAATAAAAATGGAGTTCAGCACACCCTTTTGTTCCCCTCTCCCCCCCTGCCTCGGGTAACGAAGGCCAATCTCCAAGGGAGCCATCTGAAGAGACAGGCAGCTGCAGCCACCTCTGCTTGGTAAATGGTGCAATAAAACTACACAGCACAGTCCACAAAAGCTTATTTAAACACTCTGAGGGGTCGTTTCTCACCCTCACAGTGAAAAGGGCAGCCAAAGAGCACACCACAAATGCCATCTCTTCTACAGACACACATCTTTTAAAGAAAGAAAATCTGAAGGACTTCTCTTCCTGAAACACTCATTGTGCCATCTGTGGTGTATCGGTTTAAAATGCACAGGACCTAGGGTACAGGCAGTGAAAGAAGAATGCTTTAAGTTCTACAGCAATTTCAGAACCCTGTTTTTAATTAGGAAGAATGCTCTTTTACATGGGGAAACAGAAGCATGATCAGTCGCTACACAGCACAGCAGTGCTCAAGTTGGATGCCTAAACAGCAGCAAGAAATGATAATTAAAGAACAGGTATAATGGCAAAGCAATAAAACTGTAATGAAAATTTATAATCAGTACAATAACTCTGAATATGAAAACAGATTAAAGTAATGTTGTTTTCATGGAGTTCTCCTCTTCTTAATTAACAGTAATTTTTGTTGGTCTACCATAAAAGTCATTGCTGTTCAGCTCTGGAATTTCTTTCTAGTACTGCTTCATCTCTAACCTTTTGCTAAGTATATTGCTTAAGAAAATCCCTTCCCTCATTTTTCTAGTCTCAGGTCCCAGAGT
This sequence comes from Catharus ustulatus, assembly GCF_009819885.2. Lineage (NCBI taxonomy): Eukaryota > Metazoa > Chordata > Aves > Passeriformes > Turdidae > Catharus > Catharus ustulatus. The sequence goes on from NC_046229.1 coordinate 24,947,802, forward strand.
CTTGATTAGTTTGAAAATTCATTTTGCTCTTACCAAAACGAAGAAATAAATTGTTCTCTGCATAGGCTTAATTTTAGTGTGTTCTTTAATTTCTTCACAGTACACACTGGACCACCTTAGCAGCTTGTAATAAAAGAATAAATATAAAAGTCTCCCAAATACTTTAAATCGGCGGGTTTTAATATTGGCACTTAAAATATTTTAAATTAAGAGTTGTAAGTATGACTTTTATTGAGAAGATGGTGACAGCATCTGCATTTCAGCTTTAATAATATGGCAGTCTTCACAAAGAATAAATTAATATAGATTTTTTTTCTCAAGTCAAAAGCAGGTCATTAAGAAATTTAAGTGAAGCAAGACTACTGAAATTGTGTTACCCAAAAGTAACATATTCTATTCAATCTGTTGCAGAAAATATATTCATCTTTGCCTAGGATCTGGCTTTGGAAAAGAAGTTGGGTTGGTTGACATAAGTCATGTCTGCCTGAAATTAGAGTTCTTATGGTATGAAAATTTTTCTAATTTTGAAATATGAGTGAACTTCAAGGCAGAAATTCTTTTCTAATCCCTGAATGGAAAGGCAATAAATTTAGATTGGTCTTATATCCAGAAAAGCCACATTTATCTTGGTCATGGTTTCCAGTACATAGGAAAATCCTGCCTAACTGAACTTTTTATCTCACTGTATCTCTCTTGAGTAGCTGTCATCTGAATGTTCTAGGAACAGCTTTTCCTTCAGCAGTGATGATTTCATATGAAGTAGAATCCTGCTTTCATTAGTTCGCTTCTAGGGTCCAATAGTGATGCATGCACAACTTAATTCATCTATATTTCTATATTTCTGTGTAGGTTTGAGACAGCCTGGTTTTTGGTAGAAGCAGGGGGGACAGATCACAGGAGTAGCTTCTGTGAGAAGCTTCTGGAAGCTTCCACCATGTCCAACAGAGCCAATCTCGGATGGCTCTGGACATGGGCATGCTGCTGGCCCAGCCAGAGAGGCTGCTAACACCTCTGTGGTGATAGATTCTAGAAGAAAATCAAAACAGCACGTGCACAGGTTGTTTTCCAGGGCTGGCAAAGTCAGAGAACAGAAGGAAGTGAAGACATGTGAGGGAAAACAACATGGCAACACCAAGGTCAGTGGAAAAGAAAGGGGAGGAGGCGCTTCAAGAGCTGGAGTAGAGATTCCTCTGCAGGCCGTGGGGAGGAACATGGTGAAACAAACTGGCCCCTTGTAGTGAATGAAGTCCACAGGGATGCAGAGATCCACTCCCAGCCTGTGGGAAAAGTGCAGTGGGTGGGTGTTAGAGGAAGCTGTGATCCAGTGGGAGACCCAGCTGGAGACAGAGGGCCCTGCTCCCAGAGACACAGAGAGCCCTCGCTCCCAAACTAGAGCGGCCTGTCCTTAAAGACTGCACCCCATGGACAAATGGCCCCGCCACAACAGTTCTGGGATGACTGTTTGCCTGTGGGAGGGAGCCCACAGCATAGCAGAGGAAAGGCTCCTCTCCCTGAGCAAACAGAAAAAGATTTCAAATGATGAACTGACCAAAACTCGCACTCTGTGTGTCCCTGTACTGTCAGTGAGAAAGAAAGAAAGGCTGGGGAGAAAAAAGATGCTTTAAAAGCTTATTTTACTTCACATTATCCTCCTCTGACTTCGTTAATAATAAATGTACTTTATACCCTCAAATTTTGAACCTGTTTTGCCCTTAGAATGTTTTCTTCCAGTTCTTATCTCAACTCATGAGCCCTTTGTTAATTTTTCCCCTCTCCTCTGCTCAACTGTAGCAGAAGAAAAGCTAATTACTTTTGTGGGTACCTGGTGTTTGGCCAGTGTCAAGCCATGACAATTTCAAAAGTACCAAATACTTCTTAAAGTTTCCTTTTCTATTTATTTAAAACCTTTAAAACTATGCTACAATATTTTAATAAAGTGAGATAAAGGCTTACCCCTCTGTGTTGTCAAACTCAAATATGAAAAACTAAAGTGGATTCAAAGTTAATAATATAATTAATTCATTATTTAAAAGCCTGACAATACAACCATTGCACGAGCAGGCTCTAGAACAGCAGGGCAGCTATTAAAATACTAAGCTGTAGTCAAGCTTGTGCATGAGTTTACTAACAGAAGTCAAAGTGTTTAAGACATCTGGACACAAGACTCTTAAATTGTAAATATGACAAATTTGCAGACACTTTCTGGAAGTTTTTCCTGTGGTAAAGGGAACTGCAGGAGAGAAAGCATGACAGAACCAGAGGAACTGATGAAACATAACAGAAAGATTGTTTCATTCAGTTGTGAAATTGAAAAGTAGAATCATAGGAATCTCAAACAGCAGTGGTCATGATTCCTCTCCCAAATTACCACATGGCAAGATGTAATATTTTCCCACAGTGCTGCAGGCTTTTTATAATTCATTCACAGTTTGACCTCCAGCAGAGACAAGTTTCTGAAAGAAATACGTATTAACAATCAGAAAGTAAGAAAAATTCAGAACTTCCTGTAGAAATTACCCAGCAAAGTCAGGGGTGTCTCAACTGAGAGCTGAGGTCACTACGAGAGTGAGTGTTCTTTGCTTAGGGTAGCTAAGAACAAAGGTACAGAAGAGCAGAGTAAAGAAATAACTGAAAACTCAGTTGGCAATGCAGTGTTGTATCAATTCAGAAATAAATCCAAATTCAGAGACATTAAGTGGTCTTCAGGTATCTTTCTTTGCATGCATCAGGTTAAATTCATTACAAGATTATCATGCTGCCTGCAAACCTGACCCTCCAGGCAGTTCCATGAGCCAGAAGAAAGCTGAGAAAGATCAGGTGCTCCTCTGTTGGCCAATTCTGGAGCAGGAGTAAACTGAGAATAACAGGGAGTTAGAAAGCTTTTTTCTTTTCTTTACTGTTTCTGTCTTTATTTTAATTTATTTCACATTACACCTGTGTGAGGTTTTGCCTATATCAGACTCTAAACTGCTTATGGAAATTTCATTCCCTTTTCCGACTACCCCTAGCACAGTGATAATCGGTCCTTGGATGGACTCAACATGTCATCTTCAGATTAATTGCTAACAACTATTCCACACAGGCTGGGAAACAGGTCCTACTTCAATTCTGGGCCACATCCTGTAGATTTGCTTGTCAGCAGCATGTTTACAAATATCATATATTAAATTTTGGCTCCAAATCCCAGATTTATTTGGGGATTTTAAACTAAGTTAGCAACATTGGTTTTGGCTGTAATTAACAAATCAGCTACATGAAATTTTACAAATAATGTGCATCCCTGTCACACTTCATTTGTTATTCCTGGAACAGCATAATCTTTCCTACTTAGCTTTTAAGTTTCTTTACTTAGAGCCTCTGTGCCAATCGAGGTGTTAAAATTTGCATAAGAGAAAAAGAAAGAAAGACACAGTAACAACTCAGCCTTTAAATCATCCCTAATAGACAAAAGCATGGAAAATGCACACTGTTGTTGCTGATTTCTCAAAACTTCATTTTTCTACCTCAAAGAATCAGGAGAATGCCTAGGTTCTGTTTGGCAGTCCAGTGAGGATGAACTTACTGACATGTGCAATACCTGAAAATGTGAAAATACCTGAATAAAGATACAGTCTTTAAAAAAGGAGTAGATTCAGTTTTGGCTACTGGCATATTTGGCTGGTTTTGTACCAAAAACAGAGCAACCACAAAATCCAAGAGTGCTTAAAAAAAATGCTTTATCCACAGTTGCCTAAAATCTGGAAACTCTTATCCCATCCAGCCTGAGAAGAGTGAGGCATACTTTGAGATGGATTAAAAAATGGATTTCAAATGTTTTTTAAAAATTATAATTGCTCTTTCATCAGAATCAAGCTGACCTCAAAAAAGTTTGGGTAAGGACAGGAACTGACTTCCCATGAAATGAAGAGACTCTCTAAAGTTCATTTCTGGTCACTGTCACTTTTCTTCACGACAGGAAAGTTCTAGAAAAGTTGAAGAAATAGGCACCAAAAAATTCCTTTTTAAATTTTCAAAACGTACTTTTAAACTTTAAGATAAAAATTCTAAATTAGTAGGTCAAATAAATAGTGTTTTTTATTATTATTATTATTATTATTATTATTGTTATAGTTATGATGATGATTAGTAGTAGTAAAACATGTGGATACAGATGAGAAATAATATCAATGCTGGGGCACTATAAAAAAATTAGCCAGCTCTTTCTTTCAAAGGTCAAAACCCTATCTGCTGCAATAGGAATTTAGCTGCTTAAGTTAAAATTATTTGTCTTTTAAGAATTTCAGCCATACCCTTGTAGATCCTTATTCCTAAATAGAAAACCATTTACATGAAAATAAAATTAATCTGTTTCAGACTCTTGGCAGGAATAGTGGGAAGGAATAGGTGTTGTGTTCGAATTTGAAGATCTGAGAGCTTGAATCAAGGGTATCTGTAAAACCTCAGTTCCCATCTCCACTTAGTTTAAACCTCACAACATGAAATCACTGGAGTTTATGAATAGTTTGGAAAACTATTTTCCTGCACTGCATGAATTTCCATCATGTCTTCCCTTGATTTCTGTCCCCTGTAGATCTTCCCCAACAAAACACTCAGTGGTGATCCACATCAGACTTTGAAGAAGCTCCATACAAACAGGATTATGAGAGCCAAGGCTGAATTTCTCTCGCAGCTATTTCCAGTTTTGCCATACCGTGCAGATGAGCTTGTTTAGGAATGTCAATTCCTGAACTGCAAGAGGAGTTGTCACAGGAAAGTAAGAAACTCATGCTGCCAGAATGTTTCAAGGGAGGCTACAGCCTCCATTTAGCAAACAAACAAAAGACTACAAATTGCTGTTGGAGTAGGAAAAATGAGTCTGATGATGGAATATTTGAGCAAACCACCATGCTGCTCCCTTACTTTTTGTGCTTTTCCCTTTACAGCTGCTTCTTGGCTGCAGCCAGATGTGGTATATTTGGCTAGATGAAGCTGGCTTACTATGGACGCCCTTTTGATCTTTTCATTCTTCAGAGTATCTCTTTTGCAGTGAATGCACTTCTCATTTTTTGGTATTTCCCAATGTTCATCAGCCTGCAGTGAGCAATGGCACAGCAGAAGTTCAGTTAAACTTTATAAAAGCAAACGAGATCCAGGGGCAGTGTGACTCCAGGGCACACACACCTTCCTGGTGTACAAACACACTTCTGGCCTGACTTAGGTAACCTCATCTTACCACACCTTATGAAAGGCTCATTACCTGCTGACTGTCTTCTTTTTCCCTCTTTACCATGCTCTGCATGAATAACTTGTGTTAGCTATTTCTATTTACATGAAATATAACAAAACAACAGAGTCAAACACTAATGGAGAGGATAAGTAAAATCTATCAAACTGAATGGACTTTAAAAAAAAATCAGCTGTAAAAAAAACAATATTAAGCTTATAAGACAAGTCTTAGTGAATAATAGGTCTATACACCACTTCCTTCTGTTCTAGCTAATGAAAGAAATAGCTGTTCTTGCAGATTAATCAATACACTGCACAACATCTAGAAAATAAACTTTTATTAGTGTTGAAGAAATATGAACTTTTAATAAACTGTCTGAAAAGCTCAGAAATATACTTTCTGTAAATATGACCACAGAGAGTAGAATAGAATCATTTAGGTTGGAAGAAACCTCCAAGATCATTGAGTCCAATTGTTTATGTGACACTGTCAGGCCTACTATTCAAAACCATGCCCCCAGGTGCCACAACTACACATCTCTTAAATACCTCCAAGGATGGTGACGCCACCACTTCCCGGGGCCACCTGCTCTGGTGTCTGACAACCTTTTAGGTGAAGATATTTTTCCTATTAGGTACAATACAAACCTCCCCTGATACAAACATGAGGTCATTTTTTTCCTATTCTACATTTTGTTACTTGGGAGAAGAGACTGACCCCCACCTGTCTACGCCTCCCATTCTCCAAGCTAAACACCCCCAGTTCCCCCATTTGTTCCTCATCAGACCTGTACTCCAGACCCTTCCCCAGCTATGTTGCCCTTCTCTGGACATGCTCTAATGCCTCAAAACCTTTCTTGTGGGGAGAAGCCCAGAACTGAGCACAGAGCTTGAGATGAGACCTCAACAGTGTCAAACACAGGGCGATCATCCCTTTCCTGGTCCTGCTGCCACTCTGTTGCTGACAAAAGCCAGGATGTCCTTGTCCTTCTTGGCCATCTGGACACACTCCTGCCCCAGCATGTAGCATTACATGGGATTGTTGTGACTCAGCTGCAGGACCCAGAACTTAGTCTTGTTGAAACTCAAAACTAGCCTTGGCTCATCGATGCAGCCTGTCCAGATCCCTCTGCAGAGCCTTCCTGCCCCCCCAGCACACCAGACCCTCATGCAGATCATCAGTCAAGATCCCAAACAGGGCTGGCACTGAGCCCTGGGGAGCCCCACTTGTTACTGGCCACAGCTGGATTTAATTCCCTTCACCACCCCACTCTGGGCCTGGCCAGCTTTACAGCCAGCAAACTGCACCTGTCCAAGCCATGGGCTGCCAGCTTCTCCAGGGGAATGCTGTGAGAAGCAGTGTCAAAGGTTCTCTTCAAATCCAGACCACACCCACAGCCTTCTCCTTACCCACTAAGCAGGACACCTTGCCATAGATGTGCTCCACAGGTGGAGCAGGTTTCTCAGCTCTGGAGGAGCACCAGATCACTCAGTTTCAGCTATCTGAGGACAAAACTCAGACTCAGGATCCCTGCCACCTATAGTTCCATATTTTTGTTGTAATTCACCTTATCTTCTCTTCTTATCTCACTAAATATTGATACCAAGTTTTTGAAGCAAATCCTCTTTCATTGATGCTACTATTTTACACTGGAAAAACAGACTTAAAGGACTTAGAGTAGATATTGAGTTCTAGTAAAATTCTGAAATGTTTTAGGTTTGACATCAGTCGCATAGCCCAATGGATGAAGCTAAGCACATACTCTGCCTAACAAAATTGAGATTTCTGGTTAAAGGGACAAAGGAAAAGAGATTGCACTGAAAGGTCAACTGCTCAGCCTGAAGAACTACTGCAGAACAGGTTATTCAGGGGTCATTGTGAATATAATTTTGTTCAATATGGGCACTAATAATGCCTCAAAGACAAGGGTGATAATAAAAATTGTTTTGATGATGTGTTATCAATATAGCGGATCTGAAAATCAAAAGGAATTGGAAAAACTTGATTTAATATATAGAAAATATACTATAATAGCATTAATATAAAGTACACTATCATTCATTTCAGGACTGAGAAAATTCTTGTAAAAAAAGCCAGCTCTCATCTGCAGCAAATCATGGATATTTTTTGTCTATGTGACTATGAATCATCAGTCTAAGTCTGCTTTAGAAAAGGATATTGAGTTTATCAGACAAAATATTTCTAGAACAGGTAAGTAAGATCAATACTCTTGTATAAGTCAGAGGTGAGATATCATTCAGACAGCACATCTGGACATCAGAAATATTGTTTGGATCTCCTGTGCTCAAAAATATGGAATTAAGTTGGGATACATACCGAGAAAAGCAATTGCTATGAGCACAGGAGTGCGTTATCTACTATCAAAGTAGTGTGGTTTGCAGAACATTGCAAAAACAAGACTAATGTTGTAACAATATAAAATTTTCTCTAAAAATAAGTGAGCAAAAAGGGTAAACATAGGGAGAGAATAATATCTAGAACAAGTTAATGCCAGTGTCCACATCCACCCAAAAGGATAAGAAATTAGCCATTGAAACACTGACACAGAAAATTAAAGAAGGTATAAAATTTTGGAACACTTTCCTAACCTTAATAGTACTTTAAGAGCTGTTTAAATTTCTGAAGAGGTTTAAATGAAATTATCAGAAACACCATCAGCATCCTTCCTCAGAGACAAGCTTTTCAACCTATTAGAAAAACTGAGAATAGGTTTTTTAACTTTATTTTTCTTTCTATATGGGTTGTTTTCAACCAAACCCATACAATATGTGCTTGCACTTGCTTTCACATCATACTCTAAGTACAAACGTGATGTAAGGTACAGCACAACAGATTTCCCTCACATTTCCCCCAGTCAGAATTAGCCAGCAATTTACCCATTATGCATTCCCTTTTATCAAATTTCTAAAGGCACAAGCTGTTAGCTTGAGAAAGCCCATGAAATCTCAAATTACAAAGTTGGTTTGAACATAAGAGCTACATGGAATATTTCTACACCACAGAGGCAAACACTTCAGAACTGTATTTCCAGTTGTGTTTACTAATGTAAACTATTTTTCCAACAGAGTCGTAGCAAATCATTTTGGCCCTTCTTATCCCATATTTAGGAGTCTTTCCTGCTCTATTCAGTTTTTACAGCCTCTCTCATGGATCCATTGGATCCATTGCCCTTATCTAGATGGGGATGGACCCCATTGCCTTCCTTTACATCTCTCCCCACCTTTCACTGTTTGAATTTCTGGTGGGGGTTTCTACCCCCTTCTCTGATATTTCCTCAAACATTCCTTCCAATAAACTCACATAGTGCATATTTCAGGAAGACAGCTACATAAGCAGTTACAAATGCAAATTAATTACTTTGGTTTTAAAACAGGAACAAATAGTCTCCAACAACAAAAGGTTTGTGATATTTGTTTCCACTATCACATCAGTCTACGTTTCAGTCATGTAAATCCTTGGGAAGTGGACTCTTGCCCAGGCAATTCGAAACACATGCTAAACAAAACATCTATGGAGAACTGAGAAACAGATGTTTTGGTAAAAGAGAGATAAAATGTAACTGAAATGCTTATCTAGAAACTCTGCCTAAAATCTGATGGATTAAAAAAAATAGTCAAAAGTTAGTTGCTGGAAGTTTTCCTGTGTTATACTGCATTAAAAAAAAAATATTTTTATTCTTTACTCATTCTTCAACAGAAGTATTAAAAAAAAGATGTAAAATTAGTGTTGTGCCAGTTCATTAGTCTCTCCTAAGCAGCGATGAAATAACATTTTCTTTGCAACAGAAAAGGAAGAAGGCTGGCAGCTAACCTTGTGCTGACTCTGTTATGAATTTAAGTCTTCCTTAGGCAATGAGGGCTCCCAACAAAATTCTGATGATGAATTGAAAAACTGTTATGGCTTGAATTTTATTCAGGAAAAATACAATATGCCAGTAAATATTTAGAATTGCACTTCAGCTTTTGTTAATCATTTCTTAAATTCTATCACAGAAGAGATTTTTACAAATGTAGACATTTTCAAAAATAGCATTTACTATCACTGGTCATTACTATAGTAGCACAGCATATCTATTTTTAAATACACAGATTATGATTAATAATAAGAATATAAAAATGCAAGAACTCCTTTAGTCACTTGGGCTTCTGCTTTGGGACTCAATGAGTTTGTGTGGAGTCAACTGAAGGAAATGTAGCAAAACAAGTCTGATGGAGGTATGCAGCAAAATTGGGCCAAAGTTTTTGAAAACTGGGCATATACAGAAAATTATTGTGCCAGCCATACCTACTCCTCTTTTAGAAGCATGGATGTGAGGAAAACACAAACTTCATTGCACAAACCATGTACCTCTCCTTCATTTTCAAGAGACAAAATTGATATTCAATTACTCTCTATTGTCCACCTAGATGTAACGTCTGAGAGTGTCTGGAGGATCTTTAAAACTCTACTTTTCCTTGTGATGGAAAAATGAGAATGTAGATAAACTAATAAAGAAAAAAATAATTAGGAATCTTTTTGTAAATATTTTTGTCTCTTATTGTATACATTTTTCTATTTAACTTCTCCCTTCTAATAAATTGGCCTGAAGAAATAAAATAATCCAAACTACAAGGAAACGTGGAATTTGAAAAGCTAGTATGTTTTAAGTATGTTTATGCACTTTCAGAAAACCTATAATGTTCATCATCAGAAAATGAAGGAACTATTATGTTGATCTTCCCTATTAGCCTAATATGACTAAACTCAGAGTGAATGTCTTAATCAGAGATCTTTGTGAAATATAATCTTTCCTGTATTAGAAGTAAGGAGGCCTTTGGTTAGGGAGACAATTATGCAGAGCTTATTTTTCCCTGGCCTATGAAGAAGGTAATCCCTCTTATTAACGGTTCAAATATCAAATACAGGAGACAAGTTTAATGGAATTATTTTTTAATCTTTTCCCTGTCACCACAAGTGCCACCTGACATTAATCCCCTGGCACCAGTAATAAGATTAAATGAGAAATTTTACCTTTGGCATTGTATGATAGACTAAAGCACAGGAAGAAACCTCATCAATGGTTTAGAAAAGACTTAGTGTCAGTTGTATGACAATCTAGAAGATGTTCCCTATGGGAAAACAGCTACAAATAGTAAGCAAAAAAATCACTGCTTTTTCTGTCTAGTGATATAGAAAAGTACAGCAAAATGTTCTTTCAACCATGGGATCTAGCAATGGATACTTTAGGGCTTGGAAACACTAAGCAAACAGGAAAGTGAGACCTAACTGAATGAACAGTATAAACAAAAATAGCTTCAACAGAATATTTACCAACAACAAGAAAAAAAACCTGTTTTTTAAGTCCAGAAAGAGGGATATATTGAAAGCTGCAAAAATCTAGATGAGTCATATTCTGCTTTAAAAAAAAAAAAAAAATAAAAGAGAAACTGGAAACTGGGAAAGCTGCAGCTTGCTGCTAAGAAGAGAGAGTGTACTGGAGATGGAAGGTAATCTAGTTTTGATCTGGAAGCAAATCATATGGGGTCTCTGTTTTCAGCAGAAGAGATTGGTTAAATGCAAGACCAAAAAAATAAACAATAAAAAAATTTTTGAAAAGCAGCCAAGGCTAACAAAGTAGAGGTGAAGTACAATCTGCAGTAGAAAAATGTTGTATACCTAGTCACACACTGAGTGGGAATGGTCTCAAGCTTTACCAAATTTCTAAAGTCAATCCCAAAATGCCACATTGGTGAAAAACAACCACAACACTTTAAGAATGGGATCTTTAGGTCCAGTAGACTCTCAACAATAAGTAAAAAAAAATGTTGATGGGTAATTGGTCATAGTGCTGAATGAATAATTAAATCAATGGGAAATCATTTACCAGTGATACTAAATTAATCTGGCAGGGCAGGCTTATAGATTTATGCCCAGTCCAGGTGTAAAGACAAATGCAACCCAGTCTATTTTGGCTTTATAAACCAGCATAAATAATATACTGGAGAAGACCTCATTAAGGAACTGTCTAAAGGGGCATGGGAATGTGATTAACTGGAGGAACTTGCCCAATTTTACTCGATTTTTAAAATTTTTATTTGGTCATTATAGTAACAAAAAATATTTGAAAGATTTCTTGATGACTCAGATTTAGGAGGGATTAATGAAGGATCACAAGATGATGGCAGACAATCCAGATGATTTCAAGGAAAGCAGCATTAGAAATGGAACTAAATAAAAGTGCAAGGTCCCTTGAGGACCAATAACCAGAATATTTGCAGTGAGCAGCTTGAGAGGAACTGCTGAGGAAGACAAAGACATATTAGCCACAATACACAAAAGAGTCCCAAAATAATGGAGCATAGAAAAGAATAATTGCAATCCTTACCCTTTTTCAGCCTTTCCAGTAAACAACACAGATGAATAAATAAAAATACTTTTTTTCAAAAAACAGGTGAGACCACATCTGGGCTATCACACATTAATTCAGACTGGAGCCTGGACCAGGTCAGAGAAATAGATATCTCATAAGAAGAGCTGGAGGGCTTTGCTTATTTAGGCTAGCAAAGTAAACATTGAGGAGGAAAAGCTGCTTATCAGGTGGGTAAATGTCAGGTGAAATTGCTATATAAAACAAAGGACAACTCAGGATCACTAAAGACACCCACTTATGAGACTTAGACTCTAAACTCAGCCTTGAAAGCGTTGTCTGACATTTTCATCAAAAGTTAGAGGAAGAAGATATGCAGTGTGTGCCCCTGAATGTCAGCCCTTTACAGTTCAGCACTAAACAAGACTTCCAGTTTATTGAATATGAACTAGATAATTTGGGAAAACTGGTTTCACATGTGGGTACAATTTGTTTCAAAACAGTCTTATATTAGGCAAGGAATATTAGCTAATTTCAGTTAATCCCAAACTACTTCCAAATTTTACCCTAGCAGTACTTAAAATTCAACAGGGTAAAATAGGAGAGGGAAAGCTGCTCATTTTAAAACTGACCTTTTATTGTCTGCAAGTCACTCGTATTCTGCTTAGTTAACAGATTCTTCCAAAAGCAGTGTTTTCTCTAATTTTCAAACCAGAGCAGGTGCTCCAGTTGATGTGATTTTTGTACTGAAGGCAGCAGGCAACCCAAAGGCTATGGAGGCTTATTTAATTACTTGGCACCTCAATCCAATTAAAATGTACCATAAAGGAAGGAGTGTCAGAATGAAAATTTGGTGCAACTTACCTAAACCCCTAACACAGCGGATACACACCACAGAAACCTGTCCATACATTTAAGAAGTTCTAGTTACATTTCAAATTAAAAGTTACAAGAATTTTGTTAATTATTTTAAGACTTTTTAAGGATTTATTTTCAATAAATTTAAGTTATCATTCACTTTGAAGCTAAAACCATAATGTAATATTGTTGCTTTCTCTATACTGGGCAAATTTACATGTCTGATAATTTCCCTATGTATGTGGGGAGAGCAGTCATTTTGCTTGGACCACAGCAGAGGGGAAGCAAATGGATTTCTCCTGGAGAGGCTCAACTTTTGGTTTTCCACATTATTCTTTGAATGATTTAAATCTGATTTAAAATCCAGTAGGGATGAGAGGTCTGTTCTTTCCATATTTGTGTGTAGGACACAGTAACATCTTTAACTCCCTAGGCTGAATGTAGTGATCTGCATTTTCTTTACATAACTTGATCAATGAAAGAAAGAAGTGAAACTTTTAACATTATTTTGAATTTTTTTAGCAACCCAGGAAAGGAAAAGTTCTTCTAAAGCTGGGAGTGAAATAGGGAAGGAAAGTATCTCCAACTAATTTTCAAGCCCTAAATTCCTGTTTGCACATGAATTCTGTTTACATCTGAAAGAACTACACAAATTGATTTAAATCTCACCATTTATCCTTTCACTGAGTACAGTGTGGGCCACCTCTATTTAGGTTCCATGGTAATGTCCCAGCTGCCCACTGATTCAGGAATTATGTACTGTACACAATAGATTTTGAACTCTCAAAAAATGTTTTCTAAGAATCCGATAGAACATCCAGCACAAACATTGCCTTTGAACATTGTTACTAAGTGTGCAGACATGGAAACGTTAAATGATCAAAGTATCTCTTTTAAAATGCTTTAAAATATATTGTTTTATGATCATTCCCAGCAATAAGACCAAAGCATGCAAACCTAGCCAGAGCTGATTGTAGTCTTTGTACCAGCCAGAAGGCTGTAGATTCCAAGTTCACCTTGAGGCCTGCAATTGTTATTCACCAATTAAATTACAATTGCTGTACTGGAATATTAATTATAAATGTGTTATTGGCATCCATGAGATGATTATTTGTCCTGCACACTATGCAGAAATTCTATTCAATCCCTATAATTTTCTTTTTCTGTTTTTTCTTTAAAATCCCCTCAAAACCCTCTTTTAGAATGAAACCCTGCCAAAATGTTTATTCTCCTGGTTTAAGCAATCTCTAAATTAAAATAACACACACTTTTATTTCACCACAAGTCAGTGATTTATTTTTCTTGCTACCCAAAGCTGAATTCAAATGTATGAAAATGCATAGTGAGTTACCTAATTAATAATATCAAAAATGTTTCCCAATCCCTTTATTATTAGTTTGAACAAACCATCCCCTAAAACAAGGGTGAATCTAAATTGAAAGCACTGTTCAATACAGAAAGCTGCATAAGAATCCTCTGGAATTTTGAAAATTGTATATCCAATTTGAAAGAAATTGAAGGATTTTTGGAGGAAATCTACATGTATTGGTTACAAACTGATAACCACGTATTTGATAACCATAACCCAAAGGCAGAAGGGACAGGAGAATGATATGGCAGAAATTTAAGAAAGACCAGAAAAAAATCAGTACTTTTTAAAAGCCATAATCAGAAAAGCTGCTGTGGAGGATGAAAGAAAAGCTTTTTGCCTGTGGCAGAATAAATCAGAATAATTATACAAGTTTCAGCTCTCTAAACCAAGCTGGAAGCATATTTATATATGTTAAATTATCACCCTAGCTTTTTCTCTAGCAGCTCAACAATGTTAAACCCTTGGGTCATCTCCAGGAAAGACACCTGTACACTAATTTTAAGAAGGAAGTCAGAAGGAGAATTCTCTCTGTCAGGAGCCAAACAAATACAAGGAAATCAGCCAAGGAAGGAGAAACAAAATATATAAGTCTGTAACAGACTTTAAAAAATTATTTCAGTGCAGTATGACAGGATTTTCTCCCCTGTGACAGTGGAGAGGCTCTGGCACAGGTTGCCCAGAGAAGCTGTGACTGCCCCATCCCTGGACATGTTCAAGGCCAGGCTGGATGGAGCTCTGAACAGCCTGGTGTGGTGGAAGGTTTCCCTGCCCACAGCAGGAGTATTTGAACAAGGCAATTTTTAACATCCTTTCCAACCCAAATCATATTATAATCTTTTTCTGACTGTCAATCCAGTCTAGCAGTTGGCCAGCATTTGTTTATTAACAAATTGCTGTACTAACATGGAGGCAGTGTTCAGTACCAATCAGTAGGTAAAGGTCAAACCTGGAGCATAATTCTCCATAATTTATTTGAAGATACAATGTATTCCCAGTTCCTAAATGGATAGCTTATTTATTGGCAGCTTTTGACAGAGAGCGTAGCTGAATAATTTCAAGAGTGGAAGTATTGGTTTTGATTTGCCAATTTGAGATTTCATGGCCAATGCACCAATTGTTGTGGTGGGTCTAGCACTGACTAAATCACCAGTGCACCCACTAGAATTATTTACTCATTTCCTGCTGTGAGATAGATTAGTAGGAAGGCAAAACAGGATCAAACTTTGAAAGGTATAAAGAAAAACTTTATCACCAAAAACTACATGGAAAAAATAATAAGAGTCAGAATAAAACTTTCAGGACACTTCTCTTCCCCACACAACTTCTTTTCTTTCACGCTGACAATATACAGAAACCGATCAGTCACTTTGCCATCTCTACAAATAGCCTTTCACCAATTGACATAGGGAGAGGAGACTTCAGTCTATGGGGACTTCTCCATAAGAAACAGTTTTCTCGTGGCCTCGATGCCACAGTCAATCAGCTGCCCAGGAGAATGCAAATCTGATCACTGTGTAAAAGTCCCTTCCTGGATTCACAGTCTTCCCACAGCTGTTATCGAGGACCACGACAACTTATGGGACACATAAGTTTAAGGATTATGAGTTCAAGGAAAGGAGCTCATCATCCTTTGAAAACATAGATCTTTCTTCTCCTTCCCTGGGGGACAACAGGGGTCTTCATCTCTCCTCTTTATTCAAACTTCTCATGGGATCACATCTACTTCAACATCTGCTTACTTCAACACAAACACCTTTGCTCATGGCCTCAATGTGAATGCTTCATCGACCCCAAAATGCATTTCTACAAGGATCTTAGCAGCCAAGGGGACCTCCTCTCCCCCTTTCTATCAAATGCCAGAGGCCTCAGCTGAAAGGGGCTCGGCAGGTTTCCCCAGCCCTGCGTCAGAGCCACCCAGCCCTGCCTGACACAGCCCAGCCGGCACAGAGGGGCCCGGGCTGGTGTTACCTCATACTCAGGCAGAAATAAGAAGGGCACTTCCTGGGCTTGTTTGTTTTAAAATGCATATTCACAGAGGTGTGTTCAGCTTTCTCAGTGGTTTAATAAATTTCCAGTTCTCAAAACTGGTCACTGTTTGGTTTTTTTGTCAGACACAGAGGAAGTTGCCCAGGTCCTGACAGGGAGTTATTCCAGGAAATTAATACAAACCACCACAGTGGCCCTGCCAGTGACCTGAACTTGTTGGAACTGGAAAATATGCTTTCTAAAACTAATTTTCACAAACCAATTTCATTTTAAGACAAGGAAGGAACATCAAAGATGCTTTCCAGCAGCGTTAGAATGCCAATAAATATAAAGTGACCTGTAAGACAAATCATCACCAAGCAGGTGTGATTCACATGCCATCTTTAGGAGTCTTAGTTTGTGTTCTGTGCCAGAAAAACATGGGTTCCTGCAGGCCACGAGAGAGAATTGCTCACTGAGATTCTCAGCCAAACAGGAGAGAAGGGCTGCTACGTAGGGGTGCAGACAGGGCTCCTCTTGCCCTGGGTAGAAGATCCATAGCAGCATAAAGCAGGTGGAATCTCTGGCACACTTCTAGATACACAAGTCAAGAGCTGAAAAGCAATGCAGTAGAAGCAATAAAGGAAAATCACCAGTGTGGATGACAATATCAAAAGCTGGTGCTGGTTGGCTGGGAGACATGACAGATGCACTCACTTTTGCCCAAAGTTGGCAGGTCAGGGAAGAATACAGTATTTGCCATAGAATTACACATAAAACCTCTAGAAGTGAATTAGGTAAACAAATGACATCTGCTGCCTAAAATGGCCTATGAAATAGCTGCTAGAATGTACAAACACAACAAGATCTGTGGAAGAGGAAAAATATTTTTAGAAGCTTAGAAACAAGATTTAATGGATTTCTTCTGATTCAAAAAAAGACCTTAGTTATTGAGCCCAGCAAAACTAGACACCTAAATGTTAATTAATAAAAATACCAGAACGTGTACATCAGGAAAATTAATAATTAAATGGATACACATTCTCTTTTATGCTCTGCTTGTGGTATCACACAGTTAATATGCAGGATGTGTTAAAAAACATGCACTCTTTCCAATTCAAAAATACAGAGCAAAGTTGTTACAGATTTTTCTTTGGTTTTAATCTTCATTTTGCAAGTAGTAGCACTTAATTATTTAAACCATCAGCTAATGCAATCTTTCTTGAGAAATATTATCAGATTTTTGTTGTTCCGCACACACCATGCTGATTTTCCAGGAAAGATCATGTCAGTGTGACTGCTGGGAAAATGTACAAATTCCTTGTACTATTACACCCCTCAAAAACATCAAAACAGAGCTGATTTGCTTTGCAAAAGATTCAAGTTTAGCTGAGAATTGAAAACAATTTGTTCCAACAGTATAGCCCTTTGAAAGCAGTAACTGCTGCATAAATAAACTCAGAAATCTATAGACTGCACAACTTGCATTAAATGAAGTGTCCAGCAAACATGCACAAATGTCCTTCTGAATGTTCTGAGGGTTTTGTCAAGGCAGTATTTTCAAGAAAAAGGATTTAAACCAATGCCCTGCTTCACATCATCAGCTTTGATTTAGAACAGTAATGTCTGCACTGTAATTTCAAGGTGATTTCCTATTTTATCTGTTAGAAAACCTTCAAAAGCCCAGATTTGTTCAGCATAGAAAACTAATATGTACATTCTCTGCTGGTAATCAAAAAACACACTTTCACTGTAATTTTGTGACAAGATCCCAGTTTGGGTGCATTTTTTATTAGGAAAGGACACAACTGGTTTGATGTATCAGTGTTATTTCAGTGATCATCAACTGACCACACCAAATTTGGAGGGAGCTCAGTGCAAGATTGCATGACAGATGCAACCTAAACACACTTTCACTGAGGTCTGGGTTTATTTTTACCCCTGTAGCAGCTAGCTCTCTGAATTTCACAGGTTTTAAGTGTTTTGAAATTGTCACTGCACCAACTACTTCAACAGCATTTATTCCCTAAATCTAAGCAAATCTTCACTTCCTACCTCAAACCTTTCCTAAACTATATTAAACAATATTTCCTGCCCTTGTTTTACAACATTTCCCTACAAAATAACACATCAATTCTATTCCTCCCACGACTGTTGTCTGTTCAGTTTATTCAATAGTGCTATGAAACATGGAAAGTACTTGAGAAAACACTAAACAAAGAAAAATACAAATATTTTTGTTCAACTCAATAGTCTGTACTTTTGTTGCTGTTGCTGTAAGATAAACTAGCAGCATGAAGCTACTGTGTGCTTAGAATTCTCTACCTGACATATTTTTATTTTTCTTGGGAAAAGTTGATCATTCAATGCAAGAGAGATATTTCTTATTCTGGTCACCATTTCTATATGACAGCTTTTCTTCAGTACTTTCTGCTTCATCTGAGTAACCAGCCAAACTCACTTAAAACAGCCGCCAGCACCGAAATGTTCCATTTTAAACAAACCCTTTGTTTGAAGCCCTTCATTCAACATTTCAGTCCCTCTGGGAAATTTCAGATTCATGCCATTTTGGATTAGTTTCTTTCAATGATTACATGACAGGTCATAGCTGGATCTATCACAAAACTGTCCTGATAACTGTATTTTCACAACTTTCTGAATTTCTTTATAACTCTCTGCTTTAGTAGAGCAAGTACAAAACTCATACAGCAATTGTCACTAAACCTTGCTTAAATTCAAGTAAATTTTATGAGGATTTGGGTATTTTAAATTTTTTTAATGAAAGCTCTCCTTCTAGAAATCTACACTGTATTTTAATGAACAATATAGCTCATTATTTTCTGTATAACAAGTGTGCCAAGCGTATTATTTTCCCTTCAATAAATGCATGCTCATGAAGCATAAATGAATGTCTTCCTAGTGACAGGTTCACCATATACAATATTTCTGCATTTGCTTTTTAGCAGTTCACCATTTTCTTAACTTTTAATAGAAAATATTTCTTGCCGAGCTTATTAAATATAAACACTTTTGCTCTTACTTATGCTGTAGAGATTGGTCTGTCAGGTTTGGGGGGCTGTGTGTTCCATTTCCTTCCCCCAGATCACAGGGGGTAATTTTCAGACACTGTGTGTGGGGAATAGATCTCACTGCAGCCAACCAGAGTCCCCAAATTTGTGCATCCAGAGGCCCTGATGCAAAGGTTAAAATATGACCTTTGGCCTTAATATGACGTTTGGACTTTGTTATTTTTAGGCTTAGGATGTTTTTTCCTTTGGCCCCAACATCCTGGAGCTGGAGTTCAAGCTAACAACACTATCTGTCAATCCACAGCAAAAGCAGGAAAATGAGTTACCTGAGGTAAAAAGCAAAATTAGTGCTCCAAATCTACCATAGATAATAACCGATCATGTTATTCAAGAGTAGAACCTTTCACGCTTAATTTTCATTATCATCTTTTAATAAGGCATTATGAAACAAGATAGACATGAGCAGCATCACAGCCACCCATGGTCAATATCCATGTAAAACACCACACCTCCAAGTTTGAAACGATCCCTTTTCCCCACAATTCACAAACCTAAAACTCACCCACTCCACAAAGCTGACATCAGTAGTGGGTGATTACCTTCAGACTCCTAAAACTGAGAATATCTAACAACTCTCACCTACACACAATAATTTCCTATGTTACAAGTTGAATATAAGTTTTACAAAAATTTTTTAAAATACAACTTTAAATACAACTTTTATACCAGTCTTCAATTTTTAAATTATTTCTTTTTTAAACTATTTGGACAGTTTGCTGTCCTAATTAAATGCTGCTATTAGTCCTCATACTTGAAAATATTTACAATTAGGGCTAACAAGTTGCCACTTGTGACTATGTAAAGATACATCTGCTATTTGGAATATGACACCAACAAGCTGTGTGGTTTGCAGATAACAAAATAAATGTATATTTGCTCAACATGAAATATCAGAAGACAATACAAATTCCACCACTGATCTTCTGTGTGTCCTTATAACAATTTCTTGTAGGAAATATATGGAATGTCCTTAATTTAGAGTGGCTTTCCTCAATATGTCATTAATTCCAGCATGTTGTTGCTACAGGTTTAACCTTTAGCTCTACAATCAATAATCTCATGCTTCAGTCCAAACTGGTATTTTTATTCTAAGTGCAAAGTCTCCAGCAAACCTCCAGCCTGTGTTTTCACCCTTTCTCGCATGAAAATGAAAAATCAGATCTGTAAAAGCACATTACAGCTGCAGTTATTACATTTCCAGTGTGGCTGTTATGAACCTGCGTGCACTCCGTGCCAGCAGGCTGCGTACAGGGAATTTGACAGTCTGGGGCTTGCTGTTAGCAAACTGCAGACCTCTCTCATATCTGATATATTCCTACATATATCACTATCTTGTTCACTCAAGTCAGATTTATGAAGTGCTCTCCAATTTTGAAGAATCTTGGTATCTGGATTTTAGAGAAACATATTGCAATTGGTAAAACTTTGGAGTTTTTTAAGAGATAAGCATTGCTGTAATTGTGCTTCTGCCAAAGTGTCTGAAAAGGAGGCAGTGATAACAAGGTCTTGAACATGTGCACCTATTAGTTGTCTCATGTAAAACAATCACTCTGCTTTTTGTGGACAGGCTTGGATGAAAAGATTTAGAGTGCTATTACATCTGAGTGCATTGGTTGAGATTACTGATCAGTACTGCAGCTTACCCAATTTTACATGAGCCTATTATTTGCAAAAACTCTGCTCCAGGGATGGGTATTTCCAAGCCTGGTCTCCACTCAAAGGTTAATTTGTTTGGAAAGCTGCTGTGAAATACTGTTTAGTTATTTTTCAGAAACAAGTGTTTTGGTGGGCTTCAGGAAACAAAGAATAAAAATAAAAGTTTTCTTGCAATTTTAACATCATCCCTGCATGCTAATGAAGTATCTGCTACGGTTTTAGGAGTTTTTAATGAATCCTGCCCTTTGCTTAGGAGATTTCAATGATGTGTTCCAGTTTGTCTTGGAAAACCCATGGGACAAAATGCAGGTGGTTAAAACCTCCAAACCACACATGCCTTATCAAAATAAATTTAAAAATTAAATCAGTATTTTAAAAATTTAGATTAAAGCCTAAACAGTGCATACTAACACTCATTACTAAGGTTTTGCTGAAATTCTAAGGCGGTATCTTTGGCTGTAGATAGCCTAGAATTTAGCATGTAGGGCTTACACCTGGGAGTAGCCACATCAATTTCTACTGCTTCACAGAAATCAATTGGGCTACTCCCAGCACTAAGTGCTGCTCTTCACTGCAAGCACTTACAGTCCCTAACAGTCTGTTAACCCTGTCTCAGCTGAAGCCAGAACAGTGTGTTCTGTAATATTTTTGTGCAATTTTCTCACCTACATCATCTTCTGCCTTGAAAGGTTCATCCAGTTAAACAGCAGAAGCAATGTATAAAACCCACATTCATGCTGCACCATCCACCTGAAGGGATTGTCATTCCTCTGAAAGACTAATTATGTGATGCCAACTTCATAATCACAGAAATTATTTTGACTGAGCAACCATGACCACTATTATTCCAGCATACCAGACTACATCAGGAAAATGAGTGGTGCTTTAAAATTCATTTGTCTATGCTGATCATAGCCCGGAACAAGTTACATCACATCGTTTTTCATGAAAGTACTGACAAGAAGTTAAGACAGGATTTTCAAAACCTGAAAAGCATCTGCCTTATGGAAACAAAAATTAAATCGTAGCACACAGAAGGAATAAAATTTTAGCCCTAATTGAAGGCTTCATGAGGGACAGATACTTTCAAGACTGCCTTATTGCCAGGTGCTGTTAAAGCCAAAGGTACTATAATTTGTACCTGCAGTGTCAACCATAAAGTCACCGTGGACATATCAGCTCAAGCTTGCACTCAAACATTGATACACTTTAATTTTGAATAAACACATCCTGTGATCAATAGGTCATAGGAAAGCGCAGAATAAAAGGAACCTCAGAAGGTTCCTGTGGCCAGCAGGTCAAGGGAAATTATTCTCTGTCTTCCTAGTCCTGAAATGCACAAGACAATTCAACATGGCATGCTGGATTTTTTGCAATAATACAATTCAGACTGCATAACTGCAGCCCATGCACTGTGAGAAAGCAGATCAAGAAAGCCACCTCTGTACAGAGGCACTCGTGTAAAACACACATTCCATTAAGTCTGTTGTCCTATGGGCTCAAGTTGCTTCCAAGTCTATAAATCCTGAAGATGAAAATTCTCCACTGAGGTTTTCATTTCTCTTAGTGAAATCCAGCACTTCCCAGGAGCCATGGCAAAGTCTGTGCACAAGTTAATGCCTTGGAGAACAGGAACATGCCTACATGGTTTCATTTGGTTCTGTACTTAAGGTGTTTACCAGAGCTTCCCTGAAAAACCAGTGTGGCACAGGAAGAGTCTGTGAGCTCTAACCATAGCTACTGTCAGGTCTTTGGAACAGACACCACTGCTGGCTAGTTTGGAGCTCCCTGCACCATGTGTTATGGAGACATACATTATACTCTGAAGCACTTAAATTAGCTGTAGAAATCAGAAGACTGAATCCTAACAGATTCTTCATACAAAATGGCAGACCACACCAACCAGAATTATTTATCTGGTTTAGGTAACACTGCACAAACTGGTGAACAAACTGGCTGTGTCTATAGCAAACAAGACAAACTAGGTCAAAAACTATTTTCATGGATGTCCCCATCAATGT
The DNA here is from genome assembly GCF_009819885.2 of Catharus ustulatus. Lineage (NCBI taxonomy): Eukaryota > Metazoa > Chordata > Aves > Passeriformes > Turdidae > Catharus > Catharus ustulatus. The sequence goes on from NC_046229.1 coordinate 24,970,336, forward strand.
ATTAACAATTACTGCTTTGTAATTATGATAAAAGGACAGAGGAAAAACTCTGAGCTGGCCCCACTTTAGGAAGTGTATCTTAATTTCCCATCTTTTATCACTAGCTAAGTACAATTTTAATGCAGGTCATTTAGTCTTATCCCAGCATTTAACTGCTTTGTTTCTGACTGTTCAGGCTCAAGATCTTCCACTCACTCAGGATTTTGCAAATTGTTTTGCATAATGCAATTACTCAAGGATTGCTAAAGCATAAAATTGTAATATGCATTTGAGAGTTCTACAATGAAATAGTACACAACTTAGAGCTAGCAATGTATCCCTCTTTTCCCTTACTTAAATCTAAGGATCAGACACTTCATTTTGGGGAACTTAACAATCCCTGCTACACATAAATCAATGAATAGACACAGGGTCTAGCAGGTGAATCAAAATAAGAACCTTCCTCATGACTCAGTCAGAAAGAGCTGTGATAAACTTGTCTAGTGTGGGTCATTTCTTGTAATTTTTACATCCACACATTGTCAGGATAGATTGAGAGCTCTGGTTTCGTCAAGGGAACAAGAAAAAGATAAATGAGAGAACTGTGCAGATGAAATGTAGTGACACAGAACACAGGCAGAGATGGCATACACATGGAAAGATATATTCAAAGAAACTGCCAGAGTTATGCAGCTAAGCAAGTTCCAATGGATAGACGCAAAATGTTTTACTGTGTGACTTTTATGTCATACTTTTTCCATTTATAGTCAAAATAAGCTTACTGCTATTCCTAGCCCGCAGACAAGAGTAAATCAAGCTGTCTCCCAGCTTGCAAATCAGCAACTTGCACAACACGGTAGCATTTGCATCATTTCCACCATTCCAAATTAAAGCAGCCATTCTGTGCTTTTATGATTTCTCATGCAAACCATACCTGGTTAAAAAGAGCTATTTATAGCCCATAAATAATATTTATAACAGGAAAAAAACCCCTACATTTCATGGAATGTCATAGACTTTAGATTAGCCAATCTAACATCTATCTAATCCAGTGGATTTAATGTAAAATAACTCTTCTTCATTATTACAAGTGAAAGGAAAAACAGTAATAGCCGACTATACTTTTTTATATATATATATGGAATAATACATATATAATTGGAATAATTTATATTTATACTACATTTGCATATATGTGTAGACACATATACTATTTAGGTATGTTTATATCAAGGACCAGAAAATGGTGACGTAATTAAAAAATATGTATTGCAATAAATACAGCATGGTTGAAGATAAAAGTACCTCCTAGTTTTTATGTTGTCTAGTTTAAATATTGTCTTTTTGTGGAAGAAAGTAGCTTCTCTCCATTCTTGCCATATGCAAAGTTTAAAAAAAATTTTTCTCTAGATAGCCACTATGATGGTGTCTTGGTAAACAGCATTGAAGGAGAAGATGGAATGCTGATGTGCATTGACCAGCCACAAAAAAGGACATGCAGGTGTTATGCACGTGAGAAAGAAAGGTATAAAGAGTTAGGAGGACAGAGAAGAAGAGTTTGCTGGCTGAGCTGTGAGGAGGAGGGGTCAGGTGGTTGTGTAAGGGACAGGAAGGGTTAGGATGTCATGTGAGGGATAAACAGGGTCAGGCAGTTGTGTAAGGGACAAGGAGTTAGCTGGTCATGCAGAAGGAAGGAGAGAAGGAGTCAGTGTTGCATGGAGCTGCCCAGGAACTTTAGAGAAAAGGTATGCAGGATTTTACTATAGGATAATAAACTGGCAATGTCAGTCACTTTGAGATGACCATCCAGAGGTGCCAAGCACCAATGCTAACCAACATGCAACTTTTTTCAAAATGAAAAGAAATATTGCTGCACGCTCCATGTTACAGGGTAACCAGATGGTCACTTGATAGATGCCTTTACTAGAGGAACCACACTGTCCTGTTTCATATGATAAAAAGAGAATGTGGGTTTCTTTTAGATTCCAATCAATTTTAATTCATTTTTACCAGACAATGCATGCTACTAATGATTACTCAATTAACCTCGGAGCTCCACAGTAACCACTGAATCTCTAAGAAACTTAATGACATAAATGCAATCTGAACCAAATAACACAGCATCAAACAGCATTAAAGTAAAATGAAATTAATAGCAGCAAATTCCCAAAGCTTTGTATCTTCCCAGCTTCTTTTAACAATAATTAGCAAAGAAACTGGAAGCTAAAAGAGTATTATTTCATGCTGGTGTCTCCCTAGCAACAAAGAATGCAATGTTTTAAAGAACTGTAACTTTTTCCAGTGTGTAAGGATGCACAGAAGGAAGATTTAAGATGTTTCTACCTATACGTAAACTATGAAACTAAAGGAAGTAAAAACCAATGACATTAGCAAACTGTCTGCTGGCAAGACTGACAGTAGGTGTAGAACACACCAGACCACAAGAGAAAGTAACCTCGGGGGAAAGCTGGAGTGACAGATATTCAGGGCCAATAACAAATTAGATAAATAGCAGAGATAACCTGACAGAACTGAAGACTCTCCAATCGGGGCACATGGTTCGGTGACCTAGCTGTTGACAGAAATCAGTAACAACCAAACTTTCTGGTTTTCCATTGCTTAGCAAAACATGCTAAGGGAGAGTGAAAAAAATCATCAGGTAGCACAGAACACATCATAAAGAAAATACATTATAAGTCAATATACAGATTTGTTCCTTCCATTAATTTATGGCAACTTCTGAAAAGCTTACCCATCAGGCTGTCATGCACCATAGCAGTTCTATGGTAAACTTTTAAATTGATTATTATGTGGTGAAACAGTTGCTTAACCAACATTACTTCCCCCATCCTTACTCTTCAAAACTTCCTCTAATGGTAAGAGTCACATGGCAAAGCATGCAAAATTTAAAATTATCTGTAGAGAATTTCACACTAGAGCCACACCTGTAAAGCACCCAAAGGTATGGCCAATACATTTACTAACTGGAGTACAAAACATGTTCTGGTCTGTAATTCCTGCATTATGTAAGGCAGTACAAAATTTACACATCTGTCTGAACGGCACAATTCAAATCAATATGGCTAAACCAGTAAAATTCAGCCATGGAAAATCCTGTTTCAGTGTTTTAAAGTAATTTACTGGGCATGCTATAAAGGGTTTATTTCCATGTAGAATGCACCAGAGACAATGTGAAAGCAAGTGAGAACAGATACAGTCATAGGAAGTTTAAAAAGTATTCCAAGAAGCTCAACACAGGTGAGAGGATGGAGGAAGTCAACAAATTTGCTTGTGGAGTTCAGGATTTAGAAGAAAGCTCAATGGATTTGAACGGTTTATTCATTACATGGGCAGGGGACTACAGGTTCTGTTGGGATTAGAGCCTGGAGATGTGCAAGTTCACACTCAGGTTGAAATCAGAGAGGGGAATGTGTTCTCAAAAGATGATAATATTTCCCAAAACATCTTCAAATACAGTGGTTACAAAGAGATCATAAAAAGTGAGAAGATACACATGCACCTTACAGTGTTTGCTCCCCTACTCATTCCTGACACCATTAGGATTTTGGAACTTGACCAGATTCACAAAAAACAACTTAGCTATTTTCCCAGATGATGAAAGCTTAAATTTCACTCTTCCTCAAATATTTCTTGATTCAGATATGAATCATGATCGCCACTCCTTAAAGAGCATGCCCTTTTTCCTCATTCTCTTCCCCAATCATCATGTGACAACTTTCCAGAATGTATCTCTCATCAGCTGCACAGCACTGCTTCAGTAAATGCATCTTTCAAATAAATTTCATTTTAAAAACCTAAATATGTAGTAATAAAAGTCTTTTGTCTTTTCAAGCTTTAAAAGAAGTTTCTGTCCCAGTTGCAGAGAAGCATTCAATAAAAACAAGTGTATCCTTCTGTATTTGCAAACATTAGTAAAATTCTCTATTTAAGCTCCTCCAGTACTGTATGCAGGAATTCTATCTAGAGCTCAAAAAAACTATTAAATATTCACATTTTCTTCATTTCTGGCAATCACAAAATCTCCAGTCATCTCTTGGCTGTCCCATGCCATGAGCCTGATCTGTACCATCCATAATGAGAAAGAATTGTACAAGCACTGCTGGGCAGATAGCCCATCTCCTCTTCCAGGAGGAGTGCAGCTCATCCTTCCCACTCCCTCAATACTTTCCATTAGAGGACTATGGCAGTGAAGTAGGAATATCATGGAATGACAGAATCACTTAGGTTGGAGAGGATCTTAAAGTCATGTCATTCCAACCCCCCTGCCATGGGCAGGGAACCTTTGACTGCCCCATCCAGACTGGCCTTGACCACTTCCAGGGACGGAGCATCCACAGTTTCTCTAGAGAATCTGTGCCAGTGCCTCACAGCCCAGTAAATACCCCTCTCTGAGCAGCTTTTAAACATTTCAGACTGGCACTATCTCACCGAGACACGGAGTGGCAGATTCAAGGCTCAGAAAATTTCTCTATTTTTGTGCAGTACTTCATGAATTTTCTAATTTGTTAGCAATCATGAAGACAAAGGATATTTTTAAAGTGTCACTTGACTATAGGAAATCACAGCAACAGCTGGGAGGAGTGATAAGTGGATGGAATTCAAGAGGACTTTTTTCCCTTACTATTTTCTATATACTAAGCTCCTACCTACTACTTCACAGTGCTTGCATTTGAAGATTGCTTGTTAAAGAAGATGAACTTCTTTTAAAACGACAGAGTTTAACCTTTTTACAGAAGAACAACCTACAGGTTTTGTGCTAACACATTTAAATTCTATATCTATCTTTAAAATTTTAGGTAAAAAGTGATAAAAACTGTTCTTACCCCTTCCATATGCAAAGCTATGAGACTCAGCATGTCTCTCATTCTACTTCAAAGATGATTTTGAAGTTGTCACCATGCAAAATTATCACTCTATTCCTTAACCTTATGCCATACAAATACACATTTGAGACTAACTTTAAATTTCACACTGACTTGATTAAAAACCTTATTTCAGGATCAGAATCTCAGCCATGAGCATCCGTACACCTGTCGAGCAAGTGAGAAAGGGAGTCTATGCCATAATTCAATCCCCTCCAGCCTAACATCATAAAGGTACTTTCATAATTAAAAAAACTCCCTGCAGCCTGCTCTAAATTGCAGTAGGAAGGAAGAGGAGCTGTTGTATCAGTAAAGCTTGCCCCTTACATGCTTCTTCCAAGTCTTCAGTGTTACAAGATAGACAAAGGTGTTAAACTGGACACAGAGGATCTGGCCACTCACACCAAGCTGTGCTCCAGCTCTGCAATAGCCATACTTTTGGGACAGCAAACAGAATCCTAAATCTTCAACCTTGGGTTGCAGCTAGAAAGTATTTGACTGAAATTATGCTGCACAGCACACCTGATGCAGTCCTTGTGCATCACTTATATCAGGTAGAGAGATCAACTGGAAAAAACCTTTCTCTGAAGTCCATAAGCTGAGCACCAACTCCACTGGAACTCATCTGCTGAGGTGAAACCCCCCTGCCTTTTGTAGCCTCCCAGAGCCTGGCTCAAAGCAAAAAAGCTGCATTTTTGTAGGGCATTAATTAAACAGAGCAGCTCACCGTTACCAAATGAGAGCAGAGAGGATTAATTTACTTTTTAGTCAGTGTTGAAAGCACTTACTGAAAACTATCATTTTTAGTCAGGTCATCCTACTGGGTTATTTCCCAGTGTTGTCTTAAAATGTTTGACACAGCAATTCCTTGCATGACCCAAAGGAATGTAATGAGACCTGACTTCACTGAAAATAGAAAGCAAGAGTCCTTGTTCTTCTGTGAGATTCCCTAAAGAGAAAAGCGAAGAAAACTTCTCTGTACATTATTTGTTAATCTAGAGAGCACCACAGCTCAAAATTGACGCTTTCTGATGAGATGCAGATAAACGGTTGATTTGCAGTTCGACAACAACAACTACTGGGCAGTATCATCATAAAATTATCAATGCAGCAACTGCTTGAAGAATAGCACTTTTCCAGAACTCTGTGGTTTTTGAAACACACAGGGAGATTTAAAAAATAAAGATTGTGGAGGTAGGAATTAATTTTTTGTAGGAGCCGTTGCTGGCATTGGAACACTGGTAATGGGAGTTGAATCTGTGCAGCTGCAACACAGCCAGGCTTAAATGTGTCATGGGGGAAAAGAAAAAAGAATCTTAGAATTTTAGTATGACAGCATTCCTTTTGACCTGGAATGCTTGTGCACATAAGTGGAAGTGGTTCTGCTTAGACACTGTCACCAATTCAGATGGGCCAGGGAAGGGTTTGAATAAGCGAGCAACAAGGAGAGCAAGGCGCAAGCCAACCCAGAGAAAACAGGGCCATATTAATGGACCTGAATGTTTCGAGTCAGTTAAAAACTTCTGGGCTAAGACCATCTTTATCAGCTTGACAATGAACAAAACGAATCTTGAAAACAACAAAAGGATGTTTTTAAATTTTTTTTCGCCAAATTTTGTTGAATCTGCCATTCTGAACGCGTCTTTTGGCCCTAGGTCTCCTGCACACATAAGCTGAGGGACCCAGATTTTGCGCCTGTCAACAAATGTGAAATAAAGTTTTCTTGTGGGTCTTCATAACCCTTGATAGTTTTAGCTCAAGGTAAGCTTTGACTTCAGTGACTCCACCTCTGTACACTCAGGGAACATGTCCAAGCTCTTCCAAGAAGCTGTCACTGCTTCCTCCTCCTGTGTCCTTGTTCACATTTGAGCTGATTCAGGAACGCTGTTTGCTCACCAACCTCCTGCACATTGCAATGGTTCATTCTTGCCCTCCAAGGAAACTGTCCTTGATCAGCCAGCTCTCCTGGACCCCCTCAAGTCCTGCAGTCCTGTTCACACTGAGACCCTGCTAAGATCCCCAAATATGACTAAAAGTTCCCCTCCAGAAAGGCAGCTTTATAATTCAGCCGTGTGTCTGGCACTGCCATTGCCTGACTAACATCCTGTCACAGATCAGTTTCTTAAAAGTGCATTTGTACTGAAGAGACCTGGCTAATGCGAGCTGTTAGGTTGCGGAGAGAAAGAAATATGGAAGGAAAAAACCTATTCCTTTTTCATTTGCCTTTTCCACTCTAAGAAGCTCAGACATAATTCAATCTAAAAGTGTGATATACAGCTTTTAAACCTCTCATATTTCTTCCCAGTACTACAAAACCTTGCAAAGCAATAGAAAAGGCTTAGGAAAAAAATGTCTTCAAAATCAATTCAAGTTCTGGACGCTACAGAAGAGTTAAATTTTCCCAATAAGTCTGTTAAAGAGAGGTGTCTGCAGTGAGTAAACAGCAATTCTGCTTTGTACTGCTAATGAGATTTCTTGTTGAAGATCAGGTTTCTTATGGAAGTTGCTGATTTTTGTTTAACATCTTAATGCAAGGGTTTAATAATATCAGGGCTTGGTATTATCACACAAATAATTAAAACCCCTAAATTACTAGTCCAGGGAAAAAAAGGAAATTTCTGAATAACTTTAATTATCCACAGCTAAAAAGAGTGTGATGCTGACTTCATAGTAGCATTGGCTCTAGTTTTAAGATAAGACTCCATAAAATATGAATTGACATGTGCAGGGAAGGGAGATCAGAGTGCATTACAAATGCCACCCAAGAGGAACTATATCTTAAAATTTGATTTCTATCTAAGATTTTTTTTTTTAAAAAAAGAAGTCATCCTGAGATTAGAGAAGGCTCAGAGGCAAACAAAATCTTATTATGCTGTTACTCAGAAATAGGTTGGTGGTTGCAATTAAACTACTCATTGCCCCTAATTTTTTTTTCTAAATATAGAAGCATTTGATAGTTGTCTACTTCATGTGTAACTAGAAAACCCCAACTTTAATCGTATGAAAACTCACTGTTTATTTCTCTCAGTCCTTTCAAGGAAAGATTAGGATTAAGATTTGATGCCATTGTGATTTATACATTTATGGATAAAACAAAACCCAAATCTTTCAAATCCCAAACTGTTTAATTAATCTAGAAATGAAAACCTAAAATCACAGTAGTAGAAAAAAGAGTTGTGAGGTAAAACAGGGAGGCTGCAGGGCTCAGAGTCAGAGCAGCACCCTGGGTCACAGCTGGTTACTTGGCATTTTGAAACAGAACAAGAGTCACTGCTGCTTCTGTCCCCTCTGAGCTCTGCTGCCCATGCTTGACCCAAGAGCTGCTCCTCCCTGTGTTTGGAATTCAGTTACTGGAGGTTGAAACTCCCCCATCACCTCCGAGACCCCACAGACATACCCAGAGAGCCAGACTTTGAATTCAGAAATCTAATGGCGCAAATATTATTAGGAGAGATAACATCTTTAAACATGAAAGTGCACATGCACAGCCAAAGAAAGTTGAATGAGAACTTTGTGGAAATAGACAGGGGCAGGTTGGTCCCATTTTCACACTACAGAAGTTCAGATTTTGTGATAAAGTATGAGAGGAATAAACAGCTTACACCACTTCCTGAATAGCATCCAACAAAGCACACATGGAATTTTTTTTCTGAAATACCTAAATTGTTGATTGCACATTGTGGTTCAGAAAATGCTGGTGATTCCTGAGGTTGTGGTAAGAGGCTTTGCAACTTACCTCTGCAATAGATTTGTTGTTACTCAAATGTGATTCATTCTGAAAAGTTGGTAAATATTGTCCCAAGAGTGGTTACACACAAATGGAGTGAGAGATTAACTGTAGCACTGTCAATTTAAACTTAACTGTTAGAAAAATGCAACTGCTTAGTATTAAAATAAGTAGCTTTTTTACTCCCTCTCCTTAAAGGGCATTAAGCATTTTCAGCTTCAAAATTTCCAGACTTCAACAAGAAATATTTCCCCCCTTCAGCCACTAAATTTCATTAATGCTACTTCACAATGCTTCTTTTAGATTAAGCTTTTCAAATGCACCTTAGGTAATTATTCCAAATATACTTTAGTGCACACACTACCCTAAGAGGTAAATATGGAAGATTAATATTTGAAGGGACAATCTTTTTTCTATGAAGAAACCAAAACCCTGGAGTGGTTTTAACTGAAAACATCCCAACACTGATGTGCTTAAGGAGTTGAGAGAATTCACAGGCTTCCCCATTCACTCTCTTTACATGAATAGACCTGTTGGGGTCAGGAAGCATTTTTACTGACCTTAGAGAAAATAATGTTAGATTATAAATAGGGCCCCTAGGATACCAAAACAGCAAAAAAGGGATTTTACACTTACTGACAGCATGTTCAGATGATGGAGAGAAAGCGATAAAGGTCAATTGATCCTAAAAGCTAATTATAACATAAGCTATTGCACTCCGATTTTTTTCAGTTTGCAGTAGCATGTACTGGTAAAGAAATGCTCCTCATAGTTACCTTTGAGAATAGTCTTTTAAAACAGTAATCCAAATTATCACAGGAAATAAGTAACCTCTTGCAGAATTAGGCAGCCACGAGACTGAGTATATTTAACACTCAAGCATTTTACAGACTGCTTTTTCATCTTCTGATCTCCAGAAACTTCCTTTTCCCATCCGGTAAGAGATGTGCGACAATATCTAAAAATAAGATACCTTAGACAAGACTACTTGGAGAACAAAGTAACAGCAACCTCATTTTCATTATGTTCATTTACTCAGTTCATATTACCACAGTTATAATATTCACTTATTTTGGCCTAACTAATCTAATTGGCTACCAATATTCTCTAATACAAAGTAGTTTCTTTAATGATCTGAACCCTAAATTAGCTTGGCATAAATCAAGAACTAGGTGTTTATCTACTACACATTATCAAGTCATAGTTTTTCTGATGTGGACCTACTACCAAAGGGAGGATAGATGGAGAAAAATATTCTAGCAAATGTAATTTTATATTCCTCACAAAAAAAATATATTTAAATGAGTCTATTTCTATTCAGTCTCTTTCAGGCTCCATACAGGCCATAATCCATCTTGTGGGTGGCTGAGTGAGAAAGAAACATTTATGCCTTCCTGTTGTAATTAATTATTAGCATAAATGTTTAAAAAGAGATTTTCCCATTTCATAGCAAACAGTAATTGAATGCTGGAACCAAACAAGTACTGCTGCAGATATCTGGGTGTGATGGGCAAGCAGAGGCTGATTTTTGAGCTACCATTGCAGGTGCAGGTTTAGCTTGGCCCTCATTCCGAGGACACCTCCACTGCTCTTGAGGGCTCATCCCTTGCCCTTTTCACCACAACACACGTGTTCCATTCTTAACCAAACAATCCACCCTTAAAAAATAACAACCCTGTGGGGGCTCCAGCTATCAACATGAAACAAGTTTTGTGTTGCTACCTGGACAACAGACCATGTAAGATTTTGCTTTTCTTCCTGTAGAGACACTTTAGAAGAACAGAGCCTTGAAGCTTTTCATTTTATCTGACGAGAAGGAGGGAAGTTTCCTTAGGAGAAAATAAAAGCTGTGTATTACTCAGCGAAACTCTGGGCCACAGGGCCATGTCCATCTGGGCCAGCACTGGGGGCCAGGGGGGCCATCAGTGCCCCCAAGGCTGAGCCCTTCCTGTGGCCAAGCAAGAGCATTAAAGTGTCAGACAAGGGGCTTGCATTTATCCTACTGCTGAATATCAATAAGCTTAAAAAAATCCTATTTGGAAATAAAATAAAGGACAGAATTATTCCACGATGGAAGAGCCACTGAATGACAGTTCTGTTCTCCATCAAGAGAGGTGAAACTTGTTAATTTGTCTTTTTTTAATCAGGATCAAGTACATCTGACAAACTGTTTCAAATCATTGCTACTCAGGGGGTTGATGACAGTCTCCAAGATACATCTGTTCTGCAGTAGGCTTCCAAAAAAAAATTAAAATAGATCCTCCTTCATTTTCTTAAAAGAATGAGTTCCTCTAACAAGACAGAAAGGGATAAAAATATAGATATAGATATATGCAAAAGTGACTCTATCATTTCTTTCTTTGATCCTCAATTTGTCCAAGGGTAATATTCTGCATGGATAATCATCCTGCAAAGAGCAGGTTATGCCTGGCCCTGTCCATGTGTTAAGATGCAGTATGTAACATCAAAAATGTGTAAATAACCTTAGAAATATCTTCAGGATTCCAAAATACAAAATTCCAGACCCTTTCCAAATTATGAAGATATAAATCCTGCAACTTCCTGTGGACCAGCCTGAGCAGCCTGACAGACATAACCTTCTGCTTTTATTGAAACATCTTATCTTTCTTATTAGCACTTCGCTTGATCTTCATTCTTTCTGTCTGTTCTGAAGTCTCAGCTTAACTTGACTAAATTCACAATCATTTTCTCTTACCCTTTTGTCACTTCTCCTATTTTCTGGTATAATTCAACATATGCCCAGCTTCAATGCATGAAGATTTCTGCACATTTCCTCAGAGTCCTGGTTTCTGAAACAGAGGTTGAAATGAGAGGCTGAGGCTTTGTGCCTCAGCTGTGGCTTGTGAAGCTGAGAAGGGCTGCTGTTATAACTCACATGGAATTAAGGAAACAAACCATGGAATATTGCCTGCAAAAGATTTCCTTGTGTTTAATATATTTATGGTCAGGATTAGAACCCAGGAGACCTTGGGTTATGAGACTGCCGGTCACAAAATAGGATTTCTTCTTGTACTCCCTCCAGTCTCTCACTTTTCTGACACCACATTTCTTGCTCTGAATTTACAAAAATGATTACTATGGGATGGATGCCAGAGCAGTTTTAAAATAAAGATTTTTTTTTTTTTGTAATTACTGCAGGTTGTAAGTTGACTGATAAATTACCTCAGAAATAAGAATCTTCTGGTCAAAGCAAAGAGTTGGATCCCAGAAAGTGGCTCCATTTCTCTGTGCATTTAGGGATTTTCCTGAGCATTTTAAAATAGACTTTCTTGCTCTTCCTATCACAGAATTACTTCTTTTCTCCTGTCTTTAGTTGCTTTTCAGTTTCTTTTTTATTAAGTAAGCTGTTCAAGGCAAGGACAGTTCATGCAATGTCTAGTATACAAAAGGCTGCTGATTTCCCTCCTGGCTTCTGAGGTACTTTGTAATACAAATAATGATGCTAATCATATTGGGTGAGTCTCTGGAAATGGGGCATTTTAGAAGTCTCATATAAATCAAATGAGGGTAAAAAACCCCAGCCTTATAAATATGTTCATCTTAAATAAAAAGATATTCACTTTCATTCATTTTTAGGTGCCCCTCTAGTTGGTACTGACAGGCAAATGAATGGATTTCCTATAAAGGAAGTCTTCACATCACTCAATTCTTTGTAAATCTCTAGGCAGATTAGAGGATTTTTACCTTCTTTTTTCCTTTTTCTTAAAATGTTATAAATACTTCCTTTCCATTTTGCTCTCCCACTGCTTTAGACATTGAGATGGTTATATCACAACCATAGATAAATTAAAATGACTGGTGTGAGGTTATAGATATGCACAAGAACAAAAGGACAGATGACTGAAAAGAGAATGTTTTAAATTATTCAGAAAGATTCTTTTTCTTTCCTTGGGATTTAGAGAGCAATTGAAAAAAGCAATGAATGAATATGAGCACTGCATGAGCAATCTGACACTGTCAGACCCAGCACTAGTGCCATGTGCATTTCCCTCTTTTGATCACTCAGTTCAAAACTCATTCAGTTCTTTTTAAATAGTTTACCTCTTTCTATTTAAATGCAGAACTTAAAGATTGTCCTCTAATTCCTCTTCAGAAGTTCTTGCAGTTGTACTTTGGAGTACCTATGAGGTACATACCCATGAGAATCCATTTTTTCAAAATTTCTTTTAACCTTGATAGTATCATAAAGGAGAATCCAGGATCTTCAAAGTGCTGAAAAACCCAGGAGTAAATCCAGAGGTTTTCAGTTCCTCCCTTCTACCTCTTGAATTAAAGGCAGTGAAGCTATTTTTTCCTTAGATGTACTATCAAAGCAATACAGCAATGAAAAAGATACCCAAAAAAGTTAGTAATGCCCTTAAAGATGTCATGTCAGCCAGAATCCTTGATATTTTGTACAAGTAAAAAAGTTTATGCATAAAGATATGTAGAGTGTCTACTCAGGTAGAATTAGATCACACACTGTAAATCAGCTAATTTGTGTAAGCAGCACAGCTAATGATCTCTAATTTTTGTTATGTGCTCACTCACACAAGAACACTGCTTATTCCTCCTTTCTTTTGCTGGAGGCAGAAAAACATCACCATATTTTTTCCCATAAATTGTAGGACCTGCACAATTGGAAAATGACTTTTTTGTACCTGACTGGAACTGTGCACAGCCCATGGATGACAGGAGAAACATGTGAAGCTGGCAGAAATGAGCAAATTAGAAAACAAATGCACTTCAGAGGATGTTTGCCAGAGCTTTAATCTTGCTGAGGCACTTAATTCTCCTGGGTTTTCTGAATCAGCTGTTCATAAGTTGCTCTAAATTATTTTGAACAGAAGGACAGGAAGACACCTGTTTAAAAAAAAGCAAGATTATAAAATATGATTCCTGCCAGCCATACAAAAATGCCACTTTCTACATCACAAAAAGGCTCCCCAAAAACTGTTACCAGTAGGTTACAGAGGGAGTAGAGCACAAACAATGAAAAATGAAAGAAATAAAGGTTACATGTATGACTGTATAACTGAACATACATAACAACAACCAAAAAAAAAAAAAAAAAAAAAGCTACTTATTTTTACTAATGTTGCCAATGTCACACAGGCTTAGAGAAGATGGTTTGATTCATATTCCAGGTGTTTCTCCTTGGAGGGTGAAGTTTCAGCTTTATTCCCAACATTGGTACAGCTTAATAATGGAGGAGAGCAGAAAAGTTTTCTGTCTTCCCCTGATTTTTATAATATTGAGAGCTGAAAGAGTTCCATTTTCTTTTTAAATCAGCACACAAGTTGACAAAGAATACGATGAAATTGCTTTGACTATCCATTTGTTTAATAAGTTTAATTAATTAATTAATTTGGTGGTATTGTTTCCTCTTTTTTTTCAGTGTTCTATTGATACTGTTGGTTTTGACTTTCCCTTTATGCTCTTTAATTGTTTGACATTAAAGTTTGTAAGTCACCTCCTAATACCAATTTTCTACCTAGTTTGCACAAACAGATTTATCCACTTAAGTTGCAAATAGGTGCAAAGTCAGTCCTTCAGTGACCCTTGAGATTCCTCCAGAGTTAGACATTGATCTGCATTCCCCAGCTCCTTAAGAATGTTGAACTTTTCTCTGTTTCTACCTTGCCTTGCAGCTTCCTCTCTCCTCTAAGTGTAATTGTGAAGCAGAGCAGTGTGGTGACCCCAGCCTAGGAAAAGCTCTGTCAGCACTGGAGAGTGGGTCAGAATCCCCAGGGGAACTTCCCTGCACTGCCAGTGGCTCCTCTGAGTCGATGAGAGGAGATCATCATGCAAAGGATGTCATGCGTGTGTAATAGACAGCCCCAGGACTGCATGTTGGAAATGATATTCTATGGAGACAAACAATGGCCATAAATAAATTGTTGGCCTCTGTCTTTTCCTTGTCACACAAGAACCACACAGTTCTCTGGTTTTCCCATTATCAGTCCCCGGTAGTCATCACTAACAGGAACCTTCTATTCATCTTATTTAATGTGACTTTGGATCCAGTGCTCAGTGAAAACAAAGAAAAGAATTATCTATACTTCCATGGGTTTGGCTAAGACCCTCTCAGCTGGAAAATAGGATATATCTCATAACATAGGAAGTACCAAAAGCTTATCCTGCAGCAATACTCTGCCTGTATTTGTTGAACTGGTTTCTTTTGGGCTCTGGTTTAACTCTGATGCTAATAATCTGTTCCTTCTGGCAAAAAAATGAGAACCAAATCTCATTACAATGAATGAATGAAAACACTGCTGGCTAAAATAACTATCAGTTTATAGCATTTCTCATTGATAAATCAGTATAATTACCTTTATTTTCCAGGGAAAAAGAAAGACAAAGTGAAGAGATGTGATTTATCCAGAAGGCTGGCAGCAAAGGTAAAGAATTCCAGAGTCTAAATCCGTGGTTTGACGGATTGTTTCACCGTTAGGGATAATCTGTCAATCATGTGAGCCAGTATTCTGTTTTATGTTTTACATACTGTGTTTTCTAGCATAGATTTCATTCATGTTTATGCAGTAACCTATATATATTGCAGTATAAATTATCAGAGTACTTGTGATTTTTTCCCTGGTGCAAGTTCTCCTGAAAAATTCTGCCAGAAGATTGATTTTCCACAAAGAATATCAAATATTACCTCCTGAGGAAGCTGTGAAGACAAAACTACTCTGGAGCTCAGACTGGGAGTATTCAGTCCCAATCTGGCAGAGCATAGATGTTTCTATTCTATTCAATTTTTTGTCTTGCTATCTTGATTGTTGTTGCTTCCCAATGTGTACTTTTGATCAGTCCAGGAGTTTAAAAGGGATAGTTACTCATTTTCCTCCTGCATGTTTCCCTGGGCACATCACTTACAGCTAATGTCTAACTCAGGGGTTTGGATAGGCTATATGTACATAGAAACGTCTCACACTGTACATTTCTCAAGATATAAAATATAATTAAAACAGGCGCTCTCCACACAACTATTTAATCATAAAGTGATTGAACTGAGTAGTGAAGTTTTCTCATCCCAGCAGCCAGGGATTCCCATCACTGTCAATCACTTCACAAAAGTGATTTGTCTGTTTCACAGAGCATGATTTCAGTTCCATGGAAATCTAAGTGTGATGACCCCTGTTTCTGTCCTTTCAGAGATTTGCTTTATTTTAGGCATTGCATTATTGTTTTCTATTTAATGTTTACTTTTAGTATATATAATTATCCTTTTGGCAACAACACAAAATCATGCTTGATTTACCTTTCTTCTGGCTTCTTAAATGATTGCGTGGTGCATCCATATGAGGTTGAGGGTGTTGAGGTCAAAGCAATGACAGCCTTCAGGGCTGTGTCAGTGAATGCTGAATTGCCTACTCAGCTCAGCACTACCACAGGCTCAGCCACAAAATACAGCCAGACTATGATGGAACCAGTGCTTGAATAAGCCTCAAACCTTATTTTCATGACTCAAAGCTTTCCAAATTTTACAGTTAAGGCCTGATTTTCTCAGCAGTAAGCATCCTCCCCTCACCTAGACTTTCAGAGACATTGCCATTTGAGAGTACAGCCCCTGTAGTTCCTACTTCTCCCCCCACAGCAAGAAAGGCCTGTCACTGCAGACATGACAGTCAGCAGCAAAGCTGGAGAAGCAGAATGCTCCTAGGGCGAGGGAAATTAATTTATGGCAACCAGGCTCCAAAACAGGTTCACTGTTTTAATAGTACCCTGGCATCAGCAACTAGAGACCTGTTAGAGTCCCTTACCAACACATAAGAGATTTCTTATAATGGTTTTCACTCGAGCTAAGGCTGGTGAAACAAAGTCTGCAGGTATTGTGAAGGGGTGTCATTCCTTTCAGCAGTTTTTTTTTTCCTTTGTTGTGAAAACAAGGAGCAGCTTGTTCTCTGCCTGTGTTCATTACATAGAATAGGCTGTTCTGTTAACAACCTTTTATTTCCTGTGCTGGAAGTGCCCAAAAGAGGCATGTTACAGCAGCACAGATAAAGTACTTAAACAGGACCTTTATGACATTTAGGTTTGTGCTTACACTCTCTTAGCTGTAGCCTGTTGGAAATGAATACATGTGAGATGACACATGTACTGCTTATCTCTGGTTTCCATCACTTCCATCCACTTGGGGCCACCTTCTAACACTTTATTTCATTGAGCAGTACCTCACCTCACTCAGGTAAGCAAGATACTGCCCAGTTGGGGTGCACATTTCAGAATCTGGCTATTTATAAACAATGTTTTCCTTCAGCTATGAGTACATAAAAAGTAACCAGACTCTGACAACTGAGATGAGCCTTTATCATCTAATGCATAATTACCACTTCAAAGATGTTGTCATGCAACTTTCATCCCACAGTGCAGCAGAGATCCTATTTGCTTCAGCTGCTGCTCCTGGTGCCAGTGACCTGTGGCACTGAAAGGCTAATGGAATTGCACAGGAGTCACTCCAGACATCATCTGTGCTAAGTGAAGTTGTGCAAGTGTAGCTGAAGCCATAATTTAGTGTTGTTTGGGATGAGTTGCCTGTGATGGAAAGAACACAGTGTGATGGCAAGGATCTAAGCTGAGTTTGATGTCCTCCTGTTTGGGGAAAAAACAATTTTCAAGAGAATTTGCTGACATAAGGTGTGGAAATTCATGAGACTCAGGGATCCACATCTTTCTATGTCAATATGTTATGGCCTTTTGTGCATCTTGTAGTGGTTGAACTGTTTTTCAAACAACTGAAAAGGAAATTGGAAATTTCAAACATGAAAATTCCACCAAACCCATAAAAACATTCCTTAAATTAGGAACCAATCAACAATTTTCTTAATCTGTCTGTATTTCCAGCACAGTGCTACTTCAATAATGGCCTATTATCAATTTCCACCACGTTTTTGGATGCTTGTGGAAATCTCTCTCTAAGACACATTTACTAAGACATAAGCATATATTCAACATAATTTTTGAAGTTCTTGTTCTGGTCACTAGTTCAGGTTCTGTTTTACTACCAGTTAATATCCTTAATTGCAATATCATTATAGGTCGTTATAATTATTTTATCACTTATGAAGATTACAATGGTTGGATAAAAACATTAAAAGTTTTTAAGTGTGAAACATATTAGTGTGCCCTGTACCCTGACAGTACATTAAGAATTTATTCACCTCATCTGTTGACATCAATTTATGTTTTCTTTAGCCATGCACAAGAAAGCCTAAAATAATCCACAGCTCCTGATTTCAAAATAATTCACTAGCAGAATCTCAGAAGTTAGGATCTCCCTAGACTCAGCACATTTAAGAAGCACACCCCAATGCATCCAATAATCATTCTACACAGGATCTGCAGACTTCAAGTGAAAAGCAATCCTATTCTGCAAGAAAATACCTGTAGTACTTTGAGAAGTAAAACCAATGAATCATGGTATTTAATCATGGGTGTTTGTTTAAAGGAAGTTACGTGCTTAGAACTCTTGTGGTTCTTGAGTCAAGGGGGGAAAAATGGGATACAGGAAAGTGAAAAAAAATTAGGGTCTAGTTAAATTCCTGTGCTGGTTTTGCATTGGAGCCAACCACAGAAGTGATTTTTTAAGAGAAGCTGCTAAGAGCCTCCTCCGTGCCTGGCAAAACCAATTGCTGGCTGGCTCTGAGAATAGGCGTGCTGATAAGCCAGTTAAAGAGCTGAACACGCCTCTGGGAGATTCACATTTTAAAACGAACAAAGTTTGGGAATTTATCTTTTTCTTCCAGCCTGAGTACAGGTAACAGGAATCTCTGCTACCAGACGTGAAGATGATTTTGGAGATGGATGAAGAAAACCTTTGCTTCTGAAAACCTCATCCTTAAAAGGGTACCCCATTAGCCAAAGATTAAGCCCTCTAAAGCAGTTATGGGAAAAGCTCTAAATTGAGGGGAGGGACTTAGACATGGCAAATGGATTTCCATCTCCCGGGCAGCTGATTTGCTGTGACATTTTCTTGTGGAGAAGTCTCCATGGCATGGCAGAGAGACTCCTCTCCCTAAGAGAACTGAAGAAAGATTATTGTAGAGGTGGTAAATTGACTGAAAGTCCCAGGTTTTGTCTCCTTACGTTGTCAGTGTGAAAGAAAAGAGGGTGGAGGGGAGGAGGAGAAGTGTTCTGAAGGTTTATTCTGATTTTCTTATTATTTTTCTTTTAATTCTGTTAATAAATTTTTCTTTATACCCTTCAAAGTTTGAGCCTGCTTTGCCTTCCTCCTAATCCTATCTCACAGCAGGACATGAGTCAACAATTCTGGTGGGTGCACTGGTGATTTGGCCAGCACTAGACCCATCACATTAAATTGGTGTGTTGGCTGGAAAATTGAAAATTAGTGAACCAAAACCACTACAATTCCTTTAGATGTCCTTCCTGTGAATATAAGTTCTTTTGAGTTTGACCATAACTCTGCATTACTTAGGTGGTATTGTTTATTTCTATCAGGTTATCCAGCTGGAGAGCCCCTGAAGGAGCTCTTGTCTTAAACAAGCCTAATGGAAAATGAGAAGGTAGAAGGTTTTTTTTGAGTTGTTGTATTTTGTTGCCAAACCCTTGAAACTCATCTGTTGCTAGATGGGAGAAAAAAAAAAAAAAAAAAAAAAAAAGAATGCCCTTTCAAAACAGGCAGCCCATATTTTACTGACAACCTTTACTAGTGGTATCTAAATGCTTCAGTAACTTCTTGGTTATTTTTCACCTGGACAGCAATGTACTCAAGCTGTCAGAGGCCTTTCAAGGGCAGCCACTCTAAATTAATTTTACCGGAACTTATTTAATGTCAATGTTTATTTAACAGAAGATGTAGCAATTAGAAGCAAAGGAATATTCTGAGTTTCACTGAAGTTGATAGAAAAACTTGGACTGGGCTGAAGAAAGCAGAATGGACAATGAGATCCCCATGGAGGCTGAAGGGTAGAAACATGTTTTCCTGTGAACAGTTCCTATTTTTTAAGTGCTCTAAGCTATTTTTGATGGGATTAATCTCTACCAAGTTCTCTCAACTCTGTCATGCATTTCACAAAAGGCAACACATTTGCAGGCATATGTGGTTCTGAATAATGAGTTCATTTAACTCTGCAGTTCATTATTGCCTTTTGACTGTCCTGTAACTGGCACAGCTACGCTCACTCCTGAGTGCTGGAGCAGGAGAAAGGATAGGTGTAAACACCTCAAAGACTCAAGACATGAGTGCAGTGATTTTAACAAAGACATATTCAGTGGGGGCAATAGAATGACACTTTGGATTAGGATCTTGAAAGCCAAATAAAAGCCTGCTGAGGCAAGCTGGATATTCCTACCACTCCTGCTGCAGCACAGCACTTGTGCTTGGTGAGAGGCAGGTAGGGAGGATTAGCATGACCTTTGCTTAATGAAGCTTTGGAGACTGGATGGTAAACAAAGCAAAGAGCTGGAAAAGAACAGCAATCACAAAACTTTCATTAAAGATTGTTTTGTTTAGCTTCAATTTTTAAATCTGTAAGAGTTTTTTCTATCATTAATTTTTGGTATCAATTGTGTATCCCAAAGGAAATTTATCATGGGACCTCATTCAAACTGCTAAGGCTGAACTTGTTACTTTTTCAGTAGATAAAAATGAAAAGGCAGGAAACTCAATGCACAGTGTCAAAACAGGATTCGAAAGTGACACCACCGCCTATGAAACCTGATACAAAATTTTGGTGCTCCAGACACCTTAAGATCTGGAGAAGTTGATTCTACCTGTGTCATTTGATTCCTTATGTTACCTTGATGGGTCTCGTGGTCTTTGTAACTACTGAAACTCGAATGAGAAAATCTAAGTGCTATCTGTGTCCTCTCTGTAAGATTTTGATGCTTCCATGTTTCCTCTGTTGTCACAGGCAGCACAGCATCTGAGCCACTGCACTGGAGCTTGTAGCAAACAGAAATCTTTTGTGCTTCCAAGGGAAAATTGGTTTCACGGGTATTTAATAACAATATCCTCCATGTCTTCAATTTTCTGCACTCCTTCTTCCTGAGCCAAAGAAGAATTTGTTTCCTGTCTCTCTACTCCACATTTAACCCAGCCGCTGATGACATTCAAGGGGAGTATTTGCTCTTCCCAGAATTGTGCTGTTTGGGCAGAGACAACCAGTATTGCCAAAGTTACTGCAGAATGTGGTTGGAAAATCATCTGATGGATACAACTGCAGTGCCTTTCAGCACACTAGCAGTTTATTTGTCATATTCATGACTAATTAAAGAAAAACTTTTAAAAGCTGCTTCATTTTGAATTAATCATCCCATCTAATATATATTCAATAAATATTATTTAATATATATTTAATAAATATGCAATGTAACAAGCAGTTCCACAAGCATTGGAACAAATGGACAAAAATTTTTCAGAGCATAAGACTAACTTTATAATTCATAAGACTAACTAAGGAAAGCCTTGTGAAGATATCTCTCCTTAAGCAATATGGGATTCTAACAAGAGACAAAAATTAACAGATTTACTGGATGTTATGGGGGGTGGGTGTAGTATTGCAGAGTCAATAGAGGGAATAAAATTTAAATTGAAAAATAGCTACATAAACAAAGGTCTACCCAAGATTTGGGCATTCCTCAATTGTTCTTTAATGTGAATTCTGTGGCGCACAACATACAGTGAGTTTCAACATATGTGCCTTTAAAAGGGTATTTCACAAGGTTTATGGGAATTTATTATTACTAATATATTGCAAAATATAGTCTACAGTTAACAGTAAGCTCAAAATGAGTTTACAGGATGATGATTAACATACTTCCTTAGGAAGGCAGGCCAAATTCAAGTGATGCTATTAAAATCACCACAGAACAATCAGTACTTGCAGTAATGTCACAACAGGATTAATGAGGTCCAAGTTAAATGTCTTTATTTAAAAAAAAAATCCAATATTTCTTTTTAAATTTGGTTTCAAATACATTCAGAATTTTATCTGCTATTTGTAATTTACCTTGGAATAAAAATTAAAATTTTTGGGCAAGGAGACTATTCAGGTATTTCTGGTATTATTTCTGAGGAATCTAGTTATTGAACTTGATCATGCTTTTTGCCTATTTTGTGTCTTAATGGTGTTGAGAATGCACCTCTTTAACAAAAATTTATATATATAAAACAAGCACTCTTTTGCTTCAGCAGCACCCACTATTTACAGAATAATAAAAATGCATTCATTAAACAGTAAAATAAATAACAAAGATAAGTTTGCTTTTCTGAAGACCTCAGAATAAGTCATAGATAAATGATCATGTGCCTAGAAACAGGAAGAAACCAGAGGAGGAGAGAATTATTTATCTACACTTTGGACAACAAAGGACTACAGAATTCAAACACAGGTTTTGTGATTCCTCACCTCTTGCTTTAGCTACAAGACTAGAGAATCATAGGGAAGAAGTCCTGGAAGAATTACATTTCCCTCACTGCCTTTGGAATGAATGTCACACTTTTGGATCACTTAGAAATCAAACTTAAAGTTAGAAATTATTGAAAAGTAATGGAGACTAGAACAGGCAATGCTATTATGCCAGTGCATGAATCAGAGCTGCTTCTTCTCAAAAAGGACACTGTGGAGATGGAAAAGGCACAGGGAAAGGCCATAAGGGAAGGGGCATGGATCAGGTGCATAGGACTGTAAAAGGAGCAACTGAGCAGATTAGCATTTCTCTGTTGGAAAAAGAGACAACTGAAGGCTGAATAGAGGGAGTCCTGTAATATTATGACTGGAAAGGAGACAGTGAGTGGACATTAATTGTTCACTGCTGCTTCCAATACAAAGGGGGAAGGAAGAGAAAGGGAAGAATCAAATAAATTTTCAGGGCTGGGATCAGATCGAACATCTTTGCACAGTGTAGAATGGAGAATTATTTCTTCATATAATATGCATTTGAGATATGTAGTAGATAAGTTACAAATTTCTTTCCGAAGAAGTCAGCAAAGGCTAAAATACTACATGGGTTGAAAAAAAAAAATGAACAAAATTACTAAATAAATTCCACAAGTCCCACTAAAACCAAAGATCTCTGCTTCAGGACATATCTAACACAGGTTTTTTTAGCTTTGAGGAATCATTCAAAAGTAGAAGAATATTTAGAAGACACAGTGCTGTGTGCTTGCTCAGGCCTCTAGTCTGCCCTGTGTTCCTGCAGAGGTTGGTCACCACCATCACAATCACCAGGGTGCTGGACCAGACTGACCCTGCTCTGACTCCATCCTTGTTTCTAGACAGAAACTTTTCCAAGAGTCAGAGACATTACTCAGTTAGGAGCTATCTAGTACTGCTTTTCTCACACCCCAGATTTCTGACAATTCTCTTAATATTTTAAGAGTAAATTAAGTGAAAACAGTTCAGTAAAACAGCCTTTTTTATCATTGTTGTGTATGTAAGACAGGTCAAAATGGAGGGAAAGAAAGAGAGGGACACAAGCTGTGGGCATTTTTGATAGAATAAAAGGGTCTGTGATCCCTTTACCAGGAAAAAGTGCAAGTCAAATCATCAGTGGGGAAACTGAAATGGTCTCATTGCAATGGAACCGCACTATTTAGCCAAGTAGAGGATTTAACCCAAGTTTCTTAGAAAGGAATGGCCCTCAGATCTGCAAAAGGAGGTTTCTGACACACAGAGCACTGCAAATTTCTTCAATTTGTTCAGCTGGTTATACATTTCACTGTAACTCCGATCTCAGATCTACCTCCTCTCTCACCCATTAATTCTGCTCTAAACCTGACCTTGTTTGTTCTTTGACCCTGTTTTGCCACAGTTCATAGCAATCCTTTTATTTCTGCAGCTCCATCTATCTTACAATCTCTGCTTCCTTTCTTACTTGGGTCCTGTGTACCATAAAACACCCTCTGAATTTTCATGTGCTACATAGTGTGCCAAATTGCCTCATGAAGGACACTCCATAAAATGCTGTTCTGAAAACACTATCAAATATACTACACAGTTCCTATAAAACTAATTTTGTGCTTCGACATGTGAGCATCAATTCTTACAAACAAGATTATTCTAATTAAAATTCCAAATAAAGCAGAAAAAAAAACCAACAAAAACCAACAACAAAAAAAAGGGATGGTGCTGTACAGCTGGGAATAATCAGGTGAACATTGCATTAAAGCTTTGCAGACAAGTAGTTCACAGCAGAAGGCACTAAAGCAGTTTTCAGACACTATGTCGGTTTACAGCTTAAGCTCTCCTATATTTCCAATTTTCTTTATGTGTCTGCATGTTTTCTACATCTATTTATCACATTTTGTTTTGAGGAAAGGTGGTAGTTGGAAAGTTGTGTTGATTTGAAATATTTACTTTGCATCTTTCCTAATGTAGAAAATACCACCACAAAGAGACTAAGATTTTCCACCTGCTACATGAAGTTCCATAAGCTGACTAAAGCAAACCAAATTGCTGTCAAATCCACCTTAATGATCCTTGTTCTAATTGCACCTTTTAAAGGTACTTAAAATTCACTTTAAAAGGTAATTTATACTTGGTATGTAGGTATGTAAAAAATGTTTAAGTAGCAGTCTTAATGGGATTAACAAATTTAATTTTAGGTTCACTGATGTTTCCATCTTCAGTGGATACCATTAGGTTTGGTGTTTCAGAAGGTTTTGACAAATACAGGACTCACTGTTCTGGCAGGCACCAAGAGTGCAACATGGCTAGTGCAGGAGTGAGGGAATAGGGTGGGCAGGAGGAGAGGAGTGAGAGAGCAAAGGGCGTGGGTGCACAACTCCAGAAAATGCAATCCCTGGTGTAAGAGAGCCCTCTACTCCAGGGGCTGTCAGACAAGGGCGTTGCTGTCTTTCCCAAAGCCCTGCAGTGCTTTGTAAAGCCCCTCCCCATCTTCTGCTGGGAAAATTCAGTTATTCACTCTCTTGTGAGTTCATTTTCTACAAAGTGCAACCCGGCAATGTGCCCAGCTGTGTCCTGCAGGGAAGCACACACACACCTAGGAGAGCAGCACCAGAAGTAGTTCAGATAACTGAAAAGTGTCCCTGCTTCAGCAGCAATGCCTGAGCTAATTAACCCTGCTGCTTCTCAGTAGGATAAATGAGCCTTTGCAGAGCTCTGGCAGCTTTCCTGCCCATCATTCCAGGATAGCTGGGGCATGTACAGCCTGATCAGCAGGTCCTAGAGAGGCTAGACCCTGGAACAGATTCATTGTGATTTTGGGTGATATGAGCCAGCTTTTCTGAAACAAAGATTCATTTCTCTAAAATACAAAACCTGGTATTAAATCACTGAAACAGGCATAGCTTATTATTCTTCTAAGGGCTCACCAGCCCAGCTAATCACAGTGCTAAAGCATCCCATGCTGACTGTCAATTCTGGGGGCTAGGTGAACCATCCTACCTAATCCTTGTTATCTTAGAACGTCAGGATTTGCTTTCCCATCTCTGTTGCTGTTTTCCCCTTTCATATCCTGTAGCTATGTTTCATAAGCTCTTTTTCCATTCAAACACGCACTACAGCACACTGGTTGTGTTCCACATCAGCTGACAATTTGTTACCTTTCCAGATACCATCCAGACACTCAATATCCTGGACAAATTGGCAGTTGCCACTGCTTCCAAAATCTGGTTGGGAAGGGCAATCATGTCCACAGAAATTCAATCATATGAAGCCATCTGGGACTATTATCCTTTTTGTACTTACTGGAAACAGTTCCATTAGCAAAACACCCCCCAAACACTGGTCTCTCAGAGGCAGGTTGATACTGGCTGGCGAGGAAGAGCAGCAAACCAGTGAAGGAAATCAAGCAGCTCTCACTCAGCACCTTACCATGTAGCCCTTGCATTTCAGAATCATTCTAAAGAACACCAAAGGTGCAAATATATAAACTTAGACTTTTGTGCCTTCCTGCCCTTGTGAGTCTTTAGAAGATGACATTATCAAACACTTTGTGTGGTTTAGCACAACTTCTGCAAGCTGCAGTGGTGTGGCAGCTGGGCTCAGCCCCAGGTAGCTGTGCTAATGACCCCTGGTGTGTTTACTCAATGTTATCATTCCCCCTGAAATTAAATTACAGCTTTACCAGAATTTCTGCAGATTGACAGTCTTTAGCAGTTACTAAATGCAGTGGATGCTTGGAACAAGGAATAATGGAATTAAATTTACATCCCAGAAAGTTGTACTTTATAAACCCTTGATGATTATAGCTGAACAAAGTTTAACTAATAGCAAATTTCAGCTAATTGTAAACACAACTGTGTTGCTTTAATAGGATTTTGTTTACTTTTCACTACGTTATCCTGGGGGAAAAGAAAATTATACACCAATGTAGGGATTTTTGTTAGATTTTCCAGTGCTAACCTGGGAGAGATTTGTTTCTGCACCAGGCCTCCTTGACAGAGGAGGGGCTGGAAGGGCAGGAAAACCTCCCAAAATCTATCCCACTTCAGCTAAAGACATGTGTTGTGATTTTAGCAAATCCTGTGTGAAGCATCAATTTTATTACAGAATTGAATCATGAGATAAAATGGGATTTAGCTTTTGTTTTTTTTTAATCAAATTATGAAAATACCTAGGGCCAGGTAAATTTTAAAGCCATTTCCACCAGTAGTAAGAAGCTTCATACTCATTCAGACAGTGCCCCAGAGATTTGACTCACACCTGTATTGTTTCATGTAAGTTGTCAAGAGGGAAAAGCAAAAAAATATATACTTGAGAGTTTAACCCCTGGGTCAGATTATAGGAGAGAAGGAGAAAAAATCTACTTCAACAGGTTTAAACAGTACAATAAATCTGTTCTGACAGGTATTTGACAGGTATTTGTTTTCACTCTCCTCTTTCTGTTTGAGGAGATGGAAAGGAAAGCAATGCTGATTGAGGGTCATTTTGGAACAAATAAGCAATCAAAACAATCAGAAAATTGATATGATTTTGTTGGAGCACCTAAGGGCCTGTCTGTGTGAGTATAACAGAATAGGAATGTAGATCACTATTTACCTTTAAAACCTGGCAGACTATTCACCTACATTTATTACAAATCAAGACACTAAAATATATATTTTCAAGAAATGCTTTCTCTACTAATAAAGATGAATAATAATATACTCCTGGAAATACAGAGCCTGGAAGCAAGTCTAGGACGCCTTTTCTATGTCAGGCAATTACCAACAGAAGTACATTTAAGATGAAGTAATTCTCACTGAGTATTCATGAACTTTTCAACAGGATGGAAACCACCATGGCATTCAGAGCAGAAAAGACTCTCCTCCTGCAAGTTGTACATCCCATTAAGCAAACAAACAGGATGCCCCTTTGGAAGAGCATGGAGCTGTAAGGATTTCCATCAGCTGATGCAGATCCAGATCCCTAACATTTTATTATGATTTTAGGTTGTGCTAGCTGCATAGTTTTATGTGGGGGAAAAACAAAACATTGCCCCAAAAAAACAAATATTCCATCATTACAGAAGAGAGAAAATTTGAAAGTCATGGTCAATTCCTTCCTTTAGTACTTCAGGTAACCCTCTGGTCTGTTATAAGGATGGTGAATTCAACAGCCAGGAAGAAATGGTATTTTTAAAAATTACTTGTATTACGAGATGCAAGAAGAACAAAAAGAAGGACAATAATAATCTGGGCTGTTGGGCCACAACAAAGGTTCAATTAACATAAAAAAAAAAAAACTCCTTACAGTTACAAGAACAATGCCCAGAAGATAAAACAATGGAAGAATTACATTTGATACATAGGTGCTCTCCAACTTCCAACAATTTTCATCTCAAGGACTTCCTGATTTGAATACTGTAGAAGAGCTGGGCTGTCCAGCTCCTCCACAAACTTCACCAGTTTCCCAATGTATTTCTGTACCAAGCAAAGATGTTAAATATTCTAGGACTTCATAGCTAGCCAGCCTTAAAGAACAGTACATATTT
This sequence comes from Catharus ustulatus, assembly GCF_009819885.2. NCBI lineage: Eukaryota > Metazoa > Chordata > Aves > Passeriformes > Turdidae > Catharus > Catharus ustulatus. The sequence goes on from NC_046229.1 coordinate 24,997,828, forward strand.
TTAAAAGAGGCAATCCTAACAGTGCTGCAACACTGAGTTTTTCTTTGTAATAGAAGGAAATAAGAAAAACGTGTCTAAGGTACTGTACATAATGTGATTTAAAAGTTTTACAAGAGTCCAGGAAAATTAGATGTCCAGATCACTCTGGATTTCAGAGAGATTTAGGACGCTGACCTGCTTTGAATATTGTAATGTGTTTCTGACACTTGTGATATTTCTTCAGGACGAGTATGCACATCAGACTCTGCTGATGATTTCCCAATCATTTTGCTAGTGTAATGGAAGTTTCTGCAGACATGTCAAAAGCTAAGTGGATATGGAGAAGGGGACAACCTATTTTTCTTAGTAGTTGTCCTTCCTGCTTCAGTCCGGGGCTCATCAGTGGGACAACGTAGCCAAGTTTCCACTACAGTGACCATTTGAGAATTTTTAAGTGAAAATGCAGTTTCTGATGTTACCAAGTCATCACTTATACACAGAAACCAATATTTAGGTTCCCAGGAGACCAGAGAACCTACAGAACAGCACACAGGGCAATACAGTCAGAAGTATCCTCTAAGGTGAGAGTCTGTTGCCAGTATTGTTCCTAAATTGTGATCTCAGAATCATTTATGTTGGAATAATAGAGTTCCCAGGTCAAGTCCAACAATTAACCCAGCCCTGCCACATCCTCCACTAAATCATGGTTGTCTCTATAATAAGTGCTGGTTTTGTATCCTAATTAAATATGAACTAATATTACCATTTCTTTTCATCTTAACACTGCTCCTTTAATATTTATATCTGAAATTCCTCTACAGCCTATCACTTGAGTAAGAAAAACTGAAAGAAAGAATTAAGAATAGCAAATTATGTTGTAATTTGTATTGCTTGTTTGAAGCAGCAAAAAGAGTTAGTTTATATAGAGCTAGAAAATTGGTATATGAAACTTATTCATCAGACTTGGATAAAGAGAAGACATTAATTCACATTTGAAAAATTCTATATTTTGAATTGTTTTGTCAGTATCACATTGACATGTAGGACACAAATCAGTCATTTAACAACAGAAATAATTCTTGTTTTTTCCAAAATTATGTTTTCAAACTCACTGCGTATGTTGCCTCAAAGACTCATTAGGGGATTTATGATGGAGACAATTTCATTTTGCTGTACTCCAAAGGCTGAAAATTTGATACAATTGCTCCTTATGCCATATTTCAAAGAAAGATGGAACACCTCAGGGGGCTATTCTGGATCAGACTGCAGTTTATTGTATAATTGCAGCTTGTCAAATTTTTGTCAACATGTCCAGTACTTAATTTTAAGCTTGCACATTTCCTTGTGAGCAGCTTCCTAACCCTACTGTAACCTTGATAACTCTATTCACTTTCTGTTGATGGCTCTTGAGCAGCTTACAGCATAACTAAATCCAGAGTGAATGATTAATATTTGATAAAGATATCTACTGTCACCTATTTAACATTCATAATGTTCTACGAATGCATCTGGAAATGCATATTAACATTTTACAGATGTTGTGCTACTTGTAACATATATTTATATACATTTTTAATCCTCCTTAAGTCATAGAGCATTGTACCAGTATTACAAAAACACATGCAGAAAGCTGGTACATGTTGCAAAGATCACGTCACAAAGCCATGCGTTGTTTGCAGCTCCCATGCATATCACATTTTGGTTTACAACTAAGTCACAGCATAAGGGAATGGAAAATTTATACAGTGAGACTGACAAGAAGGTTCTGATTCTATTTCCACAGTATCCTGGCTAACAGATTCCATGGAGCTCTGTCAGGCTGGGAAACTGCAGTGAGCCTGTGAAAAATGAGACCTAAATCAAATGATCGGCCATGGGTGATTTTCATTGTTCTTTTTCTCCCAGATACTTACAGAAACTTTTTGTAAGGTTTGATTTAGTTCCGATTCAAAACTTTGTTTTAAGTCAACCATACAGTTAAATTTGAAATGCCCATAACTGGCATAACTGGGGAAAAAAAGAACAATTATTACATGAAGTGCAGAAATTTGGGAAATGATTAGTCAGCATAAACAGGCTTAATATTATTAAGAATAAAATAGAGTAAAAAACACATTTATGGGAAGAGTGTAGAAAGTGATAATACCAAAGTAAATTTTTACTATATGATCTCTCCTTTTTTTGTCCAAATGAGATAATTTTCACATCTAATATATGCAATTAGGACAAAGATATGAAAAACTTAATCCTTGAGAAGATTTTTATCAAAAACTTTTGACTACTATTCACCTCTTAACTCAAAGTCATGGGATCTAAAGTTGCATGAATAATTGATGCTTCAGTTCAGAGTTCTTACTTTCTCTATTTTTCTTGCCCAATGAATAATTCATTATTTTTTGCAAAGTGGAGCACTTTAAATAGGAAAGATTAAGAGAAAGCCATTTTCAAATACTCCATATCACTTGATTTGGAAAAGCAATATATCTAAGTTCATGTCCCTCATCTGAACGTGGCAGGCAGCACAGCTGAAGCCTTCTCAGATGCTCAGTAGTGTGTGAGCAAGAGGAACACCAGTACCTCTGCTGTAGTCCTCATCATTGTGCCTGAGCTTCTTGGACTAACACCTGTCAAACATTTCATTTTGATCCTTTCCTAGCTCTATTATCTTGTTCCCCAATTTTTTTCCCTTGCAGCTGGGTCAAAATAGCAGAGAGTTTGTACTGCATTCAACATTTTACTGCTGTAATCTTTAGCAGTAATTCATAAATAGTGATTTTACACATGTTAGTGTATCATCTAGCCACTTTCTAATATTTCTTATGGGACATTTTTGTCAGAATGATTAAATATTTGCAGTCCTTAGACTGCAAGTATTTATTATTATTTGAAATGTCAATAATGTCAATAATAAGACGCATGAATTTATAGGGCATTCAGAAAGATAAGACAGAAAATATTGCCTCTTAGATCAGACCCTATGTTGACTGAATTCTTCTCAAGCTCTGAAAAAATAGTTTTAATTAGAAGTTTTAATTTTGATCCTATTTTTAAAATGCTTACTTAGATGTTTCATGCCTCAGACCTATATCATCTTTATGTATTTTCCTTTTGATAGTAAAGCTGAGATCCCCAGATAAATGAAACTTGAGCCACTTAGCATAAGTTATAATTATGTGCTCTATTTATACACAGAGAAACCGTTTGAACAGGAAAAAAATTGAAAGATCCATCCCAGATTACTTAGAGGGCACAGTCTGTACATTATTTTTAATGAACAAGCAACAGTAGCTTCAATTAAGTATCTATATAAATTTAATGGTGGTTTAAAATACTCATTGCATTCATTAGTTGATAGGCAATCAGCCTCAATTCTATAAAATTGTCAGCATATTCCTTCTTTATGGTGACAGAGAGCATCCTTATTATCTGCAGCTTTTCATTACAGTCATACTGAGGTTTAAGTGACTGCACTGTCACAGTACAACAGCTGATAATGGTTTTTATCACTACTTTAAACCTTCCTCGATCTTATCTAAATGGGTAGCAAGGGAATTTTTTCCTCTTTTTTTTTTCTGTTTACTACACAGCAAAGATTTGTAAATCTTCAAATTTTTTTAGTAAATGCACAACTAAAATACTCCATCCACTCAAGCAAACTTTTAATTTGGCTCCAAGTTTCACAGCCCACAATGAGCACTCAAGCACCAACGACAGGTTGATATATCCAGGGAGAGCCCAGGAAGAGAATTTGAGAAAGGAAGGCCAGTGGCCTCTGTAACACCAAACTTTACTGCTCAGGCATCCAAAATAATGAACATTGCACTTGAATTAGCTTGTCCAGTTAACACAGGCTTTTAATTATTCACCCATGGCAAGTCACCCCAACAGCTCCACTCCTGTCTGCTCCTGAGACAAATCACTGTAAGGTTGCTGTTGGGTTTAAGCTTGGCATTAACATTCAGCTCCTGGAGGCTCTTTATGAGCTTCCCAGCAGCCAACCTGCACAAGCAACTCCCCCCAAACTCCCAAGTACTATTTTATTGAAAAAAGTTTACAGGCTGCATTCATACTGGGAAACTCTGAGGGGAGGGGAAATGAGCAGGAAAAGTTACAAGTTTCTGAAATGTGACTGCTTGTTAATTGAGGGCTAAATGAAAATCCACTTCATGAAACACTTTTTATTATGCTGATTATAAAATTATAAAATACCCTTAAAATCAACACTTTTCGTGCCTTTCCTGATGTGACCCTCTTTCATCCTCCTTTACAGCAGATTCCTGTTAAACACAAGACATCTGTAACTTGAAAGCATGGAAATCATACAGAGAAAATAAAAAGCATTCTTTTTCTCCTTTTCTCTCTCTTACTTCTTTGAGCAACTCACTGAATAGGAAAGTGAATTTAATTTTCTTTCCTTTATTCCATAGCATTACAGAGTGCTTTACCATTATAGTATGAACAGGTATGTTTCCATTAACAGGAAACTCTTCCAAGGCATGAAAAAATGGAGCTACATTTGTTTTACTGCCCTAAACACTGGAGTGCCTCAGAATCTACAATACATTTCTTTTTTTAGCATCCTGTGTTCTAGGGTTACTATTTTCTGCCCTTTACACAGAGGAGCTGTTGTAAATTCGAGTTCTTGTAGCATAAAGGAAATCTGGGACAGAACAGACTTCTGTTCTCAAACTTGCTTTATAAGGTCGTAGCAGACTCCAGCCATAGCAAATTTAATAACTAACAACCATTTATTGTAAAGATTTTATTATGAAATCAGAGCTTCAGGTTTCTAACTTCATTTGTAGTTTACATATTACTATCTGTTATTATCTAACACTTATTAAATACATCTGCTAAACATGATGACAACCCATAAAAATCCCACATTTTTATTCTCCTTATGTCCCTAAGAGGAAATGTGAGCAACATAACTAATGCTACTCTTTAAAAACATAAACAAAACAAAATAAACCCCAACTCACCTGACCCAGGCTATGAAAGGTTCAGAGGAGGAAGACAAATCCTTTGTTTTAAAATTAACCTAGTGGTGATAAATATGCATGCAAAAGACACCTATGAGCAAACTTCTGAATAGTTGTTTTCCATGTCTCCCTAGTTTTCTTTCTGCACATTAAATGGATGTCTGAGTCCTTTTCTTTTTCTACAGAATTTTCTAAGGATCCTACCTATGAGTGTGTTGATGCCATCAATTAACCTGGAAGTTCTCTTTGGGGAAATCCACTCTTTGCACCAATGCCTATTTTCTCACACACATCATTAACTCCTGGTAGGATCCTTTCTGCCCCCTCTGCATACTCCATTGCAGGTGGGGCTTTGTCCATTCTACTCCAACACAAATTTTTGGAGAGAGTGATGAATGTTACGAGTTTCATAGTGCTGCTCTGTCAGATCATACATCTCCAAATTCTCCACATTCATTTATAAAGGACAAAAATCCTGTTACTATAGAAACTGCAGTTTTACATGCCCTAACTGCTCTGCCTTTAAAGGCTTTGCTATAATGCTCTAACAAGATTCTTTTCTCTTTCTTTAATGTTATAAACCATTAAATCTTCACCAAGTAGTCATATACAAACATTTTCAAATATTCCTCTCATAAAAAACCCTGCTTTTTATTCCTGTCTGTCCTGAAAGACCCAAAACAGTAGGGGAGTGAATTGAATCAGTGACTTTAAATTACTTGATTTTAAATTTTAAATTTATGTCTGAGCTGTATAAAAATTAAGTGGGAAAAACTGCTACCACAACTTGAAATTTCAATTTATAATGTAAAAAATTATACTTTTTAACATAACACAATTGATATCTTATTTAAATTTTAAACTGCCCTAAGCAAGACCCACTGTATGAAAAATTAAGACCCAGATCCTTCACAACCTTAAGCTAGAATAATTGTATGTTGTCTTATCTGAAGATAAGACTCTCCATAAATCTTAGGAAAAAAATTTCTTTCTACTAGCAAGTTTTTGAAGTCTAAAATGGATGCCACTTCAAAAAAATTCCATTAGTCTTAAGATTATTTAATTTTTTTACTTTTTTTCCTTTTTTATTTATGTATATTACACTACAGGTAAGGAGCAGGACTCTGGTCTGTGCCAGAAGCTCAATAATCATCATGAAATTTGCAAGGTATAAGCACAGGTGACATTTGCCTGGGAATTCTGCAGGAATCCTCTGGCATCCTGATTCCACTATGTAGGAGTCTTGGCAAATACTGTGCCATGGTCTCTGCTGCTGCTCAGCATGAACAAGTGGAGCAATAAAACTACTAAAATCAAAAGAACCACCTCAGGAAAGACCTCTAGGTTCTCAGTCATCTGATTTTCATCTCCTTGCTCTTCCTCAACAATTTCTTTTCTCCACTAATCTGTCATTTAGTCCATCTGCATATCTGACACTGGACAAGCATTTCAAGCTCTGGATGCCTCCTGGTCTTTGCCTTTTCCATCAGTTGCTAGATTCTCAGTGCTAGTTAGACCCCTTTTCCTTTTCCTGCATTCCACAGAAGCCAAGTAGCAGCACAGCACTTCGTTATCTGAACACAGAAACTCAAAACATGGACACCTAAAATCCACAGTGAGACCCTCACTTCTGGTTTGTGAGAAATTTCAGCAGGACTTAAAAGTTCCTGACATTTAAGAGGGAGCTGCAAAGGAAAAGGTTTTCCCCCATCATCAACCACTGTACTCAAATTCCTCTGACTAATGCCTGCTCTCATGCGCTTGTAGCTAACTTGTAAATCTAGTCCTCATTTCGCTGCAGAACACTCTGCCCCTCAGTGTGAGGCATGCACTCACTCCATGATTTCTGCTGAGGCTACTGCCTGGTCTGCACTAAAGAAATCCTCATTTCTCACAAATCAATCTAGTGCCAACTTCACCACATGCTGTTAGTAGGGGGTTTGTGTGTTTGCCTGGAGCACAGAGTGGAGCACCTGGAGTGGCTCCTCAGATATCCAGAAGTGACTAATTCATAGATCCTACTTTCTCTCTGGAAGGTGGAAGTGACATTTTTTCCTTTGGCATGCGATTTTCCTCTTATCACAGTACAAACAAAACATGGCCAGTTGGATTTACTCAGCAGAGGCATCTTTGGATGCATCCTGCTACCAGGATGGGGCTGCACAGCCACCATGGCCCCAGAACAGCTCGACTTGTCCCACCCCAAAAAACATAACCAGGCACAATTTCTTCTCTCAGCACAGCTGCCTTTGGTATCTGTCAGGGTCTCACTTGAAAAATGACAAGTTTGTATCAGTGTTGCTTCCAGGTTGTCTCCTTAGGCATTGCTCTACTATCAGTCAAAAACTCTGAGTTTGAAATACTTTGTGACAAGAATTTGTATGTTATTTCTTCACTCCTGTAATGTTGGTTTTTGGGTCTGTATATTTGAATACTCTCGGGTGTTTCTCACTTATGAATACAGAATTCAGGCTAAGAGTTGACCACCATTTAAAGTTTCTGTTCTTCTATCATAACTGTAGCTTAGAATAATTTGAGAATAATTTCGAGGTTCTTGGCATATATTTGAAGTCCCTCAAAAAGCATCAAGTAAAAGAAACCTGTTAATATTCCAGATGCTGTTCTTATCACCAGGATCTAATCACTGACCAACTGTGACACATTTTTGATACTGCCAGGTGGTTCTGGATCAGAGATTGTTTCTGTGCTGCCTGAAAATTCTTTTCCTACCACAAAGCAATTGATCTAGTTTGCAGGTGTTACAGAAGGTAAAATTAAGACATTTATTTCCAGAAATATTCTGTCTTTATTTCTCTGGCATATGGTTTAACCATGTGGTTTTCGGCTAATTTAGGACCCCTGTCTTTTTTTATTATGGCCTATAGAAATCTATCTCCTCTTCAAACAACCTTACACCTTGCTAAAACTTTAAAAAAGCCCAGCAGGGATTCCTCACCTTCCCTCTTGCTGAGATTATTCTGGAGTTACAGTGTGATCAAGTGCACTGTTTTGCACTGTCCAGTTGCACAGGAATGGCTGATTCTCGTGTCTGTATCAAATTCTCAGTGCAAACGCCTTGCAGCTCTTTGGGCTGTCTCCTCAGTTGCACAAAATAAACGAATTTGCTGTGAAACAGATCTAGGCCAGATGGCACTTTTTACATGGCACTGGATTTGCAAACACAGGGTCTAATTTTGAAGTTCTGCTCTAAAGCTGAACAGATGCTATGGCTGACGGGAGTTTTGCTTGCTCTGCTTAGCAATGACAAGAGATAAATACACAATAGTCCATAAATCCTATCCATGATATCATCATTGCTGTGGCAACTTTTCCAGGCTGGAAGGATGTAATATTTAATTCCTGAGCCAGCCATCCCTGCCTCCCATGCAGGCAGCATAGCCACCTCCACATAGGGCTTATGGTCTCTCAGAGAAGTTTCTGGGGACACAAATGGAACAAAGTTGAGTAGATGAAAGCCCTGGTGTTGTCCCAAATTTTTGTCTAATAATTTAAACAAATGAAAGATGTGAAAAAAAATATAAGCAGTTTTTAAGACTGAAACTCTTCACTAACCAAGTTGTGAGACATAGTGCACTCTAAGTTATGAAATCTTCCTTGATTTTCCACAACAATTATTTTACAGAACTAAGAGTTTTTTAGAGTTTAGGACAAGTAAAAAGCCCTTCAGTTAAAAAAAAGGCAGATTGCAGATAGTGGTATAAATAAGAACAGAACAATTAACCCAACATATAGTTTGCAGACACTGTAGCTCTGTGCAGGACCCAGTGGCACACAGTGTGCATAATTTCCAGGTATCACCAACCTCCTATAAAGCTCATATACCAATGTTTACTGCAAATAAAATGTTCACAAACTCTCAAGTGAAGAAAGACTTTTCTTTCACCAAACTTTGAAACATGAACATGAAACATGAGTGAAGAAAGAACAAGGTGAATGAGTGATAAACACCTCGTTTTATCCTCTTATTTCCTCAGAAAACTCTTAAATGTTGAAGCTTGTTTTAGGAATAGAATTCTTATTTTCCTTCTCCTAATCCTTCTCCCATGTCAGTTAAGGACAATTGAGTGCATACAGGACTATCATCTTGGTAATTTTTCATTTCAACATAGGACAAAACTAACTAAGGGAAAAAAGGAAGTTTGTTTGGGTTAATGATTCTAAGATCCTTTCATCCAAGTTTCTGCTCAGAGTGTCCAAATAACTGGGGATGAGAAAATCACATGAGATAAAAGAAGGTGCAACAGTCTTCACAAATTCTTCACAATGAATCCAGCCCAAACCATTTAAGGTCAAAAAGTCTAGTTCCTTTTTGTAGTATCTATGCTGTATTTTTACTTTTTGTTTTTACACAATCACTTGCAAAAATTACTTCTTCAAGTAGCAATCATGGAAACCAAGTATGAAAAAAAATATGAGCATGAGCTGTCCAGGTAGGACACCTCCACAACAACTTAGACCTTTATGTAATTCAGGTGTAGAAAAATGTGTATGTCAAAATTCTACATGTAATTTTCTTTTCATTTCATAAATGAGGGTATAATCAAATGCAATGTAACATTTGTTCAATAGTTGCCTCCCAAAAGATGTTATATTTAGAAAGACAAATCAAGGCCTGGAACTGAAAACAAAACAGGTAGGTTTGCCTTGACAATAGGAAAGTTTGTGGAAAGTTCTCTTTAATGAAATGTCTTCCAACTAGCATGTGAAAAATAAAGGGGTGTGAAAATGTATCTGATACTCATGCATATCTCCCCAAATGCAATAGTAGTAATTCATATGGTTTTAATGGATGGAAATTTTAAACTTTCAAAGTTTCACCCAATCAGTGCATATGTCTGGCAGTCTATCAGTTCAGAGTAGTGATTCCACAACATCAGCTCTCCCTAGAGAGGGCTTTCAGGATGTGTATTCTAGGACTGGCAATATCATTTTCACCTCAGTTTTTCTGCTTTGTAGACTATTCTTCCAGTACTTCATAAAAGGGCAGAGAGATCACTCTCCAGTACAAAGATTCTTTACACCCACTTAAATCATTCTTTGAAAGCTTTGGAGCCTTGCTCTTGAATCGAGCTAGACAGAAAACCTCCCCTTCAACAGTTCATTCAGAGATTAAATTCTGCCTACGACATCATTGAACACATTCCTGGTCAGAAAGCAGCAATCATTGAATACGTCAGTGAACAATGACACTGGGGAGGGCACTGTTCTTCATTCTGTCCAACACAACATGGCAAAACACCTCTTTCCTATCAGACATTGCCACTGGATGAGTCAGCTTCAGAGAAGCACCTGGTCTTGTACTCCTTTTTCCTACATTAAAAAAAAATTGAAAAAAACAAACCAGCAAGGTTCTGCACTAAAAGTAAGAAATTAATTTAAAATCCCATTACATTTTACATGGCATTAATGTTCTTTAAATGGTGACAATTATTATTTTGTAGCTATACCATTGAAGTTCTCTTCAAGTGTGTCCACAGGGGAAGTCTGGCATGACACCCTAAAGCAGCTTCTCTCACATATATTTAGAGTCACAGAATTTATAAATAGATAAATAAATAACTGTGTTGACCTTTTATAGACATCCTCAGGACTGTTCTTTGCTAAAAAACATTGCCACAAGTTATTTATTTACAGATCCAGGGAATTGAAAAAGCCAAATTGTGACATTTGGCTTTTGCAGATGAAAGGGGATTGGACGCAAGCAACACAAAATTGTTACCTTGATATGGTCCTAGCTTTGAGATATGGCAAATGTTGGGGTGGTCAGGAGCTGGAATATGAAAGGCTGAGAGAACTGGGTTTGCTCAGCCTTAAAGACAGAAAACCTAGATGGTACCAAAGTCTTCTCAGATGTGCACAGACACAAATTGATAGAAGTGGGAAATTCTACAATTCAACACAAGAATCGTTTTCAATTTATTTTTGAAACATATGGGTGTTCAAAATTGGAACAGGTCACCCAGAGAAGTTAATTATAACCTTGGAGATGCTCAGAATTTGACCAGCCAAAGCCCTGAACAGCCCTGCTCTTTTTAGCCCTGGTCTAAGTGGGAGGCTGGAAGAGGTGACCTTTGGAGGTCTCTTCCTAGCTGGTGATTCTGTGCCCAGCTTTCAGGTTTGCTACATTTCACTCACATCGGATGTCTCCTCCGTTTTATCACTGAACACTGATCATGTCAAAAAAATAAAGACTGATGCTGACAGAGAATAATTTATACAAAAATAGTAAGAACCTTGCATTTGTCTGGATTTTCCACATTTCTATAGGAACTGCATTGCACTCTAGAATCTTGGCAAGGATATGGGCAAATACTTGAAACTCCAAGCTTTTCTGGCCAGCTGTATCCCACTGTGCAGAAGGCCAGAACAATAATGTGCCAGATACCATTTCCTGCCACTACAGGGCCCTTAACAGAGTTCCATCACTGTGTGTCTCTTAGCATTCAAGACATCTGGCTACTAAAATCTATTACTTTTATTGTCATTTTCCAGTCTGCTAAAAGGGACATTGAGATAATTTAGCTCCAATGCAATAATATCAACTTATAATTCTTTTATTACTATTTTTTTCCACCTTCTCTTCTGCAGCCCTCTTTTTCTGTGGCTGAATAACTTGCTACACATGAATTCTGCAGCTCTCATTTGTATATGGAAAGAGACAACAGCAACCAAATTATTTAATGCTTCTTTTGTAATAAGGGAAGTCTAATTTTAAAGGTTTTTTGCTTTATTCTTAAGAGTGGAAGAAACAGCAACAGAAAAAAAATACCCAGAATCTCAGTTTTGTCTAAAACACGATAATTTAATTTCCTTAGAAACTTCCCAAAGAAAAGGAAAAAGAAAAAGCAGTGTAAATGGGAAATGAGAACTACATGAAAACAAAAATCCTTTGCAGCAGATTCCAGATCACATCTTCACCTATACAAGTAATTGTCGGTGCAGCAAAGGGAGCTGCTCCAGTGGACTTTACCAAAGGATACAGTTCTGTCTTTTCACTATACTTGTTACCCTCAGCTCAACTCAAGCCAAAGAGGTGACAAGTGACATGGCTACAGTAACCTCAGCTATAGCAAAAGGGCAGTGTCTGATCCCCTGATGAATTAGCTTGTGTTTATTGCTTTGCCTGACATTTTAAAGCTGATTTTAGTGAAAACATGAACTGACTTATTAAATTAATATACACACTGCTGATGCATTTATCCCAGGTTGTATATGACATCTATTAAATATATATGTACAGATATTAGCCCTATGTTTTCTTAGGAGACACTGTAATTGATCAAGTGGGAATACACTCAGTCATTTTCATGGCTTTGCTGGACATCTGAATCCTCACAGGTATAAATTAGAGTGGCAGAAATACTGGAGCTTCTCCAAGTTTGCTTTCGAAATCACGAGATGCTCAGCAAAAGCTATACTGCTACTGCTTTTGAACAGAATATATAACAGGGGGAAAGACCAAAAAATCCCAGAAGATTGAAAATAAGCATATGTGAGTCCACCTTCTCTGCCACTGTCCTCTCACTGACTCATACACATTACAGTCTTTATTTTAGTGCCTTTATTTTTTGCTTACTTTCCACTAAGCAAAGCTCAAAAAGTGTACTAAGAGCCCAGTGCAACCGAGAACTAGTTTGCTGTATCATCTTCTATTTTTGTCTTGTAAATAAAGCCTCCCATGAAAATTTAAAAAAAAACAAAAGCAGGAGAATTTGGCTTAGAGAAGTTCTTCTATAAGTGAAGGCCCTACTTACACTGAGCTTTCAAACTTCATGTTAAATCTCTAAGAGCAACATTAGCCTTAAGGGGAGAACAGAGGCGCAGTGGGAAAAAAGAGCAGCTAAATTGGGCAATGCCTCCACCACTCTCTTGAAGCCCATTTGTGGAAAAGGAAAGCTCCATGTGCAGTAATGAAAGCCCTAAGTACAGAAAAAGAACCACTGCTCTAAAGCCCTTAGCTCATCTTTTAAGCTGCACCTTAACTCACACACCCATTTATATCCTACTTTAATATGTGCCCAGTAATTTTGGCCTGGTGTAGTGTTGTTGCTTGCATACAAAACAATCAATGAAAAATACAACAAAATGTTCAATGAAAGGATGAGAAGTAAACCTCACACGGCTCATTTTATGAATTTCACTGAAATGCATCTATGATATGTACATTCAGCTTCTGCACTGGGCACTAGCAGGCAAAAAGGTTGTACTCAGAGATAATTATGTGGCAACTAACTTGCAATTCTCTATTCAGGTATAGAAAATTTGGAATTTAACATCAGTAACTTGTGTATGCTTGTGCTGAATTCCCAAAGAGTTTACAAAATTTCTACAAGGGAATGGGATACAAACCAATATTTTTAAAGGATATCAAAGAGAAATACCAGTGCTTAGAAGCAGATGGGCAAAGACATTGTCCTTTCTTATTAGAAGAGAAAGGACATGAGAAAAAGCTTTTAAAATGCCAGTACATCTTGCCCATCACACGGATGAGAAACTGCTGATGAAACCACTTGCAAAATGTTTTCTTTATGGTTGCAACTGGCTTTAACTGACATATTTTAAACTGATCTTTAGGGAAGAGATGCTTAGAAAAACCAAAACAGAATTCTGTGGAAACCACAGAGCCAAAGTGAAGCACAGTTAGTACTCATCCATGTGGCTAAATTTCAACTTCTCAGGTTCAGCAAGAACTGCCAGCCACATGAGGGAATATTGGCATATGAAGTGCTTAAAATACAGTGCTGCTTCTCCTTTATGCCCATCCTTAAAACTGCAGAGTAGCTTTTCCAATGTAAACACTGCATGCTCCACACACCCACTCACAAGGCACTGTGGGCACTGGTGGTGTTTAGTCTGGCTTGAGCTCCCAAGGACTGCCCACACCCAAAGGGAAGCTCTGACAGCACTGCAATGTGGCACAAGGGAGGCATGCTTGTGTATGTGAACCTCAAATTCCCACCCAGCTCCACACTGTGCTCCTCAGAATTGAATGAGTCACAGAGGGCAGATTTAGTTCAGATCAGTGTCCTTTCACAGGGACACATCTGCCCATAGGCCTGTGCACCACAGAGCAACAATTTGAACACACCAACACTCTTCCTATTTGTCTAAGGCTAAGTCAAGACAGAAGTCAGGCTAGTTGGACTTGTAAAAAAAAAAAAAAAAATCATTATTTGTCCCAAATTTCCTGATGTTTCAGTAAATATCAGAGAGGTAATAAGTGTGCTTTGTTAGTTAAGTTTAACTGTTAAAAATCCTTGCATAAGTGAGCAAAAAGCATCCTTCAGAATAAAGAGGGTGCAGTTAGGATGTTGAGCACATAGCTGTGTTTCCTCTGGGCCCCAGCCTATAGCAGACCCAGCACACAAGGGGCTGAGAACTGCTGGCAAACCAGCTGCCCATGGTGCTGCTGCTGGAGCTGATCCCAAGGAGCTGAAACCTCCTCCCTGTGCCCAACAGCACTGCAAGTCAGGAACATGACAAGAATTATTTATTGTCTTTGTTTAGGGCCACTTCCTATTCACAAATTTCTCCGTTAATTTCATCTTAAAGGACATTTATTTGCAAAAGAAAACAATGCTGCAAAGGTCTCAAAAATAAGAGTAGGCAGTCTACATTTTAACATGTGCTAGAAATGGTTTTTCTGGTGAGAACAACTTCAGAGTAATTAATTGATGTTTTGAGGGGATGTGGAGAGTAGCTGCTGATTTCGCAGCTGCTGCGTGTAACTCAATTTTGAAGAAATATCTAAAGCAGGGATTTTGCCTGAATTACTGAGAGTGTTTGGCTTAGTTACTGCTAAAGTTGCAGACAAGGTTGCTGGTTTTCCTTTTTCTAGTGAAGTTTTTCAAATCATCATATTAAATAGAGATTATAATGTGTCCAACTGTGTTAATTTAATGGTAAATTTAATCCTAAATATGCAGAGCAGTGCAGTTCCACAGGAAAAAAAAAATCCCTAGAGCCTCACCTCAGGTGTTTCTTTGAAAATATTATTATTTATCACTTTAAAGTTGCTAGAAAATTAACCTAAATGGACCCACAGATAAACAGAGACACAAATGCAAGCCTGTATCAACAGAGTGCCCCAAACCCAAACATATCACATATTTTGGTGAATGCAAATAGATTATTGGATTGAAAGTGTCAGTTTGCACAATATTATACACTTCAGGAGCTGGCTTTTTGACACACTGCTATTTTATATGCTGTTCCTACTGTCATATGAAAATCACTCTGACTACAAATAAAGAATAAAACATGCAATCTCATTAAACATCTCACCCATGAAATTGTAATGGTAATTAGTCTTGTAAAGTTAAGTGAATAAATTTTTTATTAATTTTGAATCCGTTTTTGTGTACCCAGGTACTTCTAAACCAAAACAGGACCATGAGCACAGGGCCAAGATGTAAAATACCAATATGTGTTTCTTCATCAACCTGTGCTCCTAGGAGCCAAAATTTCCCCCTAGATGGTTTGGTCAAGGCTTAAAGAAGTTCCTGAGATGGTAAAGAAGGCCCAGGATGGGAGAGGTCGGGGGGATGCACCACTACAGTCTGGAGAAATCTGGAAGCATCAGGGTAGAAGTGGGAGAGATTTCCACACACATAAATTCAATACAAAATTCAAAATCACAGAATTTCATTGCCCCAGCAGTTTCTTCCAGGTTGAACACTGGGTTTAAAAACCTAGTCTACCCCAGAATTATGTATGCACCACCAGTAGCAGAGGTATTTATTACTGACATGGATTTCCAGGAAAGCAAACACTGCCATGAAAACTGCATCATGCATTCCCAAAATAATTCTATCAGTTAGTGGGATGAAAGGTGCAGAGTAGTTTAGAATTATATATAGTCCAGAAGACTGATAAATCAAAGAATGTGTCAAATAGCCTCCCTTAAAAGAAATCATTCAAACTGATTTTTTCTTGAGCACAGACTGAAAACTGACTAAGGAACTATAAACAAAGAGAGAATGACAAACAACAGAGTATCAGTATTTAGGTACCCAGGCACTTTTGGACTGGTTTTATTATTGGACTTCTTTTATCTTCTTAAGCCAAGAGAGAAAACTGAGTGAAAAAATATTATTATATAGATAGGAGTCAGGGGGGTTTATCTTGCTAACCTGGAGAGTCCTGTAACACAAAACAGTTCCTTTACAAAGCATAGATAGGCATGGGATGCATTTGTGAAAAGAGTTAAAAATAAGAGGCGGCATTTCTGAAATGACATGTGACAACCTACTCTGCCATCACTCCAGCTCTACAGGACAGAGTGACAGGGACCCAGACTGATTTGGAGGGGCTAAAGCCTGAGCTAAATCCACCACATGCAATCACCTCAGGTTCTGTGGTTGTTTGGGTATCAAAGCATAAAGCAAATATGCTACAGCACAGTCCCATTTGCAAGATACACATTAGTACCTGTTGTAATAACCACCAGCACCTCATTTTAAATTAAAAGGACGAATGTATATATTCAGATAATTCATTGCATATACATCACTTTCAAGTATCATCACCCTGAAAATTTCAATAAGACCTGCACAAGTTTTTGGGTATGTCTAATTCCCACATTGGCATCTGTCCTTGCAATGTGGGGACATCATTTTTTGGGTATTTGTAATAACAGTATACTGGGGTCCTCACCAGTAACTCCAACTGAAGCGAAAGTAAACAACTTTACACTGACTCATCTTGTGATTCTCTATGTTACAATGTTGTGCAAGAACAGAAAAGTAATTTTTCTGAGGGCTTTTTTCCCCAAATGAGCTATTGATAATTTTGGTTTTTTTGTTTCCATTCATAGTCTTTAAATATTAATGTCTTGGTACTAAAATGTTGCATCTTAAATGTGAGGTCAAACACCACTGCTCATTTTTGTTGTATTTTAGATTAATCTTTTCATTGCAGTTTTCAATTAACAAACTGAACAGCAGTTTAAAAATGCAAAACAAACACCATGGCAGTTCATAGATTATGGGAAGCAAACATACAGTAATTTCACGAATACAAGCCGCACCAATTTGACTAAGATTTTGCTCCTAAACCGGAAATGCGGCTAATAATCAGGAGCGGCTAATACAACCTCAGAAGTGCCTGTCAGAGTGCTGGGCTGAGCAGCTGCAAAGTCGGCATTTTGCGATTGTTACAAATCGCTACTCTGTTGCACCGCGGGTGGAGCCTGGCTCCCTGTAGGCAGCACGGGGGGCGGGGAGCGAGGCGGGAGAGCTCTCTTTCCTCCTCTGCCACAGCCCAGGGGAGAGACGGGGGGGGCCTGGCGCCGCCATTGCCGCGGCCCGGGGAGGAGAGGGGGGACCCGGGCCGCCCCTACCGCGGCCCGGGGAGGGGGGGGGAAGCCCGCACCACCATTGCTGCGGCCCGGGGAGGGGGGGGAAGCCGGCGCCGCCATTGCTGCGGCCCGGGGAGCCGACGGGAGCCCCGCGCAGCCATTGCCGCGGCTCGGGGAGCCGACGGGGTGCTTTGTCCCCGCCCGCCGCCGCCGCGGCAGGAGCGGGGAAACTCCATCCCTGCCCGCCGCCGGCGCCACGGGCGCGGGAAACCTCCCTCCCCGCCCGCCGCCGCTGCCGTAGGAGCGGGGGAAGCTCCGTCCCTGCCTGCCACTGCAGGGCAGCGCCGACCCGGGGTGACCGAGCCCAGTGGCAGCGCCGGCCGGCCCCGAGCTGCAGCACCGTGCTGGGCCACCTGGCCCCGTCAGCGGCCCCTAGCGGGCCGAGCCTGCACAGCCTTAGCTCAGCCAGTAAACCCCGCCCTGCCGCCGTTCTGTTACTAATTGCACGCGGGTCCTCGCTGCGAACGACAGAGCGGCTTATATTCGTGTGCGGCTTATCTATGGACAAAAACCAAAATATTTGCCAACACCCAGAGATGCGGCTTATAGTCAGTGAGGCTTGTATTCGTGAATTTACTGTACTTAATTTTATTCCCAGTTGAAAATAATGCAGTGCTGTTAAACTTTTTCTGGAAACCTTTAGTTTTTAAGATGCATCAAAAAGAGAATCTTGTGTCCCCAGTCCCTGCAATGTTGCATTAAACTCCCTCAAAAAGCCACCATTTTGCCTCAGCTGAGTATAATCAGTGAAATGCAAAGTGATGTGGAAAAATTGCCTACACTGTTTGATGTAAATTTAAACTACTCCTATAAACTCGATGTCCAGATTATTTGACAACTCCTGTTGTATTAATTTTTCTACTGAATACTTTAATTGACTGCAAATTCATTTTCTTAATCACAATTATTTTGGATGCTGGTCAGGAAAAGCTACTAAACACACCAATAATTGCATAATATTTAAAGCTTGATTAGTACTAGGAGACTTGCCTAAAATCAATGATCTTTCTTGTGTTGGTATGTCTCTTGCAAATTTTAAAAACGCTTAGTGACAAAACCTTCTGTAAAAAGTGAACAACTTTTATTTATTTTCTTGAAAACACCAACTTCCAGCAGAAGAAATTTTAGCTGTTCTTTACAAGAGAGCCAGAATCTTGGGGTAGTCTCATAGACTGTGTATTAAAACTGGTGCATGAACACAATGTATAGAGGCACAAAAGGAGCTCTAGATCACAGCAGAGGCCAGGAACAGAACTGAAATTCAAGAATTTAATTCAATTCAGAATTGAAACTCAACTCCTACATGAGTACCCAGGCCTCTAGACCAGCCAATTTTTCAATTCAGGTGCAAGGACTCCTGCAAATAAAATTTCAATCTCTTCACCCTTTCTCTCCTCTTTTACTCTGAAACTTTGAGGAAGTACCAAGAATGCAGAGAATACATCTCATG
Organism: Catharus ustulatus; assembly: GCF_009819885.2. Lineage (NCBI taxonomy): Eukaryota > Metazoa > Chordata > Aves > Passeriformes > Turdidae > Catharus > Catharus ustulatus. The sequence goes on from NC_046229.1 coordinate 25,016,618, forward strand.
CTTTTGATTTAGATTTTACCCAGATTTAGCACTGGTTCAGTCATGCTGCTGAAAAGTGACATCCTTGAAACATTTATTGCTTTATATGTGTGGAATCTCGTCTGCATGGTGTTTCTGCAGCTCAAGCCTTTCTCTGCAAGTGACAAAAGCAGGGCATGATAGAGAAGGGAAGAGGAAATGAAGTTCTAGAGTTAGCTTAAATAAAACCTAATCCAGTCCAAAGGCTGGAAATGGCAAAGCAATGATGGTTGTTGTTATGCCTATTTATATGCATGTAAAGACCCTCAGGAATAATGAATTATCTTCTGAAAATATTTTGTCCTGACATTTCCCAGTAAATTAGCAAAGGGTAAAATATGGAAAATTAGGAAAATTAAATTTATATGAAAAAGGTCTGGAAAATATTTTCTTATTGACAGAAATGTTTTATTTATACAGTTTTGATGAAAAGTTAATACATTGCTACTGCCAGTTCTTTCTCAAATGCCCTGTGGCTAAAAGAAAAAGAATGTTATCTGGCCTCCAGCTTTTCTGCGAGTGCATGGAAGATTTGCTAGAATCCTAACTTTAAGCCTAATTTAACAGCCAGAAGGTGGGATGGGGATGGGATGCAGGGTCAGAGAAAGGCTGTAGCTGCAGAAACACCTTTGCAACTGAGATTCCACAGAATGTCCAATCATTTCACAGAAACATTCAATTTGCCAGTTTCCATTGTGTTCACCAGGCACCAAATTGTAAATGAGTGTTAAAGTAACTTTAAGGTATAGGTCAGGCCTTCACTGCACTGATTTCTCCAAATATTAACACGTCTCCTTATGCATCTATCTTCAGCTAAACAAGAGAGAAAGCAGCTGCTGGAGGAATTTCACATCTACAGTCTTGCATTTCCTTCACAGCCTGGCTGAAAAAAAACTTGCCTATAATTAAAGAATTCATCCAGCTCACAAAAGATTAACACACATTCTTCAGTCTTAACTGATTTCAGAAGTTTTATCAAAGCTGCAAGAAAATAACAGAGTCTACCCACATACTTAATTTATATTTTCCACCTTACTTGATATTAATGTCCCAATTTGTTTACAGCAATACAATCCTTTTTAAAGTGGAAAAAAATATTTCTATATTCATTGTAGAAGTTCAGTGATAAGAAGAAGAAGAGGTATTAATTTCGCCCAGCTTCTAGCACTCAATATCACCTTTCCTTTTGAAAAGCTAAGTAACTTTCCAAACCACAAGTCCTTTCCTCAGAGTTTGGTGAATGTTTATAGGGAATTGATTACATTTTCCTCTACTCCCTTACCAATTTCTTATGTCACCTGTTGAATGCCAGGGGATTAAAAAAAAATAAATAAATCTTTCTGCCCTTCCACCAGCAAATCACTTTTATCCCTTGTTATTTCCCAGTAACCAACTTCAAGACACATTTGTTATCACTTCCAGTATTGAGTTTTTCTCCCTTATTTGTCACTGTTATCACATACATCTCAAATAATTTAGAAGGTAAGAAGTGCTCAGGACAATTAGTTTCCTAATTGTTTGGAGGAAGAAACAACTTTGTCATTCAAGTACATTCCCATAAACCTTGGCAGAATCATTCTCAGTCTTTTAATTCCTGCTGAGGTTTCTAAGCTCTCTGTAGCTTGTGGCTGCAAACTTCTCTCTTGCCACAGGCCAGGATCTTCCCTGGCTCAATTCCCTTGATTTCTATGGATCTGGCCTAGCAGCAAATTTGCCCTCTCTGTGTCTTTGTCCATTACTGAAACTATTTTAAAAGGTTAAAGTCAGGGTTTCATAGCTGAACATAGTCCAGGGAAATGTGATGTTAGATGATGAAAGCAGCTGCACCTCAGGCAGCAGAAGTCCTGGCAAAAGCTGATGGTGTCAAATATTCCAAGTTTAACAATTCAAGGTTGTTTCCTTACTTGAGATGATGGAAATGACAGTGTGCCAGTTCAAACAAATATTGAGTTGTTTTCCACAAAGAGCTTACACCCTTGTCACATTTAAACTTAAGTAGGAATGTCTATAATTTCATTTGTATGCCTTGTGTCTTAAAAAAGGTGTGCTACTTTTTTCCATTTCTAGGATTTAATTTTTCAGACTGCTTTAACAATGCAAGCAAAACAATGAGCAATTAGTTATTAGTTACTGTAAATCAACATGGACCTTCTGAAGACAGTAAAGTCACATCATGAAGGTAACACTGGTGACTTGTCACAATCCTTATTAATTTTAAACTTGAGGGTTTTTTGGATATTCTATCATGATAATGTAAAATAAATTCTTATATATTTGATTTTCTGTCCTTGACACCAGCCTTCCATTCCAACAGTGAAATACAGAAAAAGATAAGACACATTGCATTTTTTTTGTTTGGTTTTGGGGTTTGAGTGTTTTGGGTTTTTTCCTTTTTGTCAATAACACACAAGCTGTATTTATCTTCCAAATATTGAGGTAGGTTTTAAATGTGTTTTAATTTAAATTTAACTTTTAAGAAATTAATAAATTGGTAATTATCTTTCCTAATGAAATGTGCTGTAATTTCAGTTAGTTTTTCAATGGGCTATGACTCACATTTAAAAGGACCATTGCATAAATGCCTATTAGTTGCAGTTTAAAGTAGTAATGTTGGACTCATTTTCCCTGACTTTCTACATGACTCTGCCAAACTCCCTCAGTACAGGGAGGAAGTCCCTTCCTTTAGATTAGGATGAAGCCCTATAAAATGAAATTAGTGATCACTGTAAATAACAGTGCATCAACCCCTGCTAGTCCCTTCCTGTAACTAAACAGCAAGTAAAAAAAATAAACACATGAAAGAGGCAGAATCTCATAGAATTTACCAGCTGATGCCCAAAAATAATGACATTGTTCTCATGGCAGTGGCAAAGTACCAGTGTTCACTGCCATTAACTTTCCCAGGGCCCCTCTCTTTGCAAGGCCCATTGCTTTGAGTCATTACTGCATAATGGATTTGCAATGAGGAGTAACCAGGATCGACCCTGCTCTGCCTCACCTCGCCCTTCCCACCAAAGAGGCAAAACTGCCCATATTTAATGACTTCCCTCTTTCAGCAGCTCAGGAAGAACTTTGCATCTCCCTTAATTGCCATGGGCCTTCATTTACTTGGTTTGCAAAGTCTCACTGAAGAAAATGAGGATTTGAGTTTATACCCAAAGTGTTTTGCTAATCAGAACTGGACTCCAGCATGTGTGTGTTTGCTTGGATGATACCTCTAGCACTGCATCCCTGTAAGGCATTCACTCTACAAGGTAATTTCACCAAGCGTAATTCCCAATTTTCACCCTTATGAATCCCAAACACATCTTATCTCACACACTGCACAGGAAGGATGTCACCTGTGTTCATATGTGTAGATAAGGACAATGACTTATCACTGGACCTGCAGCCCTCCCCAGAAAAGCAAATTCTCTGCCAGCTGAGAGAGCTGTTTAGGAGGTGGGAGATAAAGTGGACCCCTGGTGTAGATACAGTATTTCCACTACAGCAATGTTTCTGAGACTCATGTTCTTTCTAAACTGCTAATTTATTGCCCTTATTGTTTCTTATTCTTCACTGAATTTTAAAACTGTGACATGAGGAAATTGAGAAGTTCATGGCAGAAAAATCAAGCCTTAAGTGTATTCATCACACAAACAATTTCATTGCTTGGTATTTTATGCTCCAATTCAAACAACACATCTGTTCATAATTGCATGCATGGCTCGGTAAGATTACTACAGGCTACAAATTTATATCTAAGAGTAGTGGGAATATTGGGGAAAGACAAGGACAAAGCATTTGAAATGTGAAGACCTTTTACACAATATATATAAAATACTATTTCAGACTCCAAGGTATATTTTAACATGTTTTTTTCTAATTCAAAGCCAATGTATTTATGTACCTAAGTCTGACCATATTGATGGTCTACCATAAAACTACTTTAGAGAAAATAAACCTTTTTTTTTTCTTTAAACTTACTATTTCAATCTCCAAGTAATCAGTACTTAGATAATCACCATAAATCCCAGTTCCCAGAACAATATATGTCCAGCTTCCTCTGGAATAATTATGGTCCTGTATTGTTCCCTACTAATAAAAAAAAAACCTTTAACACATACATCTTAGATCTAGCACTTCAAAGTTTATTGTGTCTCACCATAAAGCTGAAAAATATAGGGGGTTTTTATTCCATGATACTGAAATATTGTTGAATTTATAGCCCCTCCATCAGTGCTGTATAAAATCCTTCTTCCCTATAAAACTACCTACTCCTCCCTACATCCAGTGGTATATTTATATGAAGGGCACCTGTCCCACTTGGTACACTTCTAGAAGAGATTGAGTAGAATGGAATAAAAGCAGTAGAAAGCAGCTTGTATTCTGAGTAGTATGAATATCCTGGAGAAAGAGTGAAATGGGAACTCTCTCCAGGCAATTGAGCTTGAAGGTAGTGCCTCTGCCTAGAAAGGATAAATACCAACAGCTTTAGCAAGGGCTCTGCCTTGACCCAGGAACTTGATACTGTAAAGCTTCATTGCATTTATCATCCTCTTCTTTATTTCAAAAATGCTGTTTATATTAATGCAAGAGGAGGAATCTGCAGAGCTCATACACTCCCAAATGAAACACAGCAATCTGATGTTAGGGCAGTGGTACAAGTTAATAGCATTGAGCACAACTGCCACTGATTCACCATAATGGGAATTTTTTCCCCCTTTTCATAAACACCTTGCAGTGCATATTGTTCCACATTATACCTCTAACACCTCTTTATCACAAAGAACTTTCTGGCTGTATTTATAGCCAGGATGCTGCACAATATAAAGTTCTTTGTGCAGAACAAAGAATGAGACTTTCTGCCCTGGGCTTTCCATCTCTGTGCTGCTTCCCAGCCATTTACAGCAGTGTTTAGATGGAGTGAGATTCCTCCCTCCGTGTGTGACTGTCATGCCCACAGCTTCACTCACTGCAATAACTGTCTTGTAAAGACCTGAAAACATGCATCCATTACATTTCCTGATACTATTCTAATCAATTTAACTCGTTCTAATGAACCCGTGGGTATCCAAACACCTCTTTCCAGTTTCATAGGACCAACTGAATTTGCTGGACCAAAGAGATTCCTACCACAACCTAGCATTTCACTGACTGACAGCACACATCTACATGAAGTAACACAGAAGATGTCCTGGCACTCCTGGGACAAAGATGATTTCCCTGATCACTTTTCCCAGCAGGCGAATACAAAATCAAACCAACTGAAAATGGTCCTGCCCAGTCTAAACTAAAAAAGGAAAATTATCTTGGAAAAAAAAAAGTGAGAATTTTTTCTGAAAAAGGAAAGCTCTTATTAAATTTTCAGAACATGTTAGTGAATGACACCTGTAAAAGGATTTTTCACTGCTTTCTGAACAATTCTTTTCAGCTCTGTAAGGGCAGCTCAAGGTATAAGGCTGAATCACTCAAAGATGTATTAAAACTTCATTGCTTTTATTCTGTCCATACCTCATGGTTTCCTCAGAAAAGAAGACCACTAAAAATTAGCTAAAGATTCCTGCAGGGATAAGATTTTTTTTTTTTTAAAGAAAACTAAGTCTAAAATTCAAAAAACCACAGACAACTTTAGAAGTTTTGCAGCCTATTAAAAAGCTACCATTCAGGTCCAAGATTTTTATGCCCTTGAAAATGTTTTTGTAATGAGATAGATGGCTTTTCCATTTGAGTAACAGTACCTACCCTTTCACTTAGCCTTGTCAAGGATTTTTTTATTCCCAAACAGTGACTAAATCAATAGTTATTCAATCATAGACATGATTAGTGCAGTACAGACAATAGAGTTTTGTGCCTTTTAATGTATTAGAGAGCAAACAGAGACTTGTTAACCCCTGCAGGCACTATTACATGAAGAGAGTTTTTTAAGCCTTCTGATCTATTCTGTAGGCTTTAATTTTTTAAGCTCAAATATATAAACATGCAAATTACATTATTCTGATTTCTTAAAATATCAGCAGAAGTATATTGCTGAGTTGCTAAAGATATCAAGCAACCATTAATAATTTCCATAGCTAATAATAATAATAATGCTTTTCAGGAATTCAACTGCCTGATTCTGCAATTTGAAGAGAGCAGAACTCTTCACAAAATCTTGCCTAAGCTTTATAACTCTCTGAGATCAGCAATGTCATGCCTCTTACAGCAAAATGCCTAAATATTTGCATTCCCAGGCTTAAAGTGATCCATTTGTTAGACCTGATTTTGATCTATTACCTGCATTTTAGCAAGTGCAAGCCAGAACGCACAAAAACTAAACAGTGTTTATAAAGCCAGTCTGAGTCAGAGAAAGAAGCTGAATTCAAGATGTCTAATTTCAGGACTCCTCCTGTAAGTCCTTCACTTCTAGTTATTGAAAAGGAAATAAAATTATCTAAGATTTCTCCTCCTCAGACACTTTATGCATTGCTTTTCCAGGGTGCAGAGCCTATAAAAGACTGAAATACAAGGTATCCAAAGAATTTATCTCAAATGAGTGCTAAATGAATGTTAAAGTCTTTACTTAAAATTGTACACCTTCAGTCTAAAGGTTTAGGTTTCACTAATACCCAATCTGCCTGGAAATACAAATGGATACTATTTAGAAGTCAATGAAGCTGCTGAACTGAAGGGGCAACCTTCAGAGTGGGATCAGTGTTTCATGCTGTGTTATACACACAGCAGTTGTTGCCTTTCTGTCTGAGATAGGTCTGTTTTAATCAGAAACAGGAAAACAAACAAGCAAGTATTTAGCAACACGAGGAAAAAAATCCACTTTTGTTTAAACACCTGCTTTTGTGCAGCAGTAATGTGCTTACAAAACAACTCTGTCAAAGGGTTTATCTGTTCTTTAAGAAATTAATATTATAAGGCATCCAGAGAGGTAGAGGTTGAGTCATGAAAATAAAGCCTTGTTTGACAATACATCCTGCTCTTAATGTGATGTAAAACATCTCCAGGGTGTTGTGCATCCAAGGCTACATACCATGAAGATAAATTAATCCCTGTCAGAGTCAATGAGCCCATTTCTTCCAAAGTGGATGAACTTTGGGTAAGGCCATGTTTTCAGTGCAGAGTGTGAGAATGGATTAAACTGCAAGAGCTGATTCAGACATCCAGTGTCTGTTCCCACTTTTATCAGGACTGTATTGTATGGCCTTAGGCACTCCTACCCTCACTCTGCTTTAGCTTCCTCTACATGTAAACATTGCTTTGACTGAGGAATGTAAGGCACAACAGAACCACAAATACATGCAGATGCTTGTGATAATTTCCCTTTGAACTGGGTTATTTATAAAAAAATATTATATATAGTAGTCAAAGGATGAGCATCTCCAGTTTTCAGTGTTGAATTTTCAAGCTTACAAATAAAATTCCTGTTATCCATTAAGAATGTCTTGCAGACTCAAGTCATGAGTTTCTGTGACTAACTTCCACTCCAATATCTCCTTCTCGGATTCAAAATAAATTTGGCTCTTGGTCATGCCATAAATAACCCACAAAACCACATTTATAACATAGGTAACACTGTAAATTAACTGAATAGAATACAACCAGTGGTAAGGATGTAAGTAATGGAACAGGGCTCTTCACATCAGAATTAACTTGTTGTCTTGCAATTCATAGTCATATGTAAACGTCTTTCATCTAGTTACACAGAATGTGAGCAGGTGAGAAAGCATTTTACACATTCACCTTTTAGGGGTGTTCTTAGTAACACCAAGAAAAACCTCAACAACAAAACCAGTGTTTTCATCATTATTAAATGATGAGCACTCTGAAAAATACCCAGCATTTGCTAATGGAGTTAGGCAAAGTTATCCTATGCAGGGAAGCTGGAGCCTGGCTATTCCAGCTACAGTCAGCTGAACTAGGGATTCACCTCCTGCTTCCTGCTGGGACTACCTCCCTTCCTGTCTTTGCAAAATGCACAGAAATGGAAAAAAAAAAAAAACTAAGAAACCAAATCAATCAACTACCAGAGTGGAAGTTTAAATGAATACATTGACATGTGCAAATTGACAACCTTTAAATTGTAATTGATCTTTCCTATACGCCCTTGTGCCCTCCCAGGACCAGCACTAATGCACTGTTAACAAGCGTTCCATCATCTGATCTTAAGTTCACTGAGAAACTGGATTAAAGATTTGGGCACAAGTTCTGACTTAGTACTGGTTTCTATGCAAAAATGGAACAAAATCGTTCACCATTTAAACACTATAGATGGTTAATTTCCTTAAATTATTTGTTTCATTACAAACTCACAAGTTTTTCTTATTGTTGCAGGGTGATTTTCTGACCTTCTCTAACTAGCTCTTTAAATGTAGAAAGACCTCTCAATCTTAGGAGATGTTCTGCTTGCATCCACAAAATTAATTAATGACTATGAATCAATGAGAACTTTTGCATTATTGTTATTACTATTATTACTATTATTATTCAACTATAAATAACAATTAAAAGCCCTGTGAATGACAAGAGCTGAAAATAGCAGTAAGGATTGAAACAAAACAGCAGGTGGTGGCTAAGAGCTCTGTTCTGTTCAGCTGCTGCTTGTAAGTGCACATAGGCAGCACCATTCGCAGGCTTTGACATTAAAGAGCTGAGGAGACAAAACACACAACAGATGCCAGCAGAAATTTTACTGTCAAAGCAACGCTTCACAAACAGTATTAGGATCCATTCTGAAGATGTTCAGACTTGTAATTGCCAGTATCAAATGAACTCACGATTACCATCCAGTTAATCAATTACAGAAATCAGTTTTGTCACTTCTAGTGTCAATCCAGTCAAAAATATCTGTTAGCAGTGAAGCACATCTCCTGCCACAGAACCATGCTAAACAAGTTTTAGTGTGGAAAAATGTACTGAGCAAGGCACAATACAGAACACGAGCTCCAAACCTGGGGGTCATATGTTGAGACAAAGAGCTGAACAATTATCAAAGCTTTAGCTTTACAGGTGCTAAAAGGAAATGGATCTTGGATCATTTCTTGGGCTTCTGACGCACAGTCCTTCTGACTAAGAAGCTTTTGGCAGATTTCCTTTGGAAGAACATCACTGCTGTGTCTCTAATCTCTCTGTACACGTAAGCCCAATTATGCATAGCCCTTTGTGAGCAAGCTCTTCTGCTGCAAGAAAAGCTCCGTTGTGGCTGCCAATTCCCTCTTACCTTCCCTACCCACTCAGCACAGCACAAGATGGCACCTTCAAGCAGCCAGATCCCTCTCTTTTGTTGTCTCCAAGAGAAAGCAGATCCTCTCCTGCACACACTTTACTGGCCTACAGCATTTCTCATAGCCATCTAAGCAAATGGCTTCAGCCAGAGAAACAAAGCTCTTACAGAGAGTAACAATCATTTCACAGCGAGAGGAAGCTGGCTGAGAACAGCGGTGTGAGCATTTGAGACTGTGCCATCTCATGCAGCAGAGGAAAAAAGACAAAGAATCATCCAAGGAAAAGATGTGAGAATAAAGAACATAGTACAGGAAAGGTGCCTGTATGGGAGGAAAGTGAGGCATAACTGGAACGTGAGAAAGCAACATACAGTATGGAGCTGGTTATTCATGCCAATGTAAAGAGCACAGGGAACAGCGGAAACTGAGCCAAGAGGGTTCTCTTCAAAGCACAATTTACTGGACTAGTGCTGCTTAGAAACTGACAGTTAGCCTTGTTCATTCATTCATTCTGTTCATAGCCTTGTTCATAGTGGTTCATTCTGAGCAGAGCAACTGTTTTCCTAAATAAAAGTACTGGCCTCCCAAGGCTCTGCTCACAGATACTCTCAACTTTTAAACCTCTTTTGATGTGTATGTTTTCTATGACAAATTCAGTCTGCATGCAAGATCCTGAATGTTTATACTGTTCTAGAATCAGAAATACTATTTAGAAATTAATTCTTACAAGGTCATGGTAGAAATAAGAATACACCTCCACAAATTTCACAGTCAATACCACAGGCAAAAAAAAACATACTCAGGGGACAGACTAAAGCACCTGCTCTTTCTTGTCTCAGAATATATTTGTTCCACATAGAGAAAAGCTCAGAAATTCTTGATTCTCCTCTGACACTTTATATATTCTTGCCCTTATTAAATCTGCCTATGTATCAATGACTTAATCACATAGCCACATGGCCCCAATGTGCTGATGATGCTTTCTTAATCATGCCTCCTTAATCTCACTTAATCTCTTCTAATCATAGCCTCTTTGATCATATAATTAACGGACTACTAGTGTTGATGGTGCTTTCAAGAATCCTTGAACTAGCCAAAGTAGCATAATTTTGGTTCTTGGACAGTCAAGTTGCTCACTTTTATCACTGCTGATATCACAAAAAGTCATAATGGGTGGAGGGCTGGGAGACAGAAACAACTCAGAGAAAGTTTCTTTACTGCCCTGATGATACCAGCATTAGGCAATTTCAATCACAGTTGGATGGCTTTAGGCATACCTTAAAAATCAAAACTGACTGTGATAAGGAATAACTTCTATTTCACACACACTCCTGGTAGCCAAACCAAACAACCAGAACTCTAACCTATTTATATGTTTAAAAGAGCATTATACAGTCAAGAAAGCCTTTTGGTAAAATGAGTCCAAACTACTGAACAGTTTCAAAGTATGTTGGCTTGATTCATTGTCACCTATTCTGGGTGTTATATGCACCCTGAATAACTAACATAGATTTTTGTGTGTGTCAAGATATATCAAAATAAAAGTTATAATGGTCTTGCTTTTTCTTTACCACATGTTTCTTATATAAACACAAAAAAGTAAAATTGCAGCACAAAAAAAACCCCATAATTTTTAGGTGTATAATTTTCTGTATTTCTCTATGTTTATCTTCATCCCCCATTAACAATGTTTTGTGCAGCATACTCCTGCACTGACACTGTGGTGCATAAGATGGTCATGGGTCAGCACAGTTGTCTCCTCCCTTGATCTAGGGCACAGATTTATTTGGTCCAGGCAGTAGCAGCCAAGTAGTTATGTTTGAGAAGTGCTACTTCATTATATTTTCTGTTTAAGAAATCTCTTCCCCTCTCTCATCTAGGAATTTCTACCCAGACATATTTATAGATCCAATATCATTAATAGACATCTCTGCAATGTACACATGCTTATTTATTATATGCAGTGGTAACAAAATCTATGTTGCTTTTAGAGAGGTTGACTGTGTTGGTTTGACACAGTCTGGTTTTCTGGTAGTGGGGGTAGCTCCTGTGAGAAGCTGCTGGAAGTTTCCATGTCACAGTCCCTGGGTGCATTTAAAAAAAAAAAATTGGATGTGGCACTCAGTGACTCGGCTTAGTTGACAAGGAGGTGTTAGGCCATAGGTTGGACTTGATGTCTCAAAGGTCTTTTCCAACATAGTTCATTCTGTGATTCTGTGTGTGAATGCCTGACCTACACAGCCTTATTGCAGCACATCTGTACACTGGATGAATTCCTAAGGGAAAAAAGCAGTTTGGGCCAAATTTATCTTCCTCCCTTCCTTTAACAAAATACCCCAACTAACACTGGGTAATGTCTTACTCAGAGTATAAAATGATCACTTGCAAAGGGTCTCCTTCATACTCCATGAGAGATGCTAACAAGGCAGGAAGAGACACACAAGTTAAAACTCACAGGAGAGATTTTCCTCCTGATGTGAAATGTCACAGCTCCATTGACTTCAAGCACAGCTATGCCACTGCATGCTGGCAGAGGATGTGGTCTGCAGGCCTTGAGCTCTGCAGCTGGATAACTTATCATTCAGAGTAAGCTTTAATGACATCCCTTAGGTTTGCACTGGAGAGGATATGAACATTTCAGCCTGCAAGCCAGCAGGAAAACCATTGCTCTTACAAGCATGAATTCATAGCAGAATGGCTGAAAAGAAGTGCTGAGTTCTGAACAGATTTCTCCATCAGAAATTATCCCACTTGGAACACGCTACAAAACCAGCTCCTCCAGGACTCCTCCCAGGAGAGAATGAAGTGTGAGAAACACAGGGGTGAAAGAACAGAATTTTCAGAGACCTTATTTCTCAAGAAGAATAAGACATGAAAAGGAAAATTGATTACATGTCAAAACAGGGCTGTGAACATAAAAGGGTAAGAGATAGAGCCCTGTGGATAGGTAAGATGTTAGGAAATTTAGGAAAGTATATGCTGGGCTTACTTTAACGCACCTTAAAAGCGGAGTTGTCAATCAGGGAAAAAAAAACACACTCAAAAATAAAATATTGCTATCTAATATTATTCTTAAAGCCTGAAATTATCTAGCAACATTTTCAGGCAAAAGAACCATGGAAGAAAAAAAAATATATCCATTTTCTCAGTTTATTTCATGCACATTTAGTGCAACTTGCTTAACTGTCCCACGTGTGGGGTCAGTTTGGCACCAGCCCCATGAGATTTAGGTACTTTAGCTAAAAGGAGGCTAAAAGATGATGGAGTCTAGAAATGTATCAAGGTGCAGGCATCTTTAAACATAACATGCTAAAACTAAGAGGCAAACTAAGAGGCAATGCTGGGCCATGAAAATAATTACTGTACACTGGCCCTTACATTTGGAGTTGAAATCAGGTTTTTGATTAAGTGAGAAGAAAAATCCTAGAACTGTTTTCCATTTGGAGTATCGGAAAGAAAACCTTGCCGGCTTTAAAATGGAATTGTTTATATTTCTGAAAAGGAGTCTATAATAAGGGGCCTGCAATAGTATGAGATTTTATACTGTTTGATAGTTGTGTGTTTCCAGGGAAGAAATTTGATGATCCAAAACTGATTTCTATTATATAGGACTCAGAAGAAAGGTTAAAAGCTGAAAGTCAAACAAAATAAGTCCTACAAGCTCTATTTCATAGGTTCAAGAAGTCTAGGCTGTCACTTGGTCCATTTAATTCACTTCACTACTCTCATTTTCACAGTCAAACCCATGCCTTTACAAATAGCATAATGATGGGAACTCTGAGCATTTCAGGGGAGCTGCAGCTAATCAAAATCCTCTATTTCCCTTTTTGTGGTTCAACACACACTTTAGTAGAAGGTTTGTTGAGTCCTGGAAAGAAAGGGAAGAAAGTTTAAAAGACACATTTGCAGAAAATATGTAACTATTTCAATTCTCCCGTTCCTAAATCAACCCAAATGTGTAGCCCTTGTGACTGGGCACTTTCATTCCTGCATGATGAGGCTGGAGAAATGCACATGAGCTGGTCCTTGCAGCCCAAATTGCACTGCAGTTTCAGTACTGCAGCTCCAGAAAATTCAGCAGCTGGCCAAGTCAGTGTGGTTGAAATAATTTAGGTTGAAAAAGACGTTTAAGATCATCAAGTCCAATCATTAATCCAGCACTGCCAAGTTCACCAGTAACCAATGGCCCCAAGTGCCTCATCTCTACATATTTTGAATAACTCCAGGGCTGGTGACTCAGCCATTTCCCTGGGCAGCCTGTTCTGGTAGAAAACAGACTGGTTTCCAATGAATGTTTGACTGGCAGTACAATTCAGTCAGGACTATAGAACACAGAAAAAATGTTGCCATTTCAGTTAAAAAGATTTTTTTTTTAAGAAACAGTGGTCATTCTTGAGTATCTGTATCTTAGTTCAGCTGAACATTAAGTTCTTCTAATAGCTTTGAATTCCACAGTAAATGTGACACAAATACTATGCACAAAAAGACATTTAGGGGATTACAAAGAAGTGTCTGGAATAGACACTAATACATGTAGCCTCAGCTCTAAACCCACTGCTGTTTCACCCACAATCTCTGCAAACATAGAATCCCTGGTTGGATATTTGCCTGTCTAGTAACCTACACAGGTTTGCTGTAAACTCTTAAGTAAAACTATTACTAATCAAGATAATTGAATTTAATGTGAAATTTATTATTTGTCTTTAAGTATATTTGGGTTTACTTGGAATAAATTAGTCAAATATTTTAAATTAATAAATTCAGAATAATGTATATATATGTCTAATTGATTACAAATACAATTACTTCTTCAATTAAAGTACAGGAATTTAGTCTAATAAAATATTTATAAATGCTGATCTTTAACCTCTTCTGTTTCTTCTGTCCAAAACAATCATAATTTGCTTTATCCTTAACCAGAGGTGTGTTTGGTCTTTGTCAATGACCAACATAATGTCTCTAATGTAACAAGGCAAAAGCAAACACTTCAGTGAAGATGCAAGGACTTAAAACAACTCTGGCATCTTACTGCAATTTAAGGCCTAAATTCTGAAAGAATGCTTAAAAGGAATTCTTTGGTGATTTGGTAAATGTGATTGGAAAAGATACTCAGAATCCTCATTTGGGATAAAAGGCTTATGGCACAGAGCTATGCTCACACAGAGACACTTCCTGGCATCTGGTCCATTCAGGACCAAAGAGTTCTTCCTAACAGTGCCAGCTGTTGCCTGCCATTCATCCTAGATTTTCAACTGATGTTCCTTAAATCCATAAAAATATCACCAAAACATTTCTCTCAATCTTGGATGAATGTAGTGGAACACATGACAGAATATTAATATAAGCAGTCCTATGGTAAAATGAATTATTTGCAAAATTAATTGCGGAGGTAGAATAGTTCCTTCATTTTCAAAACAACAGAGAGGCACTGAATCAAGTCAGGCACATCCCTGCCAGAATTTTTCTAAGGTTCTGACTGGTGGGAAAACGTTTGATACCTCAGAGGAGAGAATGAGTACAAGATAAGGGACTTGGGATGGAAGTGTAAGGAGCCATGAAGGCACGCAGAATGAGATGGAGATGCTAGGAGCCACTGCCAGATCAGGACTCTGCAGTGAAGTCACAGCAACTCTGTGTTGGAATTGGGTCAAAACCAACACACCACTCACTTTTCATGGGCTCTTGAACACATCTGACCAAGCATCCACAAATGAGGCTTGAGCCTCACTCCAGACTCGCACTGAAGGTTGTCTCCAGACAACCACAGGAGCACAACATTGAACAAGGAAAAGACAAAGTCAGAAATTCTCAGTCAAAATCTAGATGAAAATGCCAGAAGAGGACAAGAATTGTTGGTTATAATACAGCAAAAATGGGCAGCCTCGGTTGTTGGAGTTCTCCATAGATTAATCAGTCCCTAGTCTCCATACTTGCTCCCACTGGATACCTTTTAAAAATAAAACAAAAATTTATCCTGGAAGAAAATAAAATGTTCAACTTCTACAGCAGAGGGTTTTCCTCAATCACACTCCTGAGGTATTTTGATTGTAGAAGAGCCAGATCAATAACATCAACCTCAACAGTTTTATTCACTACAAAACAGCAGGATAAAGCTGAAGGGAACAGGTAGAAATTATGTTAGCAAAGCAGGGAAGTTCTCTACAAACAGTTAAGCCAAGAGCAAAAAATCAGGATTTTGGCTTTTAGTTTTCCTTTTTCTCATACTTGAAAAGAGTAAAAGAATCACTTTTGTATCTGCAAAGTGTTAGCAATGTTGGTCAATAGCAATTCTAAAGCTTGTAGAAAGGTCTTTACTAACGTGCTGTTTCCGAATATTGTAACCCCTCAATTCTGGTCAGAGGCAGTGCAGTCTATGAGCAGATACAGAGTGGAAAACATCCTCATTCATTAAGTTGCATGGAAAATCACCTATTAGGTAAATAACCACCACCTTAGCCACAATTTTTAAGGGAAGTTAGGATTATCATGCCTAAGGCAAATGTGCTGAGCAGAATGGAAGCCAAACTGGTGATTTTAATGATCTCTCAGCATTTAATGTCAGCCCACAGATAATGTTAACCGTCTTTTTCAAAGGTGAGCTCTTGGGAATAAATAAGATCATTTGGGATTCTATAGTATAATTATTCTTTATATCCCAAAGATAACAAGACCAGTAATTTCACTCATGTTAATTTAAAAGAAATGCCTAGAAGAGTAGTGTTATTTCTTGTGTTGACATGTCAAATAATACAGGTATTTGAACACTGAAATTTCTTCTGGTCTTAAGAGTTCTTTTATTGCTATGGTGCTACTGTGTACTCTTCACTATAAAGTAAGAGACCCTTTGCAAGCAAGCTGCAGGTTAAGAATTTGGTAGTTTTCATCAGAGAAAGTTGTAAACTTGATATACAAACAAACATATGCCAAAAAGAATATACCACAAATATTTCACTGCTACAATATTTTAGTTTTGAATGTTTGTCAAATATTAATCAACCGTGGGGACTGAGAGACACAGACTCTGCTATGCCAGCAAAGCAAAGCCAGTTTATTACACAAATTCACCACTATTTACAGGTCTCCACATTCCACTCCAACCCCTTTGCCCTTGTTCCCTTAGTAACACAATCTTTTTGGTTATCAAATCATTGTGACATTCTTGCACTAGCAATTTCATTTTTACATTCTCTCTAGACAGAGCATCAGCATCACCAGAAATGATGTCTTCACTGCTGTTCTTGCCTTGAGTTTATCTCTCCCATGGCTTCCACTGTACCAGGGCCCTCTGTCATGGATCGTCTTGAGTGCCATTACATGGCAACTACAAGATTTTCAGGGTATTGCCCCTAGCCAGCATGGGTTTAGGAGGGGTAGGTCGTGTTTGACCAACTTGATCTCTTTTTATGACCAGGTGACCCACCTGGGGGATGGAGGAAAGGCTGTGGATGTTGTGTACCTGGACTTCAGCAAGGTCTTTGATCACTGTCTCTCACAGCATTCCCTAGAAAAGCTGGCAGCCCATGGCTTGGACAGGAGCACTCTGTGTTGGGTTAAGAAGTGGCTGGATGGTCGGGCCCAGAGAGGGGTGGTGAATGGTGCTGCATCCAGCTGGGAATCTGTCACCTGTGGTGTCCCTCAGGGGCCTGTGCTGGGGCCAGTCCTGTTCAATATTTTCATTGATGACATGGATGAGGTTATTGAGTCCTTCATTAGTAAATTTGTAGATGACACTAAGCTACAAGCATGTGTTGATCTGCTGGAAGGTAGGAGGGATCTGCAGAGAGACCTGGAATGGTTGGATGGATGGGCAGATTCCAAGAAGGTGAAGTTTAACCAGTCCAAGTGCCAAGTCCTGCATTTTGGCCACAATAATCCCCTGCAGCACTAGTGACTGGGCACAGAGTGGCTGGTCAGTGCCCAGGAGAAAGGGACCTGGGGACACTGATGGACAGCAGGATGGACATGAGCCAGCAGTGTGTCCTGGTGGCCAAGAAGGTCAATGGTCCCTGGCCTGTGTCAGGAATGGTGTGGCCAGCAGGAGCAGGGAGGTCATTCTGCCCCTGGACTCAGCACTGGTGATGCCACACCTCGAGTGCTGTGTCCAGTTCTGACCCCTCAGTTCAGGGAGGACATTGAGACGCTTGAGCACATTCAGAGGAGGGAACAAGGCTGGGGAGGGGCTGGGAACACAAACCCTGTGAGGAAGGACTGAGGGAGATGGGGGTGTTCAGCCTGGAGAAAAAGAGACTCAGGGGTGACCTTATCACTCTCTACAGCTCCCTGAAAGGTGGCTGTGCTCAGGTGAGGTTGGGCTCTTTCACCAGGCAACTGCTGACAGAATGAGAGGACAACAGTCTTAAGCTATACCAGGGGAAGTTCAGGTTAGATATTAGCAAAAAATTCTTGACTGAAGGAATGATTGGGAACTGGAATCATCTGCCCAGGGAGATGGAGGAGTCACAGTCTCTGATCATGTTAGAAAAAAGACTGGACATAGCACTCAGTACCATGGTTTAGTGGATGAGGAGGTGTAAGGTCATAGGTTGGACTTGATGATCTCAAAGGTCTTTTCCAATCTAGCTCATTCTAAGATTCATCCTGTGATTCAATCCAAACAAGAACAGGGGACTGAATGGGTCATAAATAATTTCACCTGTTCCATATTCCATGAAGTTAAATCTGAGTAGCTCAGAATGAGCAGGCTGCACCTGACTACTATGAAACTTCAATATATTTGGTAATTTAGGTCAAAATATCTTCAGGCACGGATTAAATCCAAACACAGGAATATATATCATTTATGTTTGTCTTTAATATCCCATATTGCTTCCATGCTTCCATATTATTGCACTGAAAGAATTTGGAGCCTGTCTGTATAATACCTGTGAAAGACCTTGAGAAAGCCACAATAATAGGAAATTTTATGCCTCAATATTCACTATAAATCAATGCACAGAAGAGAGAGACATTTTCTAGTATTAAGAAGTGGGCACAGAAGCATGACTTAAGCAGGAACCAAATGAAGAGGATGAAAGTTATAATGGTGCTCCATAATCAACACAGCTGTGCAATAATTTGATTTTCATTATAATGATGCTATTTAGACATGCCCTGCATATTGAAGATTGAGCACAGTACATAATTATTGATTAGTTATAACCCATTTGTATTTTATGTTTATTTCATCTGACAATAATTATCATACATTTGCACTAATTAATTCATCATTTATTACTGGAGCTGAAAGGTAAGTAGCAGAAAAAGCAGGAAGGGAACTAAGAAAATCAGAAGACTCTCTGAAGCAGCAATATTATTTGCAATATAATCCTAGAGTGATGTCGCTTGCTTTTTTATTTTTGTAACACAAATAAGGGCAAATTATTTTCTAGCTAAAATTTACTTGGCATTACTAGTAAATTGCTCTCTAAAGCACACTGAAGTGAAATTCAGCAAATATACTTATGAGATGAATATTGACCTACCATTAAGTGTTAATGCTAACAGTCTGCAAAATGACTGGCCATTTTAGAACACAATTTAGAAACTTGCAGAAGACTGCCTGGTTTTGGAAGTTGAAGTTCTTATACTACAGCTCTCATACAACACTGTATTGAAAACTTTATGAAATGCAGCTGTATAACATCTTGTGAACAGTAGTTTGCTCCCTACACAGAAATAAGAAAGTTTGTGTTTTTCCTGATGGATGGCTTGATCAGCCAATAACACAATTACTGTGCAGGACAGATAGGGAAGGTCTGTGCATGGTGCAGGCAGCCCTAAGCCAGAGCCAGATGAGGTAGAGGCCAGGGAAGCAGACACACAGAGCTGCTACTGAGCCTCAGCAAGAGATGCAATGCACTGAACAGAAACACTCATGGCTGCTGTATGCAAAATCTGAGCTTGTAACTACATGGCACTGCTGTTTTTGTGTAGCAGTACCCGCTACAGGTACCTACAGGTGTGCTGAAGACACATGGGATGCTCCACTCACCTTGGGAATGCACCAGAAAGGGATCAAGTAAGGCAGTGATAAAAACATTGGAAGGTTTATATAAGTATTTGAGCCTTTCCTCTTTGAACGCAGACATGACATTCCCATTCCTTAGGAGGCATCCCCAGATGACAGTGAACCAGACACTGCTCTGTTGAGCTCTGCAGGTGGAAGCAAGCAAGGGGAGGCAGTAACAAGGCAAGGGAAGGCAGGTGAGTGTGCTCTGGTTTATCCAGAGCTCCTCCATGGGGTACTGATGGAGATGAGGGTAGCAGAGCCTTGCCATTATTAATCCCAAAGCCCACGTGGTTATATCAGATTGTTTTCAAAATGTGAAAGACTCTAAAAACATTCAGAGTTCCTGTTATATTCACCTTCTTGGCTTGTAACTGAAGAAACTGCAAAATTGGGGTTTTTTTGCCAAATACATATTTTGTATCTTTTACAAATGAATGTAATGTATTTTGATACTACAGTAAATTGTACATGTCTTGTTAGAGATTGACACTCAACTGGAAGACACTGCTATACTGAAGTAAAAGAGAATTTCAAAGCACTGAATCTGGTAGCTTATGAGTGATCAATAAGAACTTAGGACAAATAAGTTTCATTTCATCAATCTCCCATAGCCCTAACAAATATTTTCCTACTTTTATATCAGTTCCATTCTGAGCACCTCTGTTAGGATCTGTTAGATTGTCACATACTTAACCATAGGAAAGCAAACAAATTACAAAATTTTTGTATAAAACCTTAACCCCTCTAGAAACAGCAAGCAATTCTTTTCATGCTTAAATTTGATCTTTAGGGAGAAATAGGATAAACTCGCACAGAACAGCCTGATAACAACAAACAGAACCCTTGAATAAATGGAATTTTGAAGATAAGACTCATAGTAAAGCTGGAAATCACACAACCAAATGCTTCTGAATAAATATCAAAACACTTGATATAGCCTCAGAGCAATGTAAATCACAAAAATACACACTTCTTTTTTGCCATATTTATTTTGGCAGCTTCCGCTGATATAAACATGTCCCTAAGATTAAGTCCCCAAGTTTGGTTCAATAATTTTGTATTTAGGATATTCAAAAGCATAGTTATGGTACCTCATTTATTGTGGCTGATGATATACTGGTATTTTCTTAAGCAAGCACAAACAAGGCAGTGATAAATAGATCACTTAGGTAAAACAAGAAATGTGACTTAGTCATTTGTTTCAGCCCTGGAATTGTGAATGATGTGCATATCTTTTACATATATTCACCTCCCTTTTTGCCATTTTTCTCCCTATCAAATTATGCCTGACAAAAAGCTCCGTCTACTACCTGACACTCATTCTTCTTGCACTAATTTCTCACTCTTCTCCCTTGGCAGTTCCCTACTAATGATTCCTCCTGTAAATCTGCTGCTGTCCTCAGATTATATCTGGTACCAGGACATGGACAGCTCTGAAGAAAGCAGCTGTCCTGCACCCATTTACCAGGTAAGCAAGGAAGGGATACCAAGTCCAGGATGCATTAAACACCTTTTATACAAAGTGATTTAGGAGTTCACTGGTATCATAGACAGTAACTTTGTCTGGACAAAATTTGTCTTTCACAATTTGGCACAGTCTTCATCTTCATGTGCTATCAGGTTTAGACAATGTGTTAATAACCTGTGACTGAGGAATAGTCCCAAAATGGAAGGCAGCTTCTTCCAATAGAATTAGAAACTCTGGTTTAGGAAAAAAATTGCTTTTGAAGTCTGCTTGGGACGTGGAACAAATAAAGGAAGTGTTGTTTCCAGTGAGTGTTTCTTTTCAATGGAATATGGTTACATTCATGCTTTCAGCCATTCATTTTTTATTTTCACATGGGGGACTACCATGAAAACATGAGAAATGTAATTCACTAAAAGAAAAACTATGAGTACCTAAGCTCTTTAAGACTTCTTTCTCAGTGATTTTTATATCCCATGGCAAAGGCTTCCTCCACCCCATCACAACATAAGCAGAACATGTAATGCTGAATAACCATGTTATTATCACAATATTTCCTGTACTTGCTGATACCCGAGTTTAGTAGCCAGACTAGATAGGCAATATAATATTAACTGTTTTGTTATAATGTGTCTTTGTGCTAGAAAATACCAATACAATTCAACCATATGTCTAATAAAAAGTTTGCATATTCTTCAGAACTGTCATCAGTCCCCTTGGAGCTGACATTTTCTGCCTATCTTTCTTTTCACCATGCTAGCAAGAGCCAGCACATCCCCCACTACGGAAAAACAATCATCCTGTTGTAGAAGGTTAATGACAATTAAAGCACATTTTAGCATGACAGATAAACACATTCTTCCTTCACAGGATTATAGTCTGGAACTTGATTATCAACAGCAGATACACCTCTGGAGAAAGCTTACCTGATATTAGCTGGGCGAAGTTAAGATATAGATAACTATTAACAATTATTTTTCATGAGATAGAACGACAGTAGTTAAAAGATAATTAAAGTTTAGGGCAATTATTTTCTGCCTCAGAACATTGCCCACGTGAAATAGAACTGTGTTGTGCTAAATGCACATGCAAACACACACTAGAAAACAACTGGAGATTTATAACATGAGAAAGCACAGTGAAGGGAGACCCATCATAGCATCAGCTTCATTTTTACTTCTGAACACAGAAGTAAAGAGATGAATTGATTCACACCTAATCAAACCAGCAGTTTCTGGCAGTCCTTCCCTAAAAGGGAGCTCTCACTGAGCTGTAATTACAAGGCATTTCAGACACAACTGAGAGCCAACATTCATCACTCTAAATGAACACTTGTGGCCCTGTCCTGCTCTGTAACAAAACCAAATTGCACTTGGCTGCCTGGAGTGGCTGTTTTATTTCTTCTGTTGACCCCCCAGCAACTTTGATTTCCCTCACTAGATTCCCTGGCACAAGAGTTTTGGTGAAAGTGCCATGTAGACAAATTTAGTCATTACTGAAATTTTTAAAACTGTTTGTTTTATAGTTTACTTATGGAAAAATCAAAGGGGAGGCTTTCAACACATTGTAAATTGGGTCCCAACTTCCAAAGTCATTACCAAATAATCCACAATAGTTAATAATGTGTTTGATGGTGAAATGTCAAGAGAAAAATGCCGGTAAGTTTAATGGTATAATAGACTGGTATTAACTACATGACCAAATATTTTTGCTGTTGAAAACTATAACTACCAAGTAAATGAAACAATAATCTGCTTTCAAAAAAAAAAAAAATGCCACAGCTGACCTATCTGAAGTAGGATGACAGTCAAGGAATACATCTTCCTTCCCCTGTTTGATAATATTACAATACACCATTGTTTCTAAATGGTACATCTAACCTGGTACAAACTAACTGTTCCACAGAAAATCTGCCAGTAGTTGTTCTTTCACAAGGAATTTGCATTAGAAGTTTTTATGGAATACATTTACCACCAGCACGATTTGGAAGATTATTTAAACATTCCAGAAACCTACAAACCCTGGGATTTGCCACTAATTTCTCTGAGTTTCCACACCAAACAAAATATGGACATTAAGGTGCATTGCAAGAGAATAAAGGTACTCCTGTCATTGTTACTTCTTTGCCAAAAATTGCAAAACCACGTAAACAAAGCATACAGCCAGGGTCATTCAATTCCCTGAAACAAAATAGCAGATCATAGAAAATACTGACAATGGTTTATCAAACCATGAAAGGCTTCAGAGACAGTACCTGACTCCAGTTCTGTGCCTCTTTCCACACATGCAGCTGATGGGAAACGTAGCAATGCAGCACACACAGCATAAGGATGAGGCCAGCTCTAGTGCTCCCTTTCATCTGCTTTCCTCACAGCAGTCAACTTCTTTTGTTCCTCTTTTCCCCAGGTGACTGCCTGCAAGGATCCTTTGTGTGTGTGTTCTCAGAAAACACCTGCACATGGAGGTAACTCAGAGGGATATTGGGGAAAACCAGGTGCTCACCATCCCACAGTAATTACTCTCTCTGGGGATTAACACAGAAGTGCTTCAGAGCAAACTGGTCTCACCTGTGTCCTGAGACACAGCAAAGTGTCATCAACAAAGGAAAGCAGCATCTCAGGCTGCCCTTCTGCCTTCACTGAGATAATTATGGGTTTATTTTAATGCAGCTGCAACCAGTCAGGCCCCCAGGTCTATTAGCAGCCAAGAAACAATCATGTAGCCAGCACAAAAGTCTTTAAAAAGTTGTGATGAAAATATTGGTTTTTCACTAGAGTTGCGAAGTCAAGCCTACTCTAAATACCTCTATCAAATAAATTGTTATTGGAAAAATACTATAATCCAAGAGGAATTGAATACCAGTTATCCTGCTTGTAAACCTGATTTTTTTAAATGTAATTAAATTAAACCTCAAAACATTTTACAAAGTGAGGCTTTATGGAACTCAATTTGACTTCAGTCATATTAAGTCAGCAGACTTCTGGTGATTAATTCCATTGTCATGCCACGTTCCCATCTGACAGTCTGCTGGACTAAATGTAGTCTAAAACATCTGATCTCCAAAGCTAGCTTGCTATTACAGAATTAAATAGGATATTCACATTTAATTGCACATAAATTTGATCATTCAATACGCCATGAGGGACTGTGAATAATCTTTTCCATGGCCTCGGGGGGTTAAAAAATGAAAACCCACAAAGTTTGCAAATTGCCTTTGCCACACATGAGGAATATTCTAAAAAGTGTGGAGCACTCTCAGACCCACAGAACCTGCAGGATGCACACAGAAGGTTGCAGAATCTGGTTTCATAGAGAAAAACTATTGCTAGTAGCTTTGCAATTGCCCTTTCTGGCCCAGTTCTGTGGGGATATATTTTAAAGGAAAAAACAGTCTTACATCAGGGTGGGTGTATATTGTACATAATCAATAATGAATAGGAGAACCTGGATTAACTTGGTTAAAATTATTTAAATTAATAAAAATAGAAATAAAAATTAATAAAAATTAAAAATTAATTTAAAAGTAGTTGTCCAGTTTTCTAACTTCAGCAAAATGCTCTGGAAAATATTAAAGAAATGCTCAGATTAGCATACTCTGAGAATTAGAAACAGAAGGCTTTACCTTTCTTAGACATATCTGGGTTTAGCCATTTTAAATATATGGTTATAAAAATTGAATTTTTTTAGTCTCACACAAAGGTTCTTTTGTTCTTTGACAAGATCATTTTATGAAAATACAAATGGTATTTTAATATCATCTGATCATGTCTTTCAACTTAATACTTTAGTGAATTTATCTAAACATAAATAAAAAAGTGAGTCTTAAATATTTCTATTGTGGTAGAATGAAAGGAGGTTGTTATCCTTTTAGAAAAGTATTATTCCAACAACAATTAAATATTCCTTTAAGTAAAGACATATCCATATTGAAGTTAAAAACAACTTTCTTATTTAATACTCCTTTTAGTAGGTTTTACTCTGAAATTTAGCTGGTCATTGACAGTAGATGGGTAAAAGATCAATTCTTACTAACTGAAAAACATCCTTAATTCACATAATGCATTACATTACATACTGTGTGAAAGTGCAGTTATTGACTGTGCCATTGCAAGTTTGATGTTCTGTTATGCTGTAATTGCTCCTGAGTCATTGCTTTTTTAAAATTTTAACATTTGTAATTAACTGTAGGCAATTCAAAGAATACACTTAGATCTCCAGGATTATGGGAATATATTTATCCACAAAGTGGACTTGAAAGTATAGAATTATGTAATCTGATAGTCTGGGAGCAAAAATATTTACATGCAATAGAGCAGCAGAGAAAGTGGATGGATTTTTCTCTTAGGTAGCTCTCAGGTTAGATAAAATCAAGAGTGTAAAAGGACATCTTGAGGGCGAGATTATTTTAAAGACATTACCACAGAAAAAGAAAAATTCTAAAAATGAACAAAACTCCATTTTATCATCGGTCTCCAGCTGCCTTTGCCACAGCCTCCTTTGGACTCAGTGAGAGTGTGACACTAAAGAAGGAAAGGTTCTCTTTCAGCAGAAATAGAACCCCAGCCAGTTTGTCAGAACAGAAAGGCAGCACTATTCCCAAGAATATTGAAGCTTAGTGGTCCTATGCATGTCTTCACATACAGATTGCACTTTCTAGTCTCATCTCAATTGCAGGACTACTCCAAATTACTTAGTGAAAAATTTCCAGCAAAAACGTATCTAGTCAGATACAGTACACAAATACATAATGAAAAATAAGCATCATCAGAAAGGATTTTGTCTCCATTACTCAAACAATTGTGTTATGTTTTCAGCCTAATTTCTGGTCACACAAGGAGGATGTAATACTGAAATTCTCTAAACAAGGAAAAAACCTTGGCAAATTCAACTGAAGTCCATTTGCAAGTAGTAAAATATAGGGGCAGGCAGGCAAATGTGTTTTCCAGAAAAATTCAGCTGCAAATGTCCTTTACAGTTCAGAGAGTTAATTTATGTGAGAAGTACATACTATTAGGATGTTACCTTACTCTCACTAATTTAGATTCCCATCTTTTTTCCACCTACAGCTCAGACCCAGCACAACATTTTATTCCACAGACAAGCAGTGCAACTTCCTTCCTTCTTCCCCTAGTTCCTCAAGTGTGCAGGCTCAAGCATCTAGGAAGCTGAAGACTTTCCATCAGCTACCATTAAGATAACCTCATTTTAGGATGCAGTACATGTTGAAGAAAATGGAATTACTGAAATTAATCCATACTCAGCAGTCTAAGTAAGTTTTTCAGAATCTGGACTAAATTTCAAGAGACTCACAGAGAGAGGGGCTGGCCCAAATAAATTCAGTGAGTATGTACAGAGCTGTCATGAGTGTAAGTGTAGCATAACACCCCAGCTCACTGCAGGACATCCTTGGAGTTTGTCCTTGTGTTGCAGAAGCACATTCCTGGCAGGTTGCTTCTTGGTCGCTCTGACAGAGGGGTCAACCAAGTCCGATTACTATTCCAAAACAAGTCCTTACAAATACACTTACACTGGCAGGTCGAGCCTGGTTAATTCCCATGTTTGAATCAAATTAAATCATTGCAAACATAAGAAGCCATTATGAGGAGTGTGTCTTTCTGCTCAGTCCAACACTATGTTACAGCAGACAGCCAGGCAGTGAGTATTTAATCAAGGAATGCTTATCAAACTGCAGGTTTGCGCTATTTCCAGGGAAAATATAAAAATAGAAACACCCTCTAGATGTCAATCAAGGCAATTATTTTAATGCTGCCACTCTTAGTTTAAAGAACATGGGAGCAGCTGAGATTAAAGACACTCTGTGCACATTCACTTTACCTCTGCACCTTATGAACTCTTTGCATTACACCATGTTCATTCAAAACTTCTGTACTGTGCAGTTTAGCTACATTTTACATTGGCAAACACCTACAGTGAATTCAGTCATCTTGTCTTGTAATAATTCACCCTTCTGCTTATTCTGTTAATAGAGAAAGGTTGGGGTGGTTTGTTTTTTTCCTTTTTTATGAGCATTCCTTGGCAGTAAATGAACCAGACCAGGAATGTCACAGGTCTTACATAGATCAGTAGATTAAATAAGAGCTCTATATTTTGCTTTTTGACTTTTCATTACTAGAATTAACAAGCATGAGTTAATAGATTGGACTGAAGGGAAAAAGTAGGAGAAAGTCTGGGCACAGCCAGCCAGGAGACTAGAAGAGACAAGCCAATTGATATGGAGTAGCTTCCTTCCTTTTTTCTGCTTCCCCCATAAAAAGGATCAGGAAAACACTCCTGGCTGAGCCATAACTTGCTCTGTGGTTTGCACCTGAGTAAATGTAATTACCTGCTGTCACATCTCCCCACCAGGCAGATTGCAAAGCTGTAGCTTAAACCCCAGGGTGAGATGATTGCACTTCAGTGCATACAGACTCATTGTACCTGAATATTCCTTATGGCCAGTGGTGTGGAAGAGCCACCAAATCACAGAATTCCGAAAAGGAAGAAAAAAGAGATTTTTTTTTTTGAGAAAATAATGTCAAGCGACATTTACCATGTGCCAAAACTCATCTCCAAGGACAATAATGAAGGTCAGCTATTTTTCATTTTAAAAAACAATTAATAGATTAATTCACTTAATAAATGAAAATTTGATGACATTTTTACTGAAAATTAAATTGTTCCTTGGATCCAGAATGGAAATTCTGGTCAAATAAGGAGAAATGCTAAATGCAAAACAGGAAGTAGATGGATTTCAAAGGGAACCTTAACAGATGGAGAAGGTAAAATGTCAGGCCTACGTTCAGTCCTGTTTCACCTCAAGACTTGAACTACAGTTTCTTATGGCAAAGGAGTTGAGATGATTAGAAAGAGAAATACTCTGTGGCAGCAGTGAAAGGACTCAAGCAGGATCAATGTCACCCCTGTCCCAGAATGAGCAACCCCCTGTCCCCATCTTGGGGTGGGCAGGAGTTTATTGAAAATTTGAAATATAGTCAGGTTCACTCTCATACAGCAAAAAATTTTAAATCTCAAATATGTGCAAAGAACAAGAAAATCATTCATCTCTCTTCCTAGTAAGAATATGTATTTTATCACAAATTATTATAATAAGCAAATACAAAGATAAATTCCAGTTTTAATACAGGGAAAATCTGTAACTGGGGCCTAAAATTTGATTTACAGTTCTTTTTGTCTGAGATAAAAGTATTTTAAATTATAATTTGGAATAGGGATTTGAGATCAACCAAATATTCAGATTTTTTAAAAAATCTTAGAATTTATCAAAACTAGCCTAAATAAGCTATAAAATATTCTAGAGAAAATGATGTTGAACTAGACTGAAGAAAAAGACATAATATAATTCATATTTGGTAAATTTGTTGTTTGCTCTGATTGACATATCTAAAAGTGACTCAAGACATGTCTTCAAAAACATTCAAATATTCATCATATATCAGTGCCAAGAAGAAAACATAAGTACTGTAGGAGCAGTATCCTAAACATCTCTGTGAATACTTTATTTATCTGCATGTCAATACATCAAACTTTAATGGGCAAGAGCCTAATAAAAGACAGAGAAGTCACAACATCAGGCAGCATGAAGAGGGTGCAGACCAGTTTCATTCCAGAAAACTAAGAAGAAACAACAGGATACATCTTAATATTCATACATGCTCATAAGTCCATGTACTTGACTTAAATCCACAAGTGATAAATTACTGCACAGCTCAAAACAAAGGATAAAATAGTTTTAAATTATTTGTTGCTCTGTTAAAGGTAATGAAGTAGTCTAACATTCAACATTTACTCCATCATGAAAAACAAAACATATGAGCTAATGCCATCAAAGAGCAAGAACTACAAATTCATAAACCCCACCTCCTTTTAAAAATGAGAATTGCTGGTGGCCAAAGAACTGAGATTAGAGGCAAGTCCTAAAATAAATGCCCTTTCTTCTTCATCAGGTCAAGTATATTAGAGTGCAGATTAAAATGATCTGCAGTTCTTCACAAAACCAGAACTTGACCTGTTACTTTCTCCTCTGTTCCTGGGAAATCTATTCTTCTGTTCTTGCCATTCTGCTCCTTGCTTGTAGAGAAATCACTACATCCCATATTCTCATAGCCACTAATTTCTAATTAGGTATTCTGCATGTTCAGGTAGGGCTGAAAAATTATCTGAAAGTTCACTGTGTTCCAACCAACTGACTAAAAAAGAAAGAAAGGACCACACTTTATTCAGCAGCAGAATTTCTGAATCCTGATTTCCCATTATTTTGTTCTTTGCAGATTCTCTGTCTAATCATGTGCTTGACATCTTTCTTCTACCTTTCATTCCTGAGAAAATGACGGTAAAACCCAAAGCTCCCTGATGACAGAAATACAGATTTGTAAAGGACCTTGTGATCACCCAGTGGGATACCTGCAGCTGGTTCCCACCTCTCATGTGAACATGGGAGACAGTGATTTTCCCTGGATCTTGCACTGAAGGAAATTTTCCAGATACAGCAATACATATAGCACAACCATTTTATTTTAGATATAATACTGTAATCTCTCAGTCAGAGAAAATAATTAAATTCTATTCTAGCCCTCAACTATGCCTCAGCACTGATGTAGAGTGTCCCAACCATCACTAGAGATACAGCCTGGAAGAAACTGAGCATGGCATGTGTGAGGACAGGTATTCAAAAGGATCCAGCAACAAGAGAAAAAGGGGAAAAATCCCAAACCCTCAACATATCAGAGAATCTCAGTCTGTATAATTGCAGTGGAATTAAACAATCCACTCTCTTCCTTAAGAAGGATTTCTCTCCTATGGTCCTTTTTGTAAATCACAGGCACTCCAGGTCTCCATTTAAAAACTACCAGCTATATTGGTTTTTTCCTTAGAATAATAAACTCTGGTTTAATCAGACACCCAAAAAGCTTTTTTGTTTTCCTTTTCATTAAAAAGTCATTGTGTTTACCAAAAACCTTAAAACAAAGAAAGTCTAGTAGACTTTCTTAGAGGATCAATATTTCTTAAACATTGTTTTCCCATAAAAGCATTTTCATTTGCTGCCCTTTCTTTCCAGTACAGATAAGTTGTTTCTAAGCCACAGCAGCTGAGTAAGGATTTACACTTTTCACTCTATAATTTGAACCATCCAGGCTTGACCACATGCTGCTCAGAGTCAACAGACACTAAATAGGATTATTTTTAAATATATGTATACAGGATAATTGCTAGAGTTTACACAAGGCAATCTTTTCATTATTGAAATTGTAAGCAGAGTAAATGGTGCTGTACTTTCCAATGGCAGGATTTCAATCCATTTCCAGTTAACCACTACAAGGAGAATATGCTCTAAAGACTTTTGCCTAGAAATTGCTACATTACATCTATTGCTATGTCCATCACAGTGATGCCTTAAGTTTTAGCTTTTATATTTTTCAGATTCTCTGCCTGGTATGTAACTTTGAAACTTCACATTAGGTGTTAGTGAGTTCTCTTCACAGGGTAGTTAGACAAAACAATCCCTTCCCAGCTAGAGAATCAAGGACAGCAGGTACCCACAAATCATAAACAATGGCTAAGGGAAGGGGGCAAGCCAGGGGGGCTGAGACTTCATGTGGGGCTGTGGTTGGACAATTGACCCCAACATGTAGATGAACCAAAACTTATAAAAGTGCAAAAACTTGTGACCAGGATCCATCTTGGATTTGATTTGGGTGTAGCCCTGGCCAGGCTCTTGCAGTGCCCATCCTTTTAAGGCCTTTTAATCAATACCTATTTTGTTCATTTAACTCTGTCTAGTCTCTGTTCCAGATCAGCCTTTCCAGGCATCAACAGGGGTTCAATAACTAAGCCACTGACTGTGGAATTTGATTCTAGGCCAAGCCAGCTTTTATCAAAAACTAATGCAAAGTTTCTTACTGTTATGGTTGTGCGCTAAAAATCTGTAGCACAGATGACAACCCAATATAAGAGCAGATTAAAGGATAATACTCTGGTTTCTTTTATTTCATGTTTTTTGAGTGCTTGGGTTGGCCATGATGCACCCAGGAGGTCTAAAGTTCAAGAATGATGAAAGATCAATGCTGAAATAACAGAACCTAAATTCAAAACATGTCTGGATCAACAAGATGAGATATACTGGCAAGGATACGTGCAAAATTACAAAATAAACAGAAAAATAAAGTACCAAAAACATGAGAGGCAATTTTACACTGTAAAAGCAGAGCATACAATAAGAAACATAAAAGTACTATTTTTCTCTACATTTTCCCAGTGTGAACAAATGAACTCTGAACTTAATTACTTTCTGCATATCTCGCTAGTGCAAAGGAATTGGTAAATCACAGAAGCCAGAGAACAGCAGCACAATTTATAGCTATGCTAATCAGACTTAATTTTAAAGGATAATTAAACGAAGCAATATACTCACAGGTACAGCATGGCAACACACTTATGAGAAGAACTGGGAAGTGAGAGGGGAAGTAGATTGTTTACTCAGGTTTTAAAGCACCTGGAAAGAAGAGTAATGAGAAGTTATGAGGAATAAAGGAGAATACAGTTGTGGTGAATATCATTAAATATTCAAACATGAGTTTTCTTCAGCTTTGAAAAGTTCCCCATTGCACTTAATTGACCATTTTAATCAAAGATACCCTGGATAAATGCTATGAAAATGTACACTGGCAAACAGTCCATGCTAGTAAGTTGTGTGGGACTGCTTCATCTCTACCTCCTGTAAGGACTGAAGCTCCTATGGCTAGAAATTAGCTAGAAAGAAGGGAATGGTGATGATGATGATGATGTGTGTGGTAAGGGCAGTAGGAACAGAGCCATACACACACTGGGGAGAAGAAAAAAGCAATCACCCTTCATATGAGAGGGTTGTCTCTTAGGGGAAACACATGATGCATTCCAAATTCCAACGAATGAAAAGTATTCTAAAAAAAAAGAAAAAAAAAATAAAGAGTATCCCAACTTCTGGATCAACCTGTGCTAACGGGGACTTCTTGTATTAATCATATTTTCCTCCTATGAACAAGAATAGCAAAATACAACCAAGATATTAATAATCAGCTTATAGAGAAAAAACCCAAACTTCTGTTAATTTCTGCAGAATCCAAATCAGTTAAGAATCAGAATCCAGTTTGGTGGTTTGGGGTTTTTCTCCATTTTTCTTACTGTTATTGTGAGGTGAATTTGCCATAATTTCTAGAGGAAAGGGGAAAAATATAGATTTTGGAAAGGGGAGGGAAAAAAAGACACTTTAGCTAAAACTGAAACTAGTTAATTAGCGGATGCACTTTATTTCAGGGTAAATCTGATATAACTTAGTACACAAACTGAATTCAAACAGGCTTAAGAGTTAAATGTAACCAGCTATGAAAATACTGAGGAGAGTTACCTCCCTCATCTCTGAGCAATCATTCAAGTTCAAAAGATGCTAACATTTTTACTTTTAATTAGTTGCCATTTTGATGTCAGCCTCCACATAGCATAAAAGAGAGCACAGCATTGATGACAGGATATGACAGAATCCAAGACATCACCTTTCCTTCCAGATTTTCTAATCATCTTTGTTAGTTTCAGAACAGTGGGTGAGATTCAAGAAAATAACAAGCTCAAAAAATCCCCAGCCTGCCTCTCTCAATCCAAGATATTTTCCCTCTTTCCAGCTGCAGTGAGGTTGTTAACTAAACAGTGATTCTGGCTCTAGGGAATAAGCACCACACTAAGGCTGCTTGGAAGGGAACACAAACTCCCTAAGGCATGCCTGGAGGCTCAGAGAAGAAACACAAGACTGTAAGCTGCCAGTGTTAATATCTGAGATTCTGTTGGGGTTTTTTTTCCCCAGGAAATGAGGTAAGCCAAGGAGAAATAACATCTGTCTCAAGTAAGAACACACACACACATTTAAGTGCTTTTTGAGGGTGGAGAATGAAAGAAAGGGGTTCTTCCTTTTGACTTACTTAAGCTCTCTGTGGGTTTGTTTAGTGTTCAGGCTTCTGAAAGAGAGACTGAGAAAAACGGCAATCAATAGTGTCAGCTGAAGGTGACAAACAGGGCACAAGGTGGCTGCTGGAGGGACACACTGTGAAGACAGTGCCTGGGCAGTGATCAATTGCATTAGGAGATGAAGAAAGACAGAAGGAGCAAAAAGAGGAATCGATCCAGTCTACTACATCTGCAGATACAGGCACCTGGAGCAGGTAGCATGTGCCAGACAAGGCTTTAGCCTGTCAATAATTCATACTGCTTCACTGTATAACTTTGAGCAAAAGTCTTCTTGAAAGCAGCAGTATTGACAAACGTTGTATGGCAGAGTTTTACTAAAAGCTGGCATCTCCAGTCAGGAACGATTCAAAGCATACTGCTCAGGATCCAGTCACCTTAGTCCTTTCTGCTGAATGACTTCTAGGCCAAAGTAAAAAGGCATGTGAAGTACTGGTTTTGACAGAAAAAAATAATAAAGAAGCACTTTCAAAACTAGACAGAAAGGGGAAATCAAAGACAATGCTTCTCTTTCACATGGCTCACACAATCCAGCCCTACACTGCTGAAAATGCTGTCATTGTATTTGGCCAGCAAGCCTGACATGATACTCTAATGAATTCAGCCAATTAGAAAGGTCTGGAATCTGAGTGGGAATAATGATCTAAGACATCTGAAAGCAGAGGCTGCAATTGCAAGATGCTTCCAGGGCCAAAGGAAAGGAAGGATGCTATTCACAGCCTGGGTTGTAGGCAGCAGCTCAGAGAAGCATCCTCTACTACTGAAATGTCAGCAGGGGGCTGCTACTTCATGGAGAGGACTCAGACCAGTTTAAATTTCCCAAATTCTATACATTCGACTATACCAAGTATAAAAGTAAACACAAAAAGTAGAATTTTAAGACTCAGAAGACAGAAATAAATCATTTCTCCAAAAGTCTCCCACAGGTGAGTAATAATCAACAGAAGAAAAAGTTGATTCTACTCGTAAAGGGCAATTCAGCCAATTTTTAAATAATTGTGTTAATATAGTTACTTAAATTCCTGGGTTTATTTACTAACTTCAGTATAGCCATTCTCAAGAGAAAGGATTGTTCCTTCAAGCAAAATGTTACAATTTTCAACTAATATTCCATTAATTTATTTCAGATCCTCTAAGTAACATTTATTTATTGTGATAGTTAACATTATGCAAGGTCAAGTCTTTGATTAATTGCACCTTCACTAATTGAGATAAAAACTGGTGCTGGCTACTATAAAAAAAATCCACATAGGTAACTGTAGTGTCTTTAATGTATTACAGAAAAAGTAAAAGTAGCACCTACCAAAACTTCTTAAACCACAAAGATTCCAGAAGATCCCTTTACATAAATATTCACATATTTGAAGAAAAGCCTGGTTCAGGGAGGCACACACATTTTAGCCCTGGTGACACACATTCCTGACTGTATTTTAAGGAATGTCAGTCATTTCTGCAAGAAGCTATCATTGCTGTGTAAATTGTCTTTCAGGCCATGTGACTGGTTTTTTTCCTGGCTGATGACAAAAGCTCTGCTAAATTTTGTGACCCTGAGTTGAGAAAACCACATGAGGTGCATATAAATTTGGCTTGTCTATGGAACTATTTCAAACTGTCGTACCAAAGAGTGTCTGAATCATTCACTCTTCGGTTTTTCTCTCTCTAAGCCTGTAACTACTGCACAGTTGTTAATTTAGAACACAGGTATTAATTTGGAACATGTTTTGTTTCCTGCATTTGCTTTGTCCATATTACACAGCTTCTCCCAGCTGAGCATGCTGTGCACACGCCATTAATTTGGTACAGAGGAGTTCATCCTTTGCTGAGGCACAGGTCCCTCCTGTTATAAACCAGGCCACTTGTCTGCTCTGGTGCAGTCTCAAGCAATCTTTCACAGGCAAAGCAGAAATGATTCAGCACTCAGCAGAGCCCTAAATGTTTCAGAAATCTGTTTTCCAAGGCAATTGCTGCTACCCTGACAGCTATACTTAGCCTTTGTGCGGTGCCTACAGATAGCTACATTTCCAACCTCATTACAGTGCTATCAACACAAGCCAAGCATTTAAAATGTTTTATGCATTGGCTGAACCATATTTTAGTTTAGAAAGAGCAGGTAAGATTTGTTTTATCACAAATAGGCCTGACATTAAAGTAAACAAATCAAAAACATTAGTCTATGCTGTAGGATCAAAGCAAATATCGATTGAAACATTCCACTGCTGCCTACCAATACTTAGTGAAATTAACTTAGGTTGATTTTCTCCCTTTCATTTTTACTGATTATCCAGCATTTCATTAGTTCCAAATGTAAAAAACTTGTTTAATCCATGATGTCTGTCAGGGCAAAAGATGGGAATAACAAGTCCCTACCCTCAGATGAGCACAGCAGGTTTTCAGCTCCTCAAAAATAAAGGCAGCTGCAATAAATACTCGTGGTTGTTCATGTTGTATGGCACATAAATTTTAAAATGTTCCATGTCATAGCCAGTCCAGAATGAATTATGCTGCTTCATTAAATTCAGGTGCAAGTTCCTCTGATCATTTTTGGGTGCTCATCTGCAGTTTCTCTAAGGTCAACCTAACTTGTTAATTGTTTCCCTTCTCCAAGTCAGACCCACCTAAATCATCACTTTCTGACCTGAGTTGATTTAGCACAGCCTGGTTTTTAGTAATGTAGAGGCCACAGCTTCTACGAGAAGCTGCTAGAAGCTTCCACCATGTCCAACACAGAGCCGATTTCTGATGGCCCTGGACATGGACATGCTGCTGGCCCAGTTAGAGATGTTGGTAACCCCTCTGTGATGACGTGTTTAAAAGAAAATCAAAATAGCAAACTCACAGGGTTTTTTCCAGGGCTGGTAAAGAGCCACCACTGGGAACCATCCCCAGCATGGTGTATGGTAGTGTGCCGCGGCCGACGCCATCTCAGCATGGCCACAGCGAGCTCTGCTTGGCCTCAGCCAGCCCGGCCTGCCTGGCCACCCCCAGTCCTGCCTGGCCACAGCAAGCTCTGCCTGCCTGGCCATCCCCAACCCTGCCTGCCTGGCCACCCCCAGCCAGCCATGCCGCCGGCAGAAGGGCAGGGGCAGTGGTTTCCCCTTCCTGCACCGCACGGAGAGAGGCCTTGAGCAGCGCCAGCGCTGCAGAGCCGGCCCTGCCCGCGGGCCGGGCTGCTGGGCCGGAGCATGGAGAGCAATTTCCAGCACGGAACCCAAACCAGATCCACTGCTCGCTGCTGAGGGACCTTGCAAGAGTCTCTGAATCTGTGGAACTTGTTGGCAATGGTCCTACAAGCAGCAGTTTGTCTTCTAGTCAGAGCTGGAGCAGAGATTGCTCTGCAGGCCGTGGGGAGGAATATGGTGAAACAAACTGGCCCCTTGTAGTGAATGAAGTCCACAGGGATGCAGAGATCCACTCCCAGCCTGTGGGAAAAGCGCAGCGGGTGGGTGTTAGAGGAAGCTGTGATCCAGTGGGAGACCCAGCTAGAGACAGAGGGCCCTGCTCCCAGAGACACAGAGAGCCCTCGCTCCCAAACTAGAGCGGCCTGTCCTTAAAGACTGCACCCCATGGACAAATGGCCCCGCCACAACAGTTCTGGGATGACTGTTTGCCTGTGGGAGGGAGCCCATGGCATAGCAGAGGAAAGGCTCCTCTCCCTGAGCAAACAGAAGAAGATTTCAAATGATGAACTGACCAAAATTCACACACTGTGTCTCCCTGAGCTGTCAGGGGGAAGGAGGGAGGGGCTGAGAGGAAGAAAAGGTGTTTTAAAGGCTTAATTTACTTCTCATTATCCTCCTCTGACTCTGCTAATACTAAATTTACTTCATATCTTTTAATTTGAATTTGTTTTGCCTTTAGAATGTTCTCTTCCAATCCTTATCTCAACTCATAAGCCCTCCATTAATTTTCTTTTGCCCCCTCTCCTCTGCTCAGCTGAGAGCAAGAGATGTAGAGCAAATGGCTTTAGTGAATGCCTGGAGTTTGGCCACTGTCAAACCACGACATGAACATTGAGAAATTGAGTCTCTTTTATAAAATTATTTGTCTTAGGGAGAAAAAGGAAAGCAAGGGAAGGAGAGACAATCAGTAGAGAGTCCTTTCTCAGGACCAGAATGAGTGGGAACTCCACAACCTAAACAACATCTATTTGAAGAAAACTCAAACTGCATACATTTCTAAACTGTTCATAATGAAGAAGAATTAATTATTACATTCTTATAAACACTAGTATTGTCTCCACTAATATGTTTCTGCACATTTTTATTTTTTTTTAAGAATATACTCTTTTGGATGGATTTTTAAAGAAAATATATCTTGCAAAAATCTTCTTTGAACAGAGAGGTTTCTCCTTAAGTGATTTAGTGTCTGTGTGTGCAAAAACTGGAGAGGAATCTTAGAAGTTAAAATAACAACCCCTGAACAAAAATTGTCCTGCCATGTACAGAATTAAATTGTTTAAAATGCATTTTTTGCAAGTTGCACTCTGATAAGGGAGACAGGCTTTCAAAGGATGGAATTTGTTCTAATGATCCACCTGGAAAGTATTTTTTAATTCAAAATTAGAACTTTTTTAGAGAAGTAATGGAGTATTTCTTTTTGATAAGCCACTTCACAGAACAGGGATCAGAATGCAAATTACAGTTATTTGCTCTAAGTGGTTTCCATTAGAATGGCATTAATATGAAACATTTTCTTTTTCCATTTCATCAAGACATTTCACAGTATTTCTTCTACCTTTAAGACATGGTGTATTAATTTAACAAAATTATATGTAATTTTGGGTGCATTATGTATGCTTCATTTACCTTTTGCAACGTCATTATCTTATTTTTCATGTTTGAACCTGTCAATTGATAACACAGCTACATCTCCTTAGAGAAGATCATGTTTCAGATCAGAGAAGCAAAGTCAAATTACAAGAGTAATTTGTGAAAAATTGAGGGGTTTATTAAATAAAAGGATGACACAAGCCCTTGTGTTTAATAGTCTGAAATCCTGTAGGTGAAAGCTTTCTTTCTCCTTCTGACTGTTCTCAAGTATTTCACACAGTAACACAATGAACTGATAAATATTTGGGGTATTTTTACTCTGGTGTAAATGAAGGGGGCTGGCACAAAGATACTGTAGTGTGAGTGACCAGTAGCACCAAGAACACAGGTAGAGACTATTCAATATGTAAAAGAAGGTAACTTTCATCTAAAGTTTTTTCACAACAGCTGTTCAAAACCACTTGGTTGTGGATAGTGGACCACCACCCCATCCAAGGAGCCTAAAGGGGCAGGTGCAATTATCAGAGTATGTACTGCATCATCCTTTAGTCATGTCTAAAAATTGCAATTTTACCAGCTTTTGTTTCAGCTGCAGTGCCTGTAAACATCATTTCAATCCCCACCCCACAAAGTGCATTCTTCCCTACTTCTTATTTGAACAAAAATTTGTGTGGTTGTGCAATGAACACAGATATAGAGCAGATCTGGGATAACATTTTTCTCTGGTTTCTTTAATACCAACCCCACTTTTTCCCCATAACTGTTTTCAAGTCCAGCTGCACAGACAACTATAGCAGCCCAGCTTGGGAGGTCAAGCCATGCATGCGGATATAAATTCAGCTTTAGCTGGCACTCCTCTAAAAACATATGCTCACAAAGTGACACAGCCTGGAGAAATGGTTGCCATTTAGGACCCCCTTAGAGGCTTGGCGTTCCAGGACACAAGAAAGGTCACTGGATAACCTTACAAAAGCAGAGTCACTTGCTTCACACCACTGTCTCAAAAAGCACAAGTGTTCTCCTTACTCCTCTAATCTCTAAAAGCTTCCAAGGATGTGAACCAAAGAAAAACTCAAGAAACTAAAACATTCAGGACAACCTCTGGTGCCCACTTGGTTCCACCACAGAGGAGACACAAGTTATTGTCTGCTACAGTCAGCATGCACACGGCTTCCCACACAGGCATCAAAATCCGGGGAGAAGTCACAAACACAAAACACAGAAATCAATTATCTGTTGTGCTGTTTATGGAAATATAAAACATTTTTTTGTCCTCCTTCACCCTGCAGTCACTTCCACATTAATGTGCAGTAGTCTGCACTTGTAAACCCAGTACTGAACTCTTCTGGATTAACATATTGAAAAGAACCTTTCCATTTTACTATCATTTTTATTCCCTTGTCTCAATGCTCCGGCTTTGCAGAGAAGGCCAAGAGAAGCCCAGTGGAAACTTCTAGCACACAAGCTGTGAATTACAGTCCTGGAGGTCTATCACAGGAGCCAGTGAAATCCACAAATAAAGTATTTTATAATGCAGAACTCTTTGAAACACACAATGCTGAAAAACGGAAGAGTTATCCATGACATCTGTGATAATAACCTGCCAGAAAAAGCCGCAGGAACTATCAGTGAATACAAAGACAAGTCAGCAATAGAAATTGTTCTGCTGGAAGAGATGGACAAGACAGAGCACCATTATAAGTAGATAATGATAAACAAAGAGACTAAGAAAATTTGAGCTTTCTATTAAAAATGCAGAAAAATGAAGGTAGCAAGTGAGATAAAAGCAGGAAGGAAAATGTAGTCAGGATGATGAGCAAAGAGCATGCCATTAATAATTAAAGTGGAAATCCCTCCATTAGTGGCCACGATGGACAATTAACTACTGGTTTATTATTTATTTTAATTACCTGACCAAAAGGCAGACCACATTTTAAAAAACCATTAAATATAGTAGGATTAGGTTTCAAGAAGAGTAGCTCTTTCATAACCTGTGTTAACTAGTTTACAACAGTCATAATGTGATTTTAACTATGTTGGCTCTGTGGCTGCTGAAAAGTGGTTGTCTCTTCATCAGCTGACTATTGATTTCCTATCAATCCAGAGGCTGCACTATTTCATTATTTCTGTTACATGTCTTCTGTTACGTTTTAAGATAACCTGACACACACAGGATGCAAAAATTGCCTTTGTTTTTTCATGTGTTCTGTTTTTGTTTGGTTTTGGGTTTTTGGTTTTTTTTTCAAATGTAGAGATTAATATTTGAAAGGAAGCAGCCCAAATCATTCAGCCCTTGTTCCAACAAATTTCTTGGAGTCTCATCCTCCAACTGTCTCATGTTTTTCAGGTCTCTCATACCACTGTGATCTATATGTCAAAGCATCACCAAATCAGCAAATGAAACAGACATTGCCCAGCAAAAAAACCCTGTCTGAGATTGCAGGTTCTGAGCTGAAACGCTTTAGATCTCACATGTCTACATCTGTATGTGTTTTAGTGAATGAGGTGGTCATGCTTTCCATGGCAGAATAGGACTCATAAATACTAAGACATGAACAAATTAGTAAAATACAAGCATTTCAGTCTCCAGCTCACGCAGTGGAGCAGGGATCAGTACAAACTGCTGTTCAGGGCTCAGGGCTGAAAGAGCCCAGCCCTCCACTCTCCCTTTGCATTCACTGCTCTCCTGACCTCAGCATTTCACCAAGGCTGCGGTGTCTTGATAATCTATCTACAGTAATGGGCTGGGGGGACAGAGTCATTCACTCCATCACCTGTTGCATACAGGTAAAACCTTACAAAAGAAAGGCCCTGCAAAATCATGGTTCAGGCCTGTTACCCAGCTTAACAGCAGCAAAAGCCCTTGAGTGAGAATTACCCGTAAGAAAAGAATGTAAACATCTTTAGGGAAGAAAGCTTTTGGCAAGAACATACAGCAGTAACTACTAACCAATTAAAATTAAATATGATGTTTTTTGAAAACCATATAAATATGAGCTGTGAACAGTAAAGATTGGCTACTGCTGCATGAAGGAAAGGGGTCTTGTCCATCTCAACTGCAACCGTCACCATCTAAATATAGGTAGACTGAAAAAATCGCCAGTTTGACTCAGGACAGCATTTTTATTTAAACAGCTTGTTTCTCCTCAATTTAGTTTCATGTCCTCTATTGTTTTAAACCTTCAGTGGTGTGGTTCTGCTTCTGTGCCCACCCCCGGATAACATTGAAAAGTATGGTATAAGTGAAAGGAAAAATCCATTTTTTTATTCACCATCTAAGAAGAATTAGAAAAAGCTAAGTCAGGAAGCAGTCTCATATAAACATGTGACATTCTAGATGAGGTCATAAATTATTCTCAAGGTATTTTGAAACAAAAGACAAAAATGCAG
Source organism: Catharus ustulatus (assembly GCF_009819885.2). Lineage (NCBI taxonomy): Eukaryota > Metazoa > Chordata > Aves > Passeriformes > Turdidae > Catharus > Catharus ustulatus. The sequence continues at coordinate 25,057,472 of NC_046229.1, forward strand.
ATGCAAGAATGTATTTGGAAATGATACGTTGAAAAGAAGGAATATGACAGAAAAGCATTGTTTTGCATTAAGACAGAATGATGCGAAACTTCAGCAAGGTAGAATGTTGTGAATTTTGAGAGAAGAATGAGATAAATTGATGCAATTTTATGTACCAGCCTTATGGCATTTCACAGATATTCAGAACCTGTTTATAGCCCAAAATCATTCAAGTAGCTCAGAAAATAGTATTTTTCTGCACTGAACTGACCCTGCTATTGGGACAATAAGGAAGAATACATCCGAAACACACATAGTTGTTTCTTTCCTTGGAACAGAGACAAGATAATTTTAAAATATAATAAAAATGAAGTCTATTAATCAGCTTCTCTTGCCAAAACAGTTTCAGCGTAATACTTGTTTATTTATATAAAATAGGGTCATGCTGAGAGGAGATACTGCAGGAAAGAGATCAGCAGATTTTTTTATGATATCTCACATTTGGTCCAATGATTTGCTGATGCAAATCCACTGCCCCAATCCTTCCAGGCCTGAATTACCTCCTTTTCCTTTTCAGCATTTCTGGACTCATCTGGCTTCTCAGTGATCCCTTTCAGCTATTTTTTTTTTTTCATGTCTTTTCCTTCTAGTTTAGCATGCTCTCCAAGGAATCAGCTGAGCACTAGAGCTCACATAACAGATGAGGTTCACAGAAGCAGGAGAGAAAAGAAGTCCAGCTCTATCCTTTGTCATGGACCATCAACCACCTTTTGAAAGTTCACCTTAACTCTAGTGCCCTGAGGAAAAGGCAGTCAGAGATTGACACTGAAGTCTCTATTCTAAATGAGTTAGAACCAGATCCTACTACAGATCCCTTTCACAGGGAATTAGTCTGCCATTGTGTTATTATTCCTTCCTTCCTGAATTTGAGAAATGTCTCCAGTAAAATCTTTATTGCAATAGTGCATTTATGCAGAAATATCTTAGTATGTCAGAATGTTTCGCCTCTCAAATATAGTTCAAAAAGTCATGGCTGGTTGTATATAGGATTTTTAATTTCATACTGTAATTTCATACATTTCATAATTAATTTCATTAATTTCATGGGGAACACAGGACAGCAATTAGCTGGAGAATGTCATGCATTACAACCAAAATAGTATTTCTATAGAAAGACACTAAATTTGGGATTACTGTTAGATTCTGAAGGCCTACTTGTACCCGGCAATTGCTCTTTACAGAGAGGAACTGACCACAGAGGGTGAAATTTCCCTATCTTCTACACATAAACATCCCATCACCATCACATTCTTTTATTAACTTTGAAATAACTATGGCACCTGGGAGTGTTGTTTTGCACCATCCTTTTTGTTTGTCAGTACTTCTCACTAGGCTGCCTCTGATAACAACAACTGTGTTATACACTCCTCTAACCCTGCACTCATCCAAGCAAATTCTCTCCTGCAATTACAGAAAAGCAAAGAGGCTCCAATTATCCCTATTGCAACAGCCATGGGAAGATGCCTCTGTAAATTGGGAAGCAGCCAAAATTCAGGACAGGGTCATTGTCTGGACAGATCTGCTTGAAAAAGAGGAAGAACACGTGGATTTTAATGGAGCCAGAAAGGACAACAACAAAGTGCTTTGTTGAAGGTTTCCAGAGAGTGACTACAGTCCCATCCAGGCATTAAAATTACATCTCTTTCTATGTCTTGTGACAGTATTCACCATGCTAAAAAGGGATCTGGGGTTTAAGCTGGCTGAGGGTTTTCTTCTTTCCTTAGGTTTAAAAAGAAAAAAAAAATTGAACATTTCTTTCCAGTGTTTAAAATTATTTTATTTATAAGCTTCCTGTAAGGTTCCCAGAAGAAATTACTCCATTTCAGAGTAAGACAATTATCAACACTAACATATAATATATATAAATATACACAGAGTGGTAGTTACCCACTAATGTGCTCAAAATACTGCTGTGAGAATCTGACTATTACCAGATTTGAACTGTTGGATGCAGATCTTAAGCACAACAAAATGAAAATCATGCATTTATATTCCCTAGCTTGTGTGGGTGACCCAAGCATTCATCCAGCAGGAAGGAATGATAGGACAAAGACAGACTAATTTACCCACAGATTATTCCACCTACCCCATAATCAGACCTTAATATAAACACAAGTCCAGTTCAAGTCAGAATTCAAAAATTATTGATAAAGAAGAAAAAGTGGACACATGAATAAAAGGTGTTGAAACAGCAGCTTCTTCACAATGGAAAATAATCCTTAGGGAAATTTTGCATATTGTTGTCGGAAATACATGAAAATGTATAATTAAAAAACTGGTGACCAGGTTAAATGCCTAGTGTAACAGAATTATAGAAAATAGTGAACACCTCAAAAAATAATCTACATTCAAGCTTTGCAACTGGTTTGATGGATCACATAATTATATTTTTGGGGGGAAGAGCTACAGACATACTGTGCATATCTCATGTTGTCTGGAGGTTGAGAAAGTGAAATGAAGATAAATCAGTACTTCACATATCAGTCCGTGCAATCTGATTTCTTTTATAATAGCACAGATTTTGATGTTATTGCCATGATACAGCAGTCAGGTATTGGCAACAGGCAGGAGCTTCATTCCTGCTCTGCAGTGCCACTGGCCTCCAGCCACTGCAACCCTTTGTGTGCACACTCCACATCTTTATCAGTTCCACAGAGCACTTTTTAAGGTTTTACATCCATTCACAGCACTTTCAGTAACAGTGACATCTTCTTCAAGAAAGATCAGGTGTACCTATGATATCCCCACCCTACTCTGTTCTTAAATACCTTCAAGGACAGAACAAACTGCCCGTTTGAAATAAAAAAAAAATTCCTGATGCACTACAGTTCCCTTTATGCCATTTGGCTCTATTCCACATTGTCACAGACCTCAATACTGGCACTATACTTCAAATTTCTTTAAATTTATTAAGATTTCCCTCTTTAAACACTTCTAGACTGTCCTCCCAGATTTACTGGTAAAATTACCATTCTCTTCAGTAATGCACTTTCCATGATAATGAAAAACACATTTTAATCCAATATTTCTTTTCTTCTGTGACAAGCATTCCAAAAAGAAAACAGTTAGTAAGTTGTTTGAACCATATGAGATTCATCTAAGACACCTAAAGATCAAATCTCTGAACTGACAATAACCTTCTCATTAAAACTGCTTCTCAGTCACAGCAAATGTAACGCCAAATTTTGAAAAGGATCTCAGATGGTACAGAGAATGGATCAGCCAGAAAGCTTGGCAGGCTTACTGGGAAAAGGGATAGCAGATGAAAAACATAATAGTTGACCCATGGATATTTGGACACAGGTGACACACTGAAAGGATTAAGTTATTGTCAAAATCGTGGCATTTGAGTTACTTGAAAGAGTCTATTGTTCCAAAAGAGAGATCAAGATGACAGAGCCAGACTGGATTTCTGGAAAATGTTCAAAGAAAGACAGCTTCTGAGAGCTGGTCTTGCCAGGTAAATAACTTAGTAAGAAATCATGAGAGCATGCTGTGGAAAAGCTCTGCTCTGTGCCCTCTTCTGACAGGAAGCCCTGGATCTGAATTGCCAAAGCCTCCTAACAGATTCTATTCTCATAGAATATTAAATTAAGTGGGTATCTCCTCCTCTTTATGTCAGAAGCCAATGAATTTTCATTCTTTAAATAAACCTAATTCTACCAAATTTAACAGATTCAGGAAAAACAGCAGCCCCTTTTCCTTAAGCATGCTTGTTCTTTCGAGCTCAAACCACGAGTGGCAGAATTACCATTGAGCACACTGCTGTGGATTAGTACACACAACAAATACCAGCCACACTAACTGCCAACAAGCACAAGTTCCCAGTTTCAGAGAAATGCTTCAAGGATTAGAGGGACTCTTACCTTCTGGATTGCTGATACCAACTCCCTTCATTTGAATTTTCCTCTGAGCATAGTCTTGCACTTCATGTTGGGCATCAACAGTCTGCACGTAAGGCTTGTGTTTACTCAGTAGCCAAAATGTGAGCTTTCTGAAATAAAAGACAGTAAGGAACTACTAATCTCATAACCTGCCTCATCTCAGTGCAAATACTTTTAGCCACAGTTATTTGTATAGATCATGAAAATTAAGGTCTCTTGGAAGTTTGAAACGACTTAATTGAGGTGCAGTGCAGACCTTGGAACAATCAGGGTCTGTGTTATCTATTCCAAAGGGCACGTGCCTGCAGTCCATTAGGAAAGGGCAAATTAATATCTTAAAGCACAATACAATTTTTTTTTTAACACAGCATCATTATAATATTTATTTTTCATCCTATTTTTATTCTGTGTTTCTTCCAGCTGAAAGCCCTGTAGCAGCACTTTACCTATTATTAGCTATTTATATTAATAAAATTCTATATAATGTGTAACAGCACACTCTAAATTCATACTGGAATAGACAAAGCTTATGATTATAGGGGAGGGAGGTTGTGTTTGGGTTGTTTTTAACTTGTCATGGGGCAAATTTACTTATCTTTGTGAATACATATATTTTATATATATTTCTGAAAAACAAGGTATTTTTAAGCAGTAATTTACAGCAACCAGAATTTTTTTCCCCAGTGTCATCTCATTTGAATCCTTTTCCAAATGACCAGCAAACTTGGGAGGTAACAGAACTGACTACACAGGAAAGAACGTCAACTCTGATTCTTTCCTGATATTTTTAGGAAAGAAAATAATTCCTTTTTTAAAAAAGTTCATTTCCAAGCTTGGGTTGTTTTTTGGTTTTTTTTTCCTTTCAGTTGTCACAGAAATAGATTTCCTATAAATTACTAATATAACAGTACTGATAATTCTGAAAAGGTTATATGGAAATTGTACTAACATAAAAAGTTGTATTTGGCAAACTTTATGACAGCTTTTGCTATGTTGTTGGCTGATTCAAATTTTCTTCCAGAATATCAATCATATTCCTACATTTGTAGACTAAAACATGAATAAAATATGAAAGTTTGACATTAATAAATATTAATTTACAAGTTTTTCTTGAGTTCTAAACTCTGGTGAGTTCTAAGTAAAATGCTGGTAGGCTGACTTCACAAAGCTCCATTGACCTCTACTGATCACATTGGAATTTGCGTTTCCTTCCTTGGCAGTCCACAGCACTTCTGCTGAATAAAGTTGCATTTACCATGTGAACCACCTCTATGAGAGCGACATAAAATTGCTAGGTAATTTAACTTGGTAAGAAAAGATAACATGAGTAGGGCTTAGTAATAAGGTTTTTAAACAATGGTAAATTTACTTAGTGATAACGAAATTATTTCAATATACCTTCAATATATTTTGTTTAAAAGTGTAAGCAAGATAAGATAATGAGCATTGTTCCTATTTTAAGTTATGATTATACTCTGGAAATGAAAGCTAATAGGCTGGAAAGTATTTATCACATAATAGAGGTGCAGGCACTACATGATTAGCAAGAATCAAACAGAATGGACAAAAAGCTATGTATGAGAAATTAATATTGATAGAATGACACAGTGCAAGAAATGTGAAGAAAATATAAGGAAGACAGAATTACTATGTAGCTGTGTCTAGTAATTTCCAAAATAAATCAATGAGCCAATACTTCTTCCTACATTATTGTTCCTATGCAATAACCAGAAAAGGAGTATCTCAGCTTATAAAAATGTAATGTTATGGAAATATTCAAACTGTGCTAACATGTTTTAAATATAAATGTGTTAGAGGAAACCAATTTATCTTTAAACTTTATTCCCTGTGAAAGTCATTCACTTTAACAAAACAAAAAAAAGGTTTTATCTAGAAAAAGGTTTTAACATAACATTTGATGCCATTAAAAATGAAACGTTTGTAACAGTTTTAGTTTCTTGCCTTTGATATTTGTGTTACCAAACAAATTACAGAATTTTCAGATTTTGTTCTGAATTAGAAAAAGAATTAGGTTTAGAATGTTGCAATTTCCCATAAATGTGTATGCTTTTTTTTTCTGAAACTGTTCCTAAAATCAGATAAAATTTTGGATTCTACTGAATATTTTCACTTAGCTCCATAGGTCAGGATCTCAGTTGAGTGCCAGGAACCTCAAGGGAACTGCAATGAGCAAAGGTTCAGTAATTCTGCTTCAGAATTTTTCTACTGCCAAACAAAAATTAAGATGCAAGTTTTTGAGGTTTTTTTAATGTTAAACTCAAGTGAAGTACTAAATCAACATGACCAATACAGAAACCAGTTCCTGATCTTTCACAGGAAAAAAGACAGCTCTGGAAAAAACATTGACCTTAAAAACTAATTTTACTAAAATAAGCTAGCATTAGCTGGAGGCAAATTTCTTTTATTCTCAGCCCTGCATGAAGGTCGGTCTTGGACTGACAAATTTCAAGATCCTGGTCTTACAAGGTCAGCTTAGGATAACATTAGTATGCTAACAAAATACATTTTACAGGAGGAAGGGAACAGAGGTACCAAGGTGTCAGAAAAGGATCTTTAATATCGTTAACTCCTTTTGACGAGAAACAGAAATTTCCACTGGAAAGTGAATATATATTCATGAAAGGTTCAAGCATGAGATGAGTTTCTCTGATTATGACAAAATTTCCCGACCACATTATGATGAGACTGTCATCCTGTATATGAGAAGGGAGGAGAAGAAATATGGATAGAGGTTTACTCTCTTTCCAAGCCCAGGGAATATCTGTGAGCACTTTTCACATCTCTTGGTGTTTCTAAAGCAGCACTTTCTGCTTGACCATAAATAATGAAACAGAAGCCTCTTCCTTCTCTTTGCTATCAGGCTTGTTTTTAACAATTGTGGTGTAGAATTACACAGACTCAGGAGAGTGTTATAAACTCAACAGAATTTTTGGATTTACCTTATACTCCAATAATTTCAAAGTTTAAATACACACAGTTTCTGAAATAAAATCCAATATGGGCATCCAATCTAATCCCTGTCAGAGCTCATATTTCCTCCCAGGGGAGAGTCTGAAATTTCCCACCAAAATAGGACACGGAGTTTAGAGTAAACGAAGAGTAAAAATTAGCAGGAAAGCAAGGTATGAACAAAGAGAAAGCTCTATTTCACCTCTTGTTCTAATGTTGTGGTAACAACTCTCTCTACATCCTGTTACATCCTCGTCTCATTTGCATTCAGATACAACATCAATTAGAAATACATTTAATTACATAAACAGGTATCATCTGGGAATTTTTGCTCCTATACTTTGGACATACTTCAGTAGTAAGGGGACCTCCAAATTTGTCTTTTAGACACAAAAACCTCAGAATTTCCTGGAGGAAAAAGGAAACCATTTTTTCCTCAAATCTCTAGACATATATAACAAATCATTTCCTCCTAAAAATGTCCAGCTCCTTATACAGCAGGGTTTGCCAGTTCACATCTCATTGAGTGAGGTAACACAGTAAAACTGATGTAACCCAGCATGAGTGATCACAAAATACACCAGTCAGAAAGACAGGCAAGGAACACATGGGTAATAAATGTATAAAATGTGTTATGGGACTTGCAGGGATGCAGCCAGCAGTGAGATGACACAAAGCCTTTAAGCAAAGAACCACCTTCATCATTTCCTTTCAGACAAGTTTCACTGGAGATTTCACAATGAGAGTAATTTTACTCCAGCACCAAGTATTTTCTGGTGACTTTAAACCTACACAATATTTTCTAATTGTTAACATCAGTATTATTCCTACATCGAAGGCACAGTAAGAGTAAATTCAGTCATGTCTGACAATGACATCACACATCCACTCTAAAAGGACAATCTGTATGTCTGCTTTACACATGACAGTTTTTCACTAACACTTACATATCTATCATGATCTCACATTGATTTACACTATTAGTATAAACAGATTGCTGGAAATTCTGGTATTTGACTCACCTGTGCAAAAGATTGCATCGTTATCTAAGAAATGTTTCAAGACCTGATTGCAATGTCTGAAAAGCCCACTCTTAGGTGAACTAATATGATGCAGAATGAAATTCCACCCAAAAAAAAAAACAAGGAGGCAGCAAGAAGGGCAGACCAACAAAAATGCCTCCATCAAAAAAGCTTTGACCATGATCCAGGTTCAGATGCTCATTTTGTTCCCTTTAGTTTGTTACTTATGCATAAAAGTCTCACTTAACTAACTTGAAAACAGCAAGGGAAAGAAAACCCAAAACAAAAAACCAAACCAAACTAACAAAACCTAAACAAACAACAAACAATCACAACAACAAATCAACCCACACAAACAAAACCAGAAATAGCTCTTGGAGACCAGTCCTAAGATTTGAAATCTCATTGTGTAGTTCAGTTATGACTAAAATCCTTAGATAATCAATTATAGATATAGGTGAATAGGATCAGCCTCCTCCATGTGCTTTAAATCCTAGCCTGGATTAATGGATGGAACAAGGCAATATCACAAAATACAGCAGTTATAAACAAGCTACAGTTGAGCCACGTAAATGCAGACTGCAGCAGCGTTCCTCAGTAGCAGCCAGCAATCTGATTTAATGAGCCATAAAAAATTCTTACATTAAATAAAATGAAAGAGCAGTCAAATTCTTTTCTTTTTTTTTTTTTTTTTTTTTTTTTTTTTTTTGCAAAGCCTTGAGACACTGACAATATTTACAGCCCACACACAGAAACACAGATGTGCAAAAATTCATCTGCCAAAATAACTTTCCCCAAAAACGTGGCGGACTTGCCTGAGTGAAGGTTTTATTATTCTATGATTAATAATGCTGTTGAGAAGTACAGGGTCAAACATTTGCACAGCGGTAAAGATGTGGGTAAAATTACCTTTTCAGAGTAAGGAAGCAGATCAGTCATTTTTACACAAATATGAAATCTATACATCATTGCATGTTGCTTTTCAGACCTATTCTTTTCACTGAAGCAGTGGACACATAATGTATATAGAAAATGATCTTGAATAAAAGACTCTACATGGTACAAATATCATTGAGTTTACCTAAACAGCAACAGATTCTGTCTTCATTTCCACAGTAGGATAAAGTAAAAATGATTATATCCTTTTGCTGTATTTAATAAACAGTTTAATGCTTCAAAGGTCAGTTATTTACAGGAACTAAAATTAATTGTCAAGTATAGCGATTTTTCCCTCCTCATCAACACATTTACATTTGTGTTGATATTTCAACAGAATAGATACTTCAGACTTTCAGAAGAAAGTACAAATTCTTTTTGTCATTTGTTCCTGTTATGTGACTGAGATTCAATCTTGCATCCAAGTACAATTATGTTTATGGAAGGGCTGTCCAAGCAGGTTCCACTTAAAGAGGAGCTTACAAAAGCTTGCTGCAAGCTGTTTATGTGGGCTGTATATGAACAGCTTCCTCTTTTCAGATATCTCACTGCCTTTTCTCACTCTCCTCTATAACTGTCCAGCAACCTGCTCTATAAACTCTTTCTCAAATGAGCTGCACTTACAAAAACACAAGGCAAAGTCCTCACCACATGGACTTCAGGCCATTTTCTTCAGCTCCCCCCCAAAAATCTATACTTAGCAGAGACAACCTTTTCAGCTGTATGACATTCAAGGTCTGAATTCCTGGGGAAAAATAAAATGCTGCAACATTTTTATTGCCCATCTCAAGGGATGAAGCAATTAATTTTTTTCTCAGTTTACTAATGTATTTCATGGATGCTGTTATTGTTATGGTGATAAAGGAAGACTTTAAAGTGAAAATGAAGACAGCATGACTAGAAACTTCAGAAGAGAATTTCTCTACCAGGGTCAGAGAGAGCAAGTGAAATACAGAATTAAGTAGACAGTGTTGTTATAGCCCAGAGATCTTCTTTTCTTTCCCTTTCCCTCCTTTTTCTTAGAGAAATAATAATGCCTTGAAATAAACTGCCAGAGTTCAAACAAAACTCTAGTGCCAACGTCAAATGTTCAGTGATTTAAGATGCCAAAGTAACCTTGAAATATTTGCTACTACTTTGTTTCACTTTCCCTACTTGTTTTTTTTTTACTCAATAAAGTGATTTGAGGGAGAAAAAATAGTAAAGGAGAGGAAGGAAGATTTAATATCAAATTTTGATCAGGAGACTACCTCTGCAGTGCAAATGAAGTAACAGTATAAGAAACGGGAAGGAACAAAATCACTATGATCCTAATTCTAAATAATGTGCCCAATGTACTGAATTTGAATTTCAGGAGGAAAATACACGTTTAAAGCATGTACTTCAGTCCTTTGCTGGGCCAGGGAATCTTAAATTAGACCTTGTGTGTAAGAAGGTCTACTGCAACAGTTTCTAACATTTCTTTTTCCACAGTCTGAAAATAACAAGCTTTAGGATGCTCAGTTGATCTGTGGGCTGTGAGGACACAATGCCACGTGATTTTATAAGCAACCGGCTGCTCACAGGTTTGGGAAGCACCATCAATAGAATATCACAGATCTATATCCACTTCTAGTCATATCCTCTCCCCAGTATTTAAAAAAATGTGTCTTCTGCCTAGTTTTTCCTATTTAACACTTCTTAGCCCAATCCACAAGGGCTGATACTTTCAGGTAACTCACAATGTGAGGTCTATAATCCAGTCAGACTCTGAGTTCAAACACATCTAGCTACTATTTTGATAATAACCTCTACATATCAGTAACTATCACTGTGTGTAGGTCTACACATCAGTATATCAATGATTATCAGTACATATATGTCTATATGACAGTCAATTATCAAAACAGACTGTTATCATAAATGTATCTCATTCTCTCTCATTCTGTTTTTTCTTGCTTTTCCTGCTATATTCACTTAGCAATAGCTGCATTTTCTAATTTAGATTTTTGATTTTTACTTGGCACCAAAAGTTTACACTGATCAAAACTGGTTTCCTCTTAACCATGCAGATTACCATCCTCCTCCACATCTGTACTTTACAAAAAAAGAAAGCCCAGAAAAACTATCTTTCAGGCTTTCTGAATGTTCTTAGTATCACTGTATAATCATTCTGTCTCACATTCTTGAACAGAGAAGAGAGATCTCAATGGACAATAGAGCATCAAATGGAAATGCCTTGTGTTGATCATGTTTAAAATACAACTTGACTTAGGCTCTGTCAGCAGAATTCACCTCTCTCAATGATTTCCTGACTTTTGGAGCTATGAAGATTTACACACATTCTTTACCCTTAGAGACTGTGACTGGAGTCCCTGGGCAGAGATTCTGCACAACCACAGAGGTCCCTCATGACGAATTCAGGTGAGGCTGAGCTGATACCAGCAAACAACATCTAGTTTTTCTCCTATCCTCTTTAAGACAATAGACACTGTCACATAAAAATAAAACAAATGCAAAGCCACTCCAAGACGTGCCAGGCAACTTTGCAATGCTCTGAGCTGGTGTAACTACAGAGAGTACTCCCAGCAAAGAAACCTCATAACCCAGAGATGAAAAATGAGGCTGCAAACAGAATTCATTCCCCCAGGATACAAATAAGACATATAAATACAAGTATAAATACATGTCTTGAGTTAAATAGCTGGCAACAAACACGGTTTTCATCTATTCTGAAATTTCCCTGAGCTATCTTTCCCCATTTTTAGAGCTCTAGCCCAGTTTCAGGCATTCAATGGTACATCACAAAGTCACATATTACAGATTACACATATTGCAGCAGTAGATTTTATACCATACAGGTACCTCTGTAAATAAAGGTAGTTAATTATTAAAACCCCACTTTTCATAATATTTAGACAATTACAGCCAGAGCAGTCCAAAAACCTGAGCTGCCAGAGACGAGACCAGAATAATACAAGCAGCCTGCTCACAGAATTTGTGCCAAGCCACAAACAGTGGGAATAGGAGTTGATTCTGCCTCCTGCAGAAAGCACAGTGCTTGAATAACCTCAAGTGATGACTGAAAATGACCTGGCTGAAAGGCTCAGCTCTGTGGTCACACCAACCTAATTCTTTTTTTTTTTTTAAACAAGGACTTCTCTTTTCAAATGAAGGATTTTTGAGGAGGTTTTGCTCTTCAAAACACGAAGGAAAATAACGAACTTAGGCTCTAAAGCAGAATTTAGGAAGAGCTAGATTAAAAGGATTGCACTGTCTCAAATTCCCCCCATGATCATGGGTGTTCAGCTCCTAAGGGCTGGTATAAATTGAGTATTGTGTCACTCCTCTGCCTCATGGTGGGAGCAGAATATTCCAGCACCTATCCCAGAGCCTGAATCCTGACTGGGACCAGAGCAGCAGCAGACGCTTAAAGAAATCTCTCACTGCTGTATTTTGCCAGTTTTCATCAGTCTGCTGCTTTTGTTTCATTTTCCTTAGATCTTATACAGTGAGAAGTAGTGAATAATTATTCTCTATTCACTGTCTCCAGGCAGCTCATAGCATTGCATTATTTGCCCTCTGAAAATTTTATTTTCCCCAAGCTAAAACTCCTACAAACATTTAATCTATTTTAGCAGTGGAGCAATTCCACATGTTCTTCTGCTTTATTGTTCCTTCTGCACTTTACAGGTCTATGCTACATGTCAATTTTTTTCAACATTTTGAGCTGGTGAAGGAAGCAGACATTCACAGATGTATACAATAACATGAAAACTATTTTCTGTTTTCTTCTTCATTACTTCCAAGTAATTTCTGACACCATATTAGCTTTGTTGGCTGTATTAGCAAGTAACATCAAAAAAAGATTGATTTTTATTAAATATGTCCTCCAATTTTCTATCAAATGCCACTGCTGGCAGAATGCATGACTCTCCTTGTATTGTGTGCTGAACATCCCACTATGCTGAGAGACTTGAATGATTGCATTCAAAAAAGAAGTCTATTTATCTCTGCAAATTAGTCACTCTGATATCCTCAGGATAATTACAGTATTAAAAGTTAGAAATTAAATTAAATAAGTGAGGGACTGGTTTGAGAGTTCGCAGCACTCTGCAATGCCGAGTGCCAGCTCAGATAGGAAATTAAAAACACTGTGGTTAGCTGAAACAGAGAAAGTGCAGTGAACAAATGAAGTGGGCTCACAAGTGACTCCTGTCATGTGCAGTCAGGTGCTATTGACCTACTTCATCTAGTCAAAGCCTCATAATTTGAAAAGACAAATGAAAATGGTATTTTTGGAAGCACAGGCCCTTCTGACATGAGTTGTTATGATTCCTGTTTTGTTTTAATGGCCCCAAAAAGAAAAACAGTGTCTGCTTCCTTTGCATCACAGCCTGGACTTTCCTGCTGATGCAATTTTTGTGCTTGATACCCCTGCCATTTCTGAGATCTGGAGAGATCACAGCCAGTGTAAGAAGGCAACAGGTAACTCTGGCAGTGCCACCAAAACTTTGCACAGCTATGGGTTACTGATGTTCTTCCTGTGTAACTACTTACCCACCATGGGCTGCTGAATATAGAGTGATTGCAGAAAATATTCATTAAAAAAAAAATAATATAGGACAAATATTGATTATTTTTTCCTCCTTGGTGTATCCCAAATTAGAAACCAAAGAACATAAGCCCACTTCTTTACTCACTCAGAAGGCATTCCCCAGAAGACAGTGGGCTGTGGGGGCAGCATGTTCTGGGTAAAGAACCACACTGTGACCCACTGTCCCTTCCAGCACCACGGGCTACAATTGCCATGAGGATAGGAACCACCTCCTGCCATGAACTGCACCTACAAATCAACAAGAAACAGCACAGCTCCTGGAAATGCAAGCACGGGTGGTATTTTCTAGAGGAGTACAGTGGGCACGGAGCTGCTTCAGGCACTGCTGTTTGTAAATGGCCTCTGACAGGGAGGGCAGAGATCCAGGCTGGAGACACAGAGAGAGGGCTGAGCCACAATCCTGCTGGAAAGAGGAAAAGTGGAGGCTAAAACTGGCAGAAGTTACAAGCAAACACATGGACCAAATAGATATTTACTGTGGAGTTATGACACTTCATCATATAAACTTCTGAAGAAAAGAAATGGAACAGCTCCAAACAATTGCTGTAAAAACCTATTAAATGAAAAATATTTCTACTCTTTTTAATAACAATTTCTTTATCTCTGTATTAGCAGCTCAAAAAGCAGCTTGAAAAGCACAACAGCAGTCTGCACAGGGCAATAGCCTCTCTGAACTAAAACAGAAGTTCATAAATGGGGAGGAGTATGATTAATACATTAAATCATACAGACTACAATCAGAAGGGACCAGTGGGACACTCAAGTCCAGACCATTCATTAAGCTCCCTTTAGAGAAGACAGCAACAGCATAAACATGAAATTCAGCAGTCCAGATTTTACTACAGGGGACATGATTGCTGGAAAATACCTCTGTGACCCTTGAGCAAGGGTGGCAATGGATACTTGATAAAAACTTCAGCAGCACTTTGAATGTCTGTGTATGACTATCTATGTTATATGAAGTAGTTCTTTTCTGTTTCTTTGTCTTGCATTTTACTCAAAGACATACATTAACACATTTTCTAGAAGAAAATGAAAACTTTAAGTATTATGGACACATCTTTTTTTATAATCAAAAAATATATATATTAAAAACACGGATTGCCTGGAATTATCTCCTTTCTGAAACTCAGTTACCACCTGCTACTCCATGCAGAGCTTTTTCTCTGAGACAACAGATGAAAACACACTACTTGGTTTGTAGAAGTGATTAAATGGAGGTAATTAAAGAAGTTACACAGACATCTAGGAAAATTAATGCCTTCCTGCATTAACACAGGAAAAAAAAATATTTCAGCAGCCCTTGGAGCAATTTTTTTTAGGAGCTTAGTACTGGTGTAAGGCTTTTTTTGCTGTGCAGAAGTCTCGTGCACACATGAAGAATCAACTCAGTCTAAAATAGGCATGCTTTTAACCTAAATTTAGTTTGAAATACTTAACTAAATAATGTTTGAGCATAGTCTTGAACAAGAAAAGCAACTTGCACTTAAGAGGCTTTTATTTTGAATAGTGGTTTGCAATATCAGTTTCAGAACTTAACTCGGGACCTGTGTAAGATCTCACTTGTCACTCACAAGCACACAGGTGCATTTAAAAGTGACAATCTATTGTGCAATGTTGAGTTTTTAACAATCATTTTCCATTCACATTGTAATGATTTTTGTTTTAGCTGAAGGATACTTCACAGTCACCCAGTGCTGCTCTGGCACATTTAAAAGGCCTCATCATCAATTTCTTTGAATCAAATTGAAACAGAATATTATGAAAGATCAATTTCCTTTGTAAGCTGTAATTGTGCTTTTGAAATAAAAATACACAGCAATAAATGTTAGTGTCTATGTCTGGGTATAAAGGGAGCAAATCCCCCAGGAGGGTGAGGAAAAGCTTGAAGTGGCAATTACAGAGAGAGAGTTACAAAAGTCTGTTCATAATTGTGTCTACATAGAGAAAAATGTGATTTTTACATACTTTAACTTTTTTTTCATTTAGGATTGAAAGCAAATCTTTCTACATGCTATTACTATTATAATATTTTAGAGCACAGAGTTGTCAGTTCCCCCCTGAAGTCGCCATGCAGATTATCATCACACACTGTAGTGTATCATCACACACCATTTTTGCCATTATGAATGCTTCATCTATGTCACACAGTAAATTTTAGCAGGCTTTAAAATTTCAGTACTAAAATTACAGTAAACCCTAATAAATTCTGTTTCTAGGAGTTAAAGAAGAAAGAAAGTTTAAGAAAGGAGATTATTACATATGAACATTATTTTAAAATCTGTTCTCCCTTTGTATTTTACCTCAAAATAGGATTTTGCAATGAAGATGAAAAAGGAAAAGCTTACACAACATCAGCACCTTTTCACTATTTCATCTTTCACTGAAAGGCCCTTCTTGACTTAAAAGGTGTCTGTCTAAAGACAATTTTTGAATAGTTTTACAAAGTCAAAGGAAAATATTTGTTCAAGTGGAATCTACCTAATTTATTCTCATTTCTGACTTTACTAGGAGTGAATGAAAAAGAGCAGGAAAGCTTTGTAAGAGCTGAAAAAAGCTTTTATAGACTGATGGTAGAAAAACACTGAGTTTTCCTACTGAAAAGATTTATTTAATCTAGCAGACAATATTCAGCATCACTGCAACAATCAGCATGCTCAGATATGGAGCATCAGCAAAATTAATGACAAGGTCACACTTTCCCCCTGAGAAAACCACAGCTGCTGAAACACCTCAGCAAGGTGTGCACTGGCAACTCTGTTATTCAGACTTTATAAATCAAGTCTGGGTGTTTTTCTGAAATCTGTGTTCCAGTTTATCCCCCAGACCAGCTGAAGGTGAAGTCTATGACTTCTGCTGTCTCATGGATTAGCCTAGATAACAATGACAGTCTTTCTAGGCCTTTAACACCAAAATATTTATTGATACTAATGATAATAACATGGTCAAAATTCAAGGACAGGGAAGAAAACTTTCTAGTTTTCAGCTGGGCTGCAGCCACACTAGTATTTACAAAGTCAGTAAAACATGGGTGGACACTCTACTGCTAAATTTTTAAATATTTTTATATCAACACCATGTGTACAAATCAATGAGGAAAAATCCAGGTCCACGGGTAGCAGTTCTTCTGCACAGCTGATCTTTAAGGCACAAGATGCAGTGAGACTGGAGTGTTGATCTCCATTAGACTCTGATAGATTTTAAAGGATACTTTTAGTTATTCAAAGCATGTTGTGATCCTGACATGTTTGAGAATACTTAGAAACGTGGGTGAGAATTAGAACTGACAAGCCATGCAAAGAATCTAAGTGGACTGTCATTTTTATTTATAGTGCCATTCTTATGTTACTGACATCATGATTAGGAAGACTGCACGTCACCACCTCTTTTGTGCATTGAACAAGTTGCACTGTACCACTGAATGAGCTTAAGTGATTGTTCCCTACCTTTTAGGAAGGAGGTAGTGATCCTAGCAAAGGCATCAAGCCACTCTTCTGAGTATAAATAAAATAAATTAACATAAACACATTATAAAAATGATCAAGTATCTCTGTTAATGACTTACAGAAATGTATTACTTTAGTAGTGAACTAATACCACTACAAAAAATTACATCTGATTGGATATATGGCAGTAAAGCCTTTATGGTTCATATTCATCCAAAACCCCAAATAAAACTAACACATATTAGCCTTGTTTCACATCATCTTCTAGCTCACAGTCAAAAGGCTTTAGCCACTCCCACATCCATAGGTTTTGGTTTAAGTCTCAAAATAAGCCAAGAGTAGGTCTTGGATCTGTTGAACCCCCACACTACACAAGAAGCCAAAGACTCTCATTCCTCCAATAAAGATGCTGGGGCACTTTTGGCAATCCCCCAGTTCTTCATGGTATTTCAGTAACAAACACATCATGTAATATCTCCAGTGAATTAAAGGAAATAAGGAGAGGAAATGCAGTTAGTGCAGTAATCTTAGAGCTGAGGTTTAGTGTACTTTGCGTGTGCATTTTGAAAAAGTTTCAGACTTTTTAAGAAAAACGCTTGGAAGAAGATTCTAACCATACAGAAGATAAGTCGAGATTTCTGTTGCTTCAGGCACATAGACTTACAGAAGAACATCTTTGACATTGCCAAGCTTTCACAGCTCTGATTCACCTGCCTTCCAAATCTGCATACCCTGTTTCTTGTGGCATCCTCTCCTGAACTCCTGCATGTGTCAGTATGTGTCTCCTGTTGAGGAGAGCTCCTCTCTGCCCATGTACTGCTCACCCTGACACACTTACCTGCCTCCCCAGCTCACCCATGGCAATTGCTAATTCATTCAGGAGCTCCTGCCACTGCAGCACACCCCGATGGTTCTGTCAGAGCCCATGTGGGGACAGCACAGGCTGGCACCCACACACACCACAGTGCTGAGAGGAGGTCCGGAGGCCACCTGGCTTTAGCAGGAGCTCCTTGATCTCCTCCCGACTGTGGTGCAGACAGCAGCAGCGAGGGATGAGTCTGCCTGTGGCTGTGCTCTGTGTGCCCTGGGGCTGAGCTGAGCTGGTTTGTCACAACTGTGCACCAGCTGTGAGAATCTGAGTTCCTGGAGGGAAGGGAGGGAGGGAGGGGAGCTATTTCTGTAACATGCCACGGCAATCACTACTGATGCATACAGCACACTGTCCAAGGAGACAGGAGATTTACTGGGGCACGGGTGCTCACATGAAACCCTGCCCTCTGCCCTCCGTGTGACATCTGCCCTAGTGCAAGGTGAAAGTGGAGGGTGTGGGGTGCAGGGGAGATGCACAACCCCAGGCTTGGTGTGCTCCCACCCAATCAGTGTATATATAAATATATATGTGTGGTTTTGTGTGTATACCTATACACACACATGTATGTATGTATGCATCTTTGTCTATATATACATATATATATCTATACACACACACACACATATATATAAATATATATATGCATCTATATCTGTGTGTGTATATATATCTACATATATATATATACACACACACACATGCAGTCCCCTGTGGGCCGGGGCTGTGTCAGGGGCACAGATGCTCACTTGGGTGCCTAGAGCAGGCAAAGACAGCCCATTCACACCGAAAACAGGAACAGGGCTTACAGACTGGGCAAGTCCTGATGACAGCAGGCACTTAACCTTTTTATTTCCCTGCTCTCTCTTTTTTTCCATGCTCATTCTTCCCCCATTCATTTGCATCTGCCTTTCTTTCACCCAGGAGGAAAATCCCAGTCCTGCATACTTTCCCCATTGGTTCCAGTTTTGCTACACCTATGCCCACTGCTGGTCCTGATCCCATTACCTAGGTCATCTAAGCTTTCTAGCACATGCTGGCAAGGTTACCCAAGTTCTGTTGATATTGTAAGATTGCACTGCCCCAAAGGCTCCCTCAATTATCTGTGAATGTCTCTGTCTCTCACCTAGCTCCCCGTTAACCACCCGTGCAATCCAGCTAAGCTCAGGGCACTGTCTGTACCCAAACTTGGTATTTCTGATCCCATTACCGAGGTCATCTCAATTATACAGAATTATTGTTATGGCTGTCTAGTGCTGTTATGGCTATCCAGGCTATGAGAGATTCCCTTTCCTGAAAGGTCCCCCTTGCAATTATTGGCATTTCTCAGGTAATTCCCCCTTAGGCATCAGTGTAATCTGACCACATCCCACTGCAGCACACACCTTCTTCACTCCACTCATTTCTGCTGTCAGGTCTCCTCTCACTTCTCCACACCTTTAGTTTTCCTTTCTGCTAAACCTGTCTATCCTCCCAACTGCTCATCCCACTTACCCTCCCATCCTGTCTTCAAGTCTGAAGATGGATACTCAGAGAAAAATGAGATCATTCATGGAACGTAAGCAGATCTGATTTTCCCTTGGATAGGGTTGGAAATACCAGGCTTTTTACATATATATATCCTCCAGCAAAGGAAAAAGAAACCTTACAATTTGTTTTGTTAGTTTTCCCCCCTTCCCTTTTCCCACAGGGAAAGCAGCGTCTTAATATAGTCTCGCTCCTTTCTTTTCCCCATCAGATTTTTGCCTCTCTTAACAGGAAAACAGTCATCTGTAAGAACTCTCTCCAGCAGATGTCAGTTCCTACTTCTGATAATGAGAATTCTGCAGTGAAAACAAGCAGAGAAAAGGGGATGATGAAGCAGGACTCTTCAGCGTCAGGAAGATGAAAAGTTTCTCTCCCCATTTACTGGTGGTGCAACAGCTGAGCTTCCATTAGTTTAACTCATGCACTCAGGATTCATGTCTTTGCTCCATTAATCACTTCATCTCTCACTGGGAAAGCAGAAAGGCACACAGGAGCTGCTTTGAGTGATCGTGACAAGATGCCCCCGTGCAATAAATTACACAGAAAAGGGTGAATAAAGCATAAAATTAAACTGAAACTGGCAAAGATTCATTAATATTGACACAAATGACTATGCCTTGATGTTTTGGTATTTGCATGGGGCTAATACAGGTACACAGGGCAGAGCCAATTCCAAGAGGTGCCAAACAAAGCCCCTGTGGCCTCCATCCCCTATTGCTCTGATCTCCTCAGATCACACACCAGGAGTCAATCCTGTCTCCCAGCTCTCCAACTCCTGCAACACCAAAACACAATTGTGATTCATTTACACTGCAGAACCACCTGTTAGAGACAGGATCCATTAGGACCTGCTCTTACAGTAAGCAGAAATAAACAGCAGGAGCACCAGACTTCTGCCATAAATGAGCATTCTTGTGCTCATTTTTGTGTCATTCTTGTGCTCAATCTTTCAGCATGGTGCTGCTGTGCCTGACCTTGTCCTGAGCAGGAAGCATCAGTGTCTCCTCCTTCTCAAATGCTTTGCTGTGGTCCAAGGCAGCCTAGAATCAAGAAGGGACCACCCTGGTCACCAAGAACTGCTGGCATCTATGCAGTGAGTACCTAAACAGACAAGGGACACAGTGCAAATCCCTTCAACTTGTTTGAAGTATGTACAGCTCTGCAAGTAAAGAAATAACAACTCAGTACCTTTTAGTGGAAAAGATACAGATCAGTGGAGCAAGAAAGAAACTTTGAATTCCTAAAGAGGGAAATGGGCAAATAAATCACACCCTACTGTGACTGTTATATTTAAGTTAGCAGGAGTTGAAGGTGATTTGATTTTGTAGGCCAGGACTTTGCAGAGAGATATAATTTTGATGGTATTCAATTTTGGGCACATTAAGACCCCAAAAGCTGCTTTCTAAAGAACATTTGACTTCTGATAATCAAGATTCCTACTTCCAAATTAGGCATCTAAAATTATTTTTTCAAAACCACAGCATTGATTACTAAGGCAAAGACTATTAGTGATCAATTCACTATGTCAACTCAAATTCTAAAGAATATTCATTTATTCAAATTATTTCTTCAGAGTCAAAACTGACACTTAAGCACTGAGTATTTACATATATCCTTAAGCAATTGCTCTCTAATTATTTTTAAAATAACCATAGTAACAAAGTGTGATCATAAAACTCATATTTCAGGGCTGGCCCAGAGTGAGGACTCAGTATTGCAAACACTGTGAGAGATTAGCCCCTTACAGCAAAGAGCATGGAGCCTGAGCAGCCAAAACAGATAAAATATAGAGGAAAGAATATAAACACAAAGCAGACTGCTCAAGGACTTATTCTTGTTTCTTTGGAACTAAAAAAAAATAGGTTAGTAAGATAGGAATAAGCCAAAGACAAGTGGGGAGGAAAAAGGGGACATTGATGCAAGTGAGAGAGAAAGTAAGGGAGGCAAGTGGGAGACAAACAGATATGGAAAGGAATTACAGACTGGGAAAGTAGGAGAGAGAAGGGATCAGATCATATGAGCAATTGCCACAGAGCAAAGGGCATACAGACAGAGCCCAGGAAGGACACTCCAAATCCAAGGGCTCCTGCTTTGCCTGCTTTCACATAATCTACTCCTCCTGTGTGATACAAAAATTACATCAGTGAGCAATCATCTAACCTCCCATGGAATACCTTTACCTCAGCTCAGAATCTGTTTTTCAAGTCAATTTTTAACACTATAAACTCCAAAACTAAATTTATCTCAAGCCAAATCCTCCCTAGTGCTCAGTTCAAGTCTTAGTTTTACAATAATTACAATATTAATATTTTTCATATCTGAAATGGCAGCAGGCCCTCATAATTATTAATTTTGTGAGATAGTACTTGAAAAAGAAAAATATATATAACTAAACAGCATCATTTATGGTTGTGTAAAGTATGCCTAGATCACTAATTTGTTATTTTAAAACTCACCTCAAAATTGGCTTTTTGTTCCTTTCCAAATTTCCCTATTGCTTTTCACAAGTCTCTGTCTGTTCTACATGCTCTATACCTTGCTCTGTGTTCGTTGTACCACAACTGAATTTAGTTCATATTTGTGTTTCACATCTGTGAATGTTTCTGCTCTCTCTATAACCCCTATAACTGGATTTGTACAGCTCATAAGGCTGCATTCCTGACCAGGACCTGACCACGGGTTAGTTCAGTTTTAGCTCTGGTGTCCTCATGTAGCTGTACTTTTGAGGTTTCTGCCAATAAATGGCTCACTCTTCACACAATAACTGCTTGTGGTTACTTTGGTTTAGTTTGAAGAAGATTCATAACGTTTAGTGTTATGTTACACATCTTCACAAAGGTAAGCAAAAGGCAGAACGAGGTAGGTCACTGTCCTTTTGTCACTACACAAAAATCCAGCAGGAACTGGGTAATTGTGGTCACATATAAACAGGATAAAACAAATCTCCAGGCTGGCCAAGACAAGCCCAGACAGTCTGGCAGATGTCAAGACTACACTGATAGTTTAAAACAATGCTGTGACCAGGCACATTCCACAGCAGCTCCACATTTCCCAGGCTACAGCTACACCTGTACAGGAAATACAAACAGTGAGAACTCCTACACAGCTCTGGGCAAGGCTGGCACTGCTGTTATCTCCTGCCTCATGTGGTTCCATCATTAATAACACAACTTTGCTCTCTCCAGTCAACTTCCTATCTGCAATTTCCTATTGTTTCACAGTTTAATATTATGAGTTTAGGTAAGATTTCAGTTGTTATTTCTGTTCCATGTACCAGGCATACTCTAAAAGAGCATCTGTATATCTGGCTTGATTGGATTTTTTTTTCCCATTAATATCCATTTTTCCTTTCTTTTTATTAATCCATTAGGAGGCAAATTAAATTTGTATGGCTTATGTTCCAAGCCCTTATGGTGGGGTGTTGGACCTATATGATCTTCAAGGTGTCTTCCAACCCACACCATTCTATGATTCTATGATTCCCAGAAATCCAGATTAATAAAATCTGAAGCAGGCCCTCAGCATTCAAGTACAGAAATGGTTTACACTTTTATTAATGTAAGATTAAAATTCAAAAGTAGAGTTGATACAGAAATCCTGAGTAAAGGAGTAAATATTCAAGCATATGGTCTTTAAGTATGCAATAAAAGTGTTTGTCACCTTCACATAGCCTAAATAGGAGTCAGACTAACAAAGAATAAGATTATCTTAAAAACTGGGACTGAGTAAACTTGTTTGGATTTTTCTGCCTGTGAAGTCCTACAAATTATGCTTCAGTTTATCTGCAAGAGTATCCTCACAGCTACAATGATTAAAAATATTCATGAATGGGCCCTAGGAATCTGAGAGTTATTAAAACACAGAGGCTCATATCAAAATCCTTAGAAATAACTTTCTAGGAATCACAAGTCTGTAGGACATGGAACAGGGATGGGGGGAAGAGAAGGAAGGGATTCCATGAATTTGTTTTTCTCTAGAACTCAGGCCATAACCTTGACCATTGAGTAGCCTGTGTCAGACCAGAGCATTTCCTGCTGAAATTCCTTCAAAGATTTTGAGTTTCTCATGCTCCTTCCAGTGCCCTCAGAACGGTTTTGTCATTTCCTCAATTAATGTTTTAACTTGGAGATTTCTCTGCAATTCTTTAACAGAACAGTACAATCATTGCCTAAAAAAATGCCTTATGGGGAATATCTTAGAGTGTTTTCCTTTAAACAAAAGAGTAAATTAATGTGAATAATTTTCTGTAGCCCCTGTCTAAATCTTGGGGTGAAGAGTCTATAGCAAATAAGAGAAGTTTGGAAGAAATTCCTTGTAACTGGTTTATTCAACATAAACAGCAAGGTGTGCTGAAGCTTACACAATTTTATATTTTGGGAATTGATAAAGGGCAAATTCATTTGAAAAGATAAAGGTAGAAACAAGAGCTTTCAACAACAAGATACAAGAGTTGTTCAAAGGATGATTTTTATTTGCTATCCAGGGTGATAAGAATTCATCATAAAAATTTTCCACTTTCCTTGGAGTGGGTGGGGGAAAACCAATCTTAAATGAGCCAAAGCTAAACATGGAAGGAGGAGTGAGAAGAACTCAAGAGAAAATACCAAAACAACAGCAACAAAAACCACCACCAAAAAACCCAACCAAAAAAAACTGTTCCTGTTTGTTTTGACTATACTACATTACTTCAAAATCAAAATTCTTCTGTCTAAGCCTCAAGAAAGCTGATTTCTCAAAGTTACTGAAATTCCCTGCTTGATTTCTGATGGAAGCTCAGATAAAACCAAAGCATTCCTAGGGAATGTTACAATTACAAGGATGCAGTGTTTTCCAGCAGAAAGACAATTTTTCCAGAAACTGTAAGCATTTTAAACATCAGTACCAGTGTTGATTCAATTACTGCAGATTAACATTTCAGTCAACACTTTTGAATTTTGTATAAATTATTTTTCCTGCTATTTCCCTTAGCTTTGAGATTTTGAGCTTAAAAATTAAATTCTGCTTATATTAAAAAGTGTTTCAGAATTTCATTTAAAAACCTTGAAGGAGAAGGCAAACAAAGAAACTTCCCTGGTAAGTTTATTTTAAGTTTTTTCAAAATCTCGTGGGTTGTTTTTTATTCCTTAGTGCTGGAAGATGGAAATGGCAACTCATTTGAAGGTCCAGGAGAGAAGCATTGGCTGTATGTACACTGGCATATAGACATAATTGTAAAGGTATTATACCAAACCCCTAAAATATAACCAGAAAAATCTCTCCAGCTCCAGTAAGCTTTGTGCCTATGCCTGATTTTATTAAGATAACAGTTTTGCCTTCTTTCCTCGCAGTTTGTTTTTTTTTTAATGTACTGCCTTTTTCTTTATGTTTTAGAGAATATTGGCATGTTCACTCTTGTCTGAATACTACGAGTTTTATTATGCCTCAAAGGAGTATAAATAAAGCTATTAAAAGAACATGTATTATTCTCCTCCTAAATCTCAAGGTGAAATTTGTTTTCAAACTAGGTTTGTCCTTCATTTCTACTATTGTTTGAATATGTTGTTTTATGCAGATCAAAAGTTTAGCACTTTGTGGCACTCACTTTGTGAGTTCATAATACAAGAAAAAAATAATTATAGGTGACTGAAAAGTGGTGAGCTCAGTTTTCACTCCATAGGAAAAGAGTATGGGAAAAGCCACAGCTCCAATATACTTGGCAAAAGACAAGTGAAGGGATTGCAGAATAGAAACTGGAGGAGAAAATAAGGTTCTTTTTTTTCTTTTTTGTCTCTCCAGAGATTACCTGAGATCTTCAGTTTATGAAAATGAACCATTCAAATAACCTATTTTCCACTGTTCTGACAGTCATGCTTCTCTGACAACCAAGAAAAAAATTGCTTCGTTTGCACCCAAGTTTAGTGGCATTAAATACAGGTGTAGCCAATAAAGGTGTGACAAGATTATATTATTATTATTATTATGTTGAATATCAACTGACCTCAGTTTGCACAGACAGAGCAGCAAGAGGCACCTCTGGCTGGCAGAGCTGTGATGTCCCAGCTGGACACTCCCCACTGCAGAGTTTGCTGAGCCAGGCTGAGGAAGGAGAGAATTCAGACAGTGCTGGACCTCACCTCTCCTTCCCGACTTTTGCCTGTCACTGCAAAGGGAATAACAGCACATTCTCTAAACATCAAATGGAATTTTTTCAATCTTAATGTCATCTGACGTGTATCAGTAGTTGAGTGTGCACAGCTGTGTGCTGCTGCTTGGCTGTGACAGTCAGGATGAAAATTCTGGGCTGCCCTTGGGAATTGCTGTGTCAGACTCCTCATGCTGACCCAGAAGCCCCACATCTCCAAACCAATGTTTAACAAGTACCTCTTGGTTTAGTTTGTCTGATTAGAGAACCTGAAATCTTTAGAATTATCTCATTAGATTGGTCAACAAATATAGAAACTAGCATTGCTTACTCATTATCAGTAATTTAGTACAAATCCCAGGCCCCTTGTGAAATTATTTCTCTATTTTCTCTTGTTTCTCTCTTTTATAAACCATAGATTTCGTCTCTGTCCCTTTTCCTTAATTCCTGATGTTCTGTTTGTTTTATCATTTCACACCAAAATTTAATGCCCTTAAAAGTCACCTGTTAGGAATATCTTGCATATTTTTTCAGATATAGAAAAGCAAAGATACAAGAGCTGTTCAAAGAGTGATTTTCATTGGCCATCATATCTATGTGAAGTAGAAGCATTTGTTCTAATTGAAATAATCAAATTATAAGTGCCCTGTAAAATGGGTCATTCCTCTGTCTCCTACACAGGATTTTTCCATGAGCTTGCCAGTGAGCTGAATCTTTCAGAAGTCAGCCATCACCTCAACATGAATTTATTTATGTAAAAGAGTATGTATTAATGCAAGGCACACAACGTCTGCATTGAGGAAAGACAGTGGTCAGGCGAAGGTGAAGACTCAAAATTTAAAGGCTGTTGTACTAGAAATGAGGAAAACTGTCCCTACAGTACATAAACAGCTCACAGGTACAGACAAACACTTCTGGGTATTTCCAAGCTGTGCAAAGACTTCTAAAGCTAAGATGTAAATTGGGACACACACTGAACCTCAAAGCCCTGGGTTTGGTGGGTTTCTGTGCCTAGGTGTTTTGTTTGTTTTTTTACATAGTCAGACCAGGGGACAGCAAAGCTTTGCCAATGTTTAAATCCACAGAGAAATGCACATGAGATGAGCAGCTGTCATTCTAAAAGGTGTTGCTGTATGTCCCTTCTTTGCCCTTTCCACAAGAATACAGAGGAAAAGCACTACAGTCCTGGGCTGACAAGCCAAGGGATCAGCAGTGAAGCTTTCCCAAGCAAGGAGAAACCTGTGCAGACACAGCAGGACACGGCCCCCTCTCCACGCCCCTCCTTCATTTGAGACCAGCCTGACATCTCAGTTAAGCTGTTTCCAGCTATCAGGATAGCAAAATATTTATCCAGTTAATTTTGGGCTCTCATCAGGATAGTATAGAAAGTCTGACACCTCTTGAGAAAACTGAGTCACATCAAATCACAAGTCTCTGGCAGAAATTATATTTGAAACATATGCTGCTACCATAAAGTGCTGCTTTTATTTCAGGAAGAGACGAATCTGAAGCGGTCTGCATTGCACAAAGAACAACCAATATTGCCATATGCCCACTCAAAAGAATTGGTCTAAAAGCTGCCTTTAACTTGTGCAGGAAAAACTGCTTTTGATCTCCTAAAGGAGGTACAATAGCACCAACTGCTGCTAGCTCAACCAGGGACTTCTGGATCTCATTGCTCTACAGCAGGAAGGACTGCCCAGCACAAAAGCTCATTTACCTCATGGACCAGCTGCAGCCCATCTTCGGCCTTGGCTGCCAAGGAAGCTCTTTCATCTCTATTCAGCTGAAACCTCCCCTGATCTGAGCAATAAGACAGAAACCACACTGAGGAGGGGGAGAAAACATCTTGCTGGTTACAAAACAATAACCAAACCTCTCCCCCAGAAAAGTCAGCAAAGTATTTCCTCTGTGCAATCACATTGTATTAAAGAACTCCTGTGTCTTTCTTGTGCTTTGAAATGGCCTCTCCAGATGTTCTCTATCTCCATCACATATTTCTCTGGCCATCACATATGTCTCTGTCCTGCCCCCTTTGCCTTGCTCAGCAGTCACATGCAAAGGGAAGAACCAAAGGCTGGCTCCAGGCTCTAACAAAAGGACTGTGGGAGCTGAGAGATTTTAGAAGCCACATTTAGCAAATGTTTTGAAGAACTTGAACTCCTTTTCTAAACTCTCTATTCTAACAGGGAAAGGAGAAAACTTTTTTTAAGAGAAAAAAGGATTACACTTCTGTGCTTCATTCTTATCCAAAGAAACCTTCTTTCACACATGATGTTACAGCATCAATAAAATACAGCAGAATGCATGGGCAGATCCTTTAGTAACTTGAAGGTAAAAATAACAAAGAATTGCAACATTAACATATACATCTGTAAAGAACCCTGGTGCTCAAATCTTATGGCTAATAATAGTCAACACTGGTAAGAGTTTAAATGTTGTTCATAATTTCTGGTTGCCTTTGAAGTGTACCAGATATGAGGACCTTATCACTTTACCTCCACTCAGAGGGAATTGGCCATTTTATAAGTATGATTGTCCTCTAATCTGTGCTACAATTTGATAATTACTTTTATTATTATTAATTAGTTTGGCTGTTTACCTGCATTTTGATAAGTACAGAATTCTAGAGCCCCAAAACTTGACTGCTGCTTTTGAACAATCAGAAATATGTAACAAAAGGCTTGCACTGAGGTCAGGGAGGAAATTTTAAAATATTATACACAAAGACATCAGACTGTTAATAAAAGCAAATATACTGATGGCATCTGTAAACACTGCTTGGAAAGACAACACTTCACCTCTAACATGTCTACTTCAAGAACTATGCAAATCATGGAAAGGCAGCAGCTCTAGCCCAAAATCTAGTGCCCAGAATGAAAGCCAGTATCCCAAGACGAAGTATTCTTTAGCTGATAATATGCTCTGGAAAGCCAGATAAGGGCCCTTCCATTTGCCATGTGCCACGTTCCCACACAGGAATTTGTTTCATTTTAATACACTGCATTTCGCTATAAAGACTGTCTTAATCAAGTGAGCAAACTCTGGACCTGGTTCAACATCTTTCAGGGGCAAGACATTTTCAGCAATTGCTATTTTTAACATGTGTGAACCTGCTCTACTAAATTTCCTTTTAGCATTGTCCAAATAAACCTGCCTGGGTATGTAAATGGTTCATATGTTCTGCTTTTTTCCTTTTTTGAGCTATTTTGGATAGCAAATGACATTCTTGTGACAGTTACAGCAGATTGTATTTTCTCGTACAGTAAAGCAAACTCAATTTTTTTCTGTACAGTAAAGGAAACCATTTTAAATATCACTGCATTTTAAGGCTAGAAGAGACTGAGATGCGCACCCAGCTTCCCACAGAATAAATCAGAGCATTTCATCCTGTGAGTCCTATATCTAACTCATCTCTAAAACTCATTATTCCATTTACATCTTGAAGAATCTCAGTATTTAACAAGCAACATTCTTTTGACTTCAAGAATAAATTACATACCAATTTATACTGCAGATCATTGCAAGCAAGAATCCAACACTCTCATAATTATGGGACAGGGCATGTTACTGTAGTTCATTAAAACTAGAATTGTACCAGCATTTAAACAGTCCGTGGTGTCTTAACAGTAGCAAAAAGCCTCATGAAAGTGTTGAGTTTACTTCAAATGGTTCCTTTCATGTTAGGGATGGGGATGCTTCCCATTGAATTCTCTCCCCAGACAGCCCTGGTGGAAGGATTTTTACTGTTAACCTTCTCAGGACCTGTGAAACAACAGGATGAAAAAACAGATGCTTCCTGGAATTGGTAAACTGATAGGTAACAGAGCACGGCTACATTTCACTTAGCATACAAGGGAGAAATTGGAGCTTGCTAAACTTGATTAATCCAAAACATTCAATACTCACTTCCAGTAATGAGAAACGCTGAAAACCTGGTTTCACTTGGTGAGGTAAATGCATCTCAGAGGTCTTTTTGCTGTTAGTGAAAAGAACCTTTACTGATGAGGAGCAATAACACTGAGAAGAAGATTGATTCTGTGAGACAAACCACAGTGAGACCAGATCAGTGAAACTTCAAAAACCTCTGAGATTTAGCAGGAAAAAATAAGCTCTCTGAAGGTTCCTAAGACACATAAAACTGCCTGGATAACATAATTCTGCCTTGTATCTCACTGACCCTAGCCATCAAAGCCACTTTTGGTCCTGTCTCAGTCAATATCTTCAGCTGAAGGGGAAGAAGGAACATACCCTAAATTAAACTACAAAGATAATAGGCAGTGGCTTCTGACTACCAGTCTTCATGTTTCATTAAAATAATCAGATTATCCTGTTAACCTGCCAGAGACAAACAGAAGTCTCAAACATGAAAAAAACCCTTCTTAAACTGACATAATTAATTCACCAGTGGTCAGAGGACCTAGGAAGAAAACTGAGAGGCAAAGTGGCTATCTCGATAATAGCAGGGAAAAAAATAGCTAACACTTCAAGAAAGGCAGTGATAATTTTTTCCACTAAAAAACCAAAACCAAAAACAACCCAAAAACTCAAACAAAAAAACACCAAACAAAATAAACCCCCTGTTATGGTACAGGCTTGTGTTTAAGGTACATTACAAAAAGTAACTTTCTCCATCTGGATCTGGAAAATTTCACAAACAACTCTTGTTCTTTGCTGCAGAAGCTAAGTTAGGTGTGAATAAAGCCATGCTGCTAATTGGCAGGGGAAACAATCAGCAAATAAACCTGATTGTTAATATTTACATAGCGAAATCATCCTGGCCATTATTAGAAGATTACTCAGAACAACACTTAAATACCACCCTCTTCTGCTGATTACAAACTGATTAAACTGAGGAGATGACTGAAACTCACTGCTTTCCTCTGCCTCCTGCTCTGCGGGCATGGCCACACAGGGAAAAATTCCCTGGTTCTGGTTCAAAGGTTGGGGATGAGCCACAGCTCCTGGGGAGAGGAGTCCTGAGGCACCTGAGGTCCCTGTGGTACCTGAGAAAGGGGCAGTTCCTGACGCACAGAGCTCCCCAGGCACTCAAGGAGCTCTCCCAGGCTGTTGCCACAGAAGCCACTGACACAAAGGGACATCAGCTTGTGACTGACTTTACACATGTCTGTTTAAAGACAGATGTGAGGCTAACTGGAATTGAATGGCACACTGGACATCTCTACCTCATGAAGGAACGATCAGTGGCCTTGAAACAATGTGAGACAGTAAGGAGAAAATGCAGAGGATTTGTGGGCTCATGGAAAAGTCCAGGTCTTCAGAGACCCCTGGTCCAAGCTCCTGTTAACAGCAGGGTGACAGACCAGGTGAACCAGAGCCCATAAAGCCAAGCCTGGATTACTTCCAGTGATGAAAGAAGTTTCCATGCTTTTGTGGGCAATCAGTTCCTACAGTTACCTGCTCTAATGAAGAGTTTTTATTCCCCTTTTCTTCATTCCAGACAGAGCTGTCCTTGAAGAATCTTGTCCCTGTTTACTCTTATTCTGTCACTGTGCATCCTCGTGAAGAAAGAACCCATCTTCTCCTCAGCTACCTCTTAAGTACTGGCAAACACAGTAGACCTCCCCTGACCCTTCAAAAATCCTGCATTAACTTCTCTTCCACTGATGAAATGAGTGTCAACACAGGAGAAATATACTACATAAACAAACCAACCCAGACAAATGGCATTTCTCTTAGATAAAACTAAAAAAGTATTTCTCTACCCCTGAAAAGTGAAAACAGAATAATCTGTTTACAATGAACCATCTAAATACACAAGCTACATTTTACATGTAAATATACAATATACATTTAAAAAATAGTTTTATACAACAGAGAAGTCCCCAAAAGCTGGGCTTACATAAAGTGGCCCTCCAAAACTCAAGGTGAAGCCTATAGGTAAATACAAGTTTTAGGCTAAGACTGCAAGACATTCACTTACCTTGAAGACTTAGATCCTTCCACAGCAACTGAATTAGCAACTTTCATGGATTTTTTATTTTTTCCAGAAACGTATGTTACTTTTTCTTGACCATTTTATGCAAGATCTAGAGTGAGCCTCAAAGGATGCACATATACTAATGCTGCAGTTTGGATGAAGAACATGTTCCTGCAGAAAGTCTGGATGTTCTCTGCCTAATTTGCTTGCACTCTCTGTTGTTACATGCTATGTAGACATCCACATCTAATTTGAGAGAAACTTAGTTTAATACTGGAAAGACTTGATCTAGAATCAATATTTTTTTCTCCATGCTCACTCACAAGCATAATAGTTAAAAAGACATCTGTGGAAAATTATAGGAAAATCATATTAGCTCTGCATGGCGCAGATAATTACATTAGACTTTGCACTTTACCCTGCAAGTTTGGTAAATCAGGTCTATCATTCTGTTGAAAGATGCACGTATCACTACAAGTAATTAGAATTAAAAGGGGTGCACAGGAAGGTAGAAGTTAATAGAACAGAATGTCTTTCCAAAGGGCACAAGGCATGCCATTTACAAGTGTAAGTCAACAGCAATCATTCACACTCTCCTGCAGTCAGCAGGCAGAAATTCTGCCTTCCAGGCACATATGATACAATGCTTAGACTTGCTACCTTCACAGGGAAATAAAGTTACCAAACACTAGTGTCATTGGGAAAAGCATTGAATTTCTAAGAAATGTAAAGATTCCAAGTCATCCACCCCAAAAGGAGTGCTGTACAATGTCATTTATATCAGTCAGGCCATGCTATTGCAGATGCAAAATGAATCTGCTCCCATGCAAGCAGCTGCTTTCTGATACCACTGAGGACCTGCAGCTTTCTCCTAACATCAAAATACTTAATGAATTTTTTACATTGTGATCAATTTCCAATAATAGAAAAACTGCTGTCTTTAGCAGTTATTAGCTCCATACTCAGCTAATGTAAAAGCTGTGTCAATTTACCTCATGACCTAAATTATGTTTTGCAGGGTCAGCTAGCTTACCCAGGGAGAAGGATGCAATAGTCAGCTGAGTCAGACAACCATTTCATTAAGATTGTTTCAGCTGCACATTCTAATAAAGGCAATGGCATGATGAAAAAAATAGTATCATTTTTTTAGCTTGTAAATCTTAACCTAAAAGTTCACATATAGACTTTTTCTGACATATTACAGAGAATCTACTGATGACTTCATCTACCCTCCAGAGCATAAAATCACAGCAAAATAAAGCTAAGCTATGATAAATCATGACTGCCTGTGGGCATTGTAGAAATATGACTCCTTTGATGGTCCTCAACCTCCTCACCTTATCATCATTTTATGACACAGTAGAACCCCCTTTTCTCTGTCTGGCTGCTAAAAGCTTCAAGGTTATTGCTGGTTTTAAGGAGTCTTTTAGTCTGCAGACAATGCCATCCACTGCGCTGCTAAGTGTGGCACAGAACATTAAGAGCTGCATTAAAGAAAACCAGACATTTATCTCTGTATTTCAGATCTAAACTTTCTATCATCTTTTACTACTATAGAAAAATATTTGACATGGATATGAGATGGCCCATGACTGTTTATAAGGTTAGTAATATAGTTCTGGCCAGCTGAGTTATTTTTACAGAAAGTGGGCAGGTAATGCAATACAGTAGATGGGAGAGACTGAGAGAATAATGGGAAGTAAATGCTGTGAAATAGCACTGCACAGGAGGTAAGAAAACCTGGCTACAGGTTGAGACTGTTTAGGAATTCATCATTCCCACACTCCTGGATTGCTGTGCCCCCTATATCAAGCAATGACCACAATCCACTTATTTTCCTGTTTTTCAATTAAGCAACTCTTCCCAGACACACTGCTATCTGCACTGGACATAACTCCTGTTTCAAGAGATAATGGTTATTTAAGGAGCTAAAAATTAGAAAATATTTACACCTGGCCTCTCCCCTGATGTGACTGGTAACTCACCTGAAGCTATTAATCCCAGAAAAAAACCAACCAGTACAAATCACAATTTCAGGGTATGAGAAGCATTAAAAATATGTTGCACAAAGAATTGTTGGTGAATTTATTACCATTCTGCAGACTTGACATGTGACGGATGAGAATGTTTTGAAGACACCTGCTTGACACTTCACATCTCATATCAAATGGGTAAATCCCTGACATATTCCATGCATTTTGAAGACTCCTGGCACATTTTATTATCCTGAAATTCTCAAAGGCTATTTATTGCTCTTGGAAATGACCTTCAGTCTGTATCAGTGTAAAAACAAGCCCTGAGAGGGAAATTACTAAATGCAGAGTTCTCCTTACCTATGATTTCTTATGTAGCTTAAGGTATTGATTATTGTCTCAGGCTGTATGCCCAAATGTCAGCTGTGTTCTGAAAGGAATTAACACATGGAGAACACCACACTTTAATTTTGATACATTACAAAAGTCATGATATAAAAAATAACAATGTACATTCATGATGGACGCACATTTCTCAGTAGAACAGGAATGCACATACACATAAACAGAAAATTAACTGCTATTATTTACTTGCTATTTGGGTGAAAGAAAAGGCAAGATGAAGGCAGACCAATAGCTACTGACCAAAGCCAGAAAAATCCAATATGAAGTGAAAATAAAATTCAAGAGGAATTTTAAACCAGTGAGTGAATTTTTGATCACTCAATTTGACAAAGGTAAAGCAAGATTATTTGGAACACAATTTAGGGTATTAATCCACACAGCATAAATCTGTTGCATAGAGACTTTGCAATGCATTGTTCCATATGCATTTCAGTTTAATAATTTCTATGTTGTTTGGGTTTGGTGGTGGTTTTTTAAGTTGATTTTGTTGTTGGGTGGTTCCTGCAGGTTGTGTGGGTGTTTTTTCTTTTTTTGGTTGTTTTGGTTTTAATCTTTAATCCTATTGTTACCTTTTAAAAAACTTCTCAGCAACCAGACTAATTGCTTCCATTGTACATAAAACATGGGCTCTTTCCTACAACTTTTATTGCAGAATAAAAAGATGTCCTGTCTCCAGTGGAACTTGCAATCCAAGCATGGACACTTCTGCTGATGAGGGGTTCAGCCCAGATGTCCCACTACAGACACAGCTGGTGAGGTGCTGTTCAGCCACACCCTCTTTTTCTGTGACCTCTTTTAAGTTCATGCTGCAATATTTACTGATAACTCCTAGCCCTGGAAAACCATCAAATCCACGCTTTCTGCTCTTGGGATTAGTATTAGTTGCTGTGCTCATCTCATAATTCTTACTCAATTGTAAATAGCTCTATTATAAGACTTGACTAGCATCTGAAAAACAAGTATCAAATTTTTAGTTTTTCACTGTTCATAATTTTTTTTAATTTGATCTGTCTCACTAAATCAGTAACAAAAGCAGTGTGGTGCTCCTCTACCCTTTGCCAGCTATGAACAAAGGCTGTCAGGTAATTAAATGTTTAGATTTCACTTGGTCTCAGGTTAAGAATGACTCAGTGGAACTCAGGATAATCACTCTGCACCTAAGACTAATCTGCAGTAACAGGGAGAACTCTGCAGTTAAAGGTCCTTGGAGAATAATTAGCGACAGACCAATAATTAAGGAAATACTAACAACTGTATGCCTTCAGTATTTTTATGTTCAAAACTTCAAAGCTTCATTGCTACAGGTCAAAACTAAACTAGAAAAAAGCAGGATGAAATACTCAGTAGGTCATACATGCATTTTTACCAGTTTTGAGGTTTTTGTTTGTTTGGGGTTTTTTAGATTGTAAACAGCTTTCAAACTTCAGGCAGAAGTTTGTGCTTCTTGTGCTTCCACTGCCCTGTCTGTGCCCTGTCAGGGCAGAGGAATAATTCCTAAAGGTGTGCTTACACAGAAAGACTGTGGGCTAGGGAACAGTCCCAGTCTGGCAGAAACAAAGCAGAACAAGTCAGGGAAGCAGAAGGGTGGCTGGACAGGGCTCTGGAAAGGATTTCAAGAGGGAAGGAACAAGTGAAACATTAGAAGCTGTTTCTTTAAGCTATTTTTTACATCCTATTTCACCAATAAAATACATTCAGTGTTACGAAACTACAGGTTTGGTCTTAACTGATAGGAAGATGAGAAACACGCTTTGTTTCTTCTTTCAGGGCCTAGTTGACTGTTGCAATTACAAAGACATCCCACCTTTTAAAGGCCACGAGATATTTTTCCTAGGAATTTTCAAAAGCTGGACTTGAGCTAATGCTGAACTGTAACTCTGTAAAAAATCATTAATATAGTTCAGATCTTAAATAACAGGTCATGTGACAAGATATTTCCAAAAATTTAAATTTAACAGTCTATTAAACACAAGTTTATGACAGTTATGTCATAGTTTAAAGGTTTAAGTCTAATTGAAATTTTATTTTCTCTGTCATTCAATAGCTGTTCCCATAGGGTTCTTTTGAGATTTCACTTGAATTTCAACCTTCAAAACCACTATTAAAATTTGAGCCTACTGACACTATAAGGCCAGAACTTATAACCCACACACTCATAAAATCTACAAACTTTCAAGCAACTGCAGCTGAAGATTTACCTCTGACAGTTTCCAGTGAGACATGCAGGAACCTTGTGAAGCAAGTAAACAGTTTTTCTGCACTTGAAATACACCAAAAGAATTTACAGATGGAAATTAAAAATAGACACTAAGTTATTTTTCTCACAGATTTTCTGTACCACCTCGTATCTTTCATTTTTACATGTGAACTAGTATCTGCAATAAAGTTTGAAACATTTGAGATTGCTCTTCACATTTGCAGAACATGCTGAGTTGGAAGGATCCACAAGGATCATCAGAAGTTACCAACTGGACCACTGTCCCATCAGACACCATGTTTATCCTTGCAAGTGCCCGAGCTGCACTCCAACAGCTCCAACCTCAGTTATCTGTGTCCTGTCCCTGCCTCAGAATCCTGGTGTTGTGCAGTCTCAAAGTAAACCCAAACCTAAGACAGGAAACTACACTGCTGTGATTGAAGCAACCGTTCAGCAAAGGAAGCAGGACTGCCACCTTTCAAAAAAATCCATTCAGTTACAAATGAGCAACTCAAGATATGACATTTGGAGATTCCAGTTTGTGGTACATTTTTTCACACATTAGCTGAACTGTAACCTACTTGGCCAGCAGTTTCTTCAGGCAGGGATTTTAATTTTTCATGAACACATTGCTCTAATAAAGTACTTGGCATTAGTTATGGCATTTGAATTAAAATGCATTCATGACATTAAATTTTAAAACCACTAAGCCATTAATTTCGAGCAGCTTTTTTTTTTCCTAGTACAGTGTTTGCAAGAATTAGCAACTAAATGCGTATTTCACCAGCAAAAGAATAAAGGCTGTACTAATAAAACTTACTTTTGCATGTCCCTGTAGAAAATGGCAATATTTTATACATCAACTGCACAGCAAATGAAAGCCAAAAACAAATTTGCTGTTCCAAATTTGCTGTCAAATACAACATAATAGTTTAACTTATGATGAAGGGCAACTTAGCACACAATTTGCTATCTAGATTTTCTTCTGAATTCAGACATAAAAAGGTTTACAGCACAGCAGAACAGTTCCATAAATTGTCTAGCTCAAGCCCTGACTTTAGTACCTATTTGTAAAACCATTCTCCTACAAAAATTTTCAGGTAATAACTAAATAGCTGAGCCTACTCAGCTGAGGATGCTGATCTGCCATTTCTTCAGGTATGCAAGTCTCTGCAGTTGCCCTACTTTACCTTACCAAAAAATTCCCCTTTTGTCTGCTTTGTTCAGACTAACATTCAAAAGCTCAAATAGTATAAATCACAGGTATTTAAGTTTTTTATGTAAAATCATTACTTCAGGCACAACTACTGGCCCCACTAACCCTGTTACTACAAGCAATGATCACCTGCTGACACTAAATGAAGCCAATAACAGACTTCAAACCAGTCCTCAACTTCTCATGCTTCATCTCACTCATCCCATACTTATGGAACAGTGCAGTTAGATTACACACTGAGGGTGTGTAATAGCAACAGCCAATTTGATATTTGATATTTGATTCTCACGCTCGTGTCATTCTATTGTTCAATAAACTGCAGTCAGGGAAGTAGCTCAGCTACAGCTGTGCATTTGAATTGAATACAATTTACACACTTTATACACCTCTAAGTAGTGCATCAGATTTGCTCAGCAATAAGAAAGCAGCTCAGTAAAACAGATGTCTGCTCCTTCAGCTTCCCCACTTCATAGTATCAGTTTTCTTTACTACTTTACATTAACTTGTAGATAAATTAAGCATAAGTGTCTAAAATTCCAGCTGTGTTGCAAAATGCTGCTGGTAAGGCTAAATTTTTAAGTCCAAGTAGTTTCATAATCTATGTGCAGTTATTTATGAAGGCAGCAGGAATGCTATTCTGACAACCTAATTAAACTTCCAATAATGTCAGCAGGAATCTGATTGCAAAATGGCTCATTTTATAAACATCACTACTTTTATGACTGACAAAAATATGCACAATCAGGTGCCAGCTCCTTCATAAATTCATATTGTATAACTTGGGTCACAAACTGCTTGCCAGTATAAAATTCTAAGATGTTAAAGGTCTGTCCTCAACCCACAAAAATCAAACACAGGTCACACAAAGATTTCATGGATGTTGCTCTTCTGCCCATTCCACATCCATGTAACTTCAGTAGTTTCAGAGGACTTAACTGCCAATAAATACACAAATCTACATCTAAACCAAGCCATCTCCTGTATACAACACTGGATCTGGGATTACACCTGCATTGAAAACACAAATGAAGTACAGGACACAGAAAAGATGAGTGACCCTTGCCTATTGCAAACCCACTCTATGGTCTGCACATCACACTGCATGTGAAGCACACACTTCTCCAAAATTTGCTTTTCAAGTTGATTGCCTAGAAGCCTCTTTAAAACATTTTAAAGCAGAAATGAACTGTAAATTGAACCACTTGCTTGTGGTACCAGTTGCTGTGTTGGAAGAAGCCATTACAGCTTTGCTCTGTTCAGTACAGGTTAAAACCAAGTACTCAATGTTTCAGCCAGCTCTAGTATGACATGACACACTTCTAACATGCTTAAGTACAGGGAGAACACAGTAACAGGGTACTGCCCACCTGCCCACACAAGCAGCAGACATCCCAGTAGCTCTGTAGTGCCCACTCTTCCCAATCACCATGCTGAATTAATTCCAAAATCCAGGGTCAGCTGCTTCTTACCTTGCAATTCACAGGGGGTTGTTTTGGCGGTTTGAGTTTTTACATTTCCATTAAGACCATTTGAAAATGGTCTCAATATAGCAGGGATGGTAACATACAATTAGAAGTACAACCTCACAGTCTTCATAAGCTTAAGACATAGTTCTAAAAATCTCTTATGATTATGTGACTTTGGGTTTTATTAAAAATGAAATTAACATCAAATAAAAACCAAAACAGAATAGGTAGAACATTTTATTTTTGTCAAACCTTAAATGTAAAGTATATTAAAAAAACATGGTTTGGAATTTCAAGAACAGGAATATAAACATGTATTTTCTATCCCAGAAAAAAAAATCATGCAGGTGTTACAGTATTTGATCATTCTCTACATTCACTGGTATGCAACATCAACTTAATGTTATTCCATAGATACAGAAATGCTGTAAATTGGTACAAATACCAGGATCCTCTGGCCTCACACTGTAGATGAAGCAAATCTGTTCTTTGGTAATTGGAGAAGGCTGATTTTCCATTCCAATGCAGGACTCTTAGGAGGCCTTATTAGCCATTCAGCTCAGAAAATTACAACTCCTGTAGACAGTCTGGGCTACTTTTTTCACAAGAAAATAGTATTAGAGGTAAAAATGCAAAGAAGTCAAAATTATTCGTTCCTTGTGGTGGCTGTTCCAGGAAAAAAAACATTCCAACTCTCTCCTCCTCTATTCATCATTTAATCTAGGTAACATTTAGACTCATATGCAAAGGTATTTGCTAGATGGGAATGTACACATGCATACTTTAAAGAAAGAGACGTGTGTGGAGAATGGCAATTTAAAGTTAACATGACTTGAAGGTATGTCTATAATAGATTTAATAAACTGGGACATTACAAATCCAAAAAAAGTGTTATTAGATTTTTGATCTTCCCTTTTTCAACAAAGACTGACAGAATATACATATACAGGCTGACATTTTGATTTATCGAAAACAACTTCCACTTTGCTCAGTTTGCAAGTCCTACTGACTAAAATGTAATATCATTCACAACAAAATATTTTCAGTAAGTGAAACAGTAAGCAAAGAAAACCCCAAACTAAGCTCAGAAGCTAAGTGGTTTAGAAAGCCTGGGAACATCTATGTGTGCATCAGTGTGTCTATAACTTTTTTGTACACTATATCTATAGACACACCCACACATTTATTTACACACGCCCGTGCGCACACGCACACACGCACACACACATGGGGATCCTGCCGTGGAGATCCAGCTATTACCTACTCAGGGACAAAACACATCATTTAAAAATGTGGCTAATTTAACAAAACAGAGAAGAAACTGCTGCTATCAAAATATACAATTTGGATTGCAGACTAGAAGGCTAACAACATTAAAAAAATAGTTTTAAGCAAAACCCCTTTGCTTCTGAATAACAACAGGTATCAACCTGCCATAGCATGAATCATCCAAATAAGATTTTATAAAAAGTTTAAACTGTGACCCTTCCTCATTTGTAAAGTTCTTGACATATATAGTGCGAGCTCTGGTCTCCAAACTGGAGCCCCTTTCATTGTTTTCAATACATACTTCAGGAAATAAATGGCAGCTGAAGGATTCAGAATCTCAAGTGAGATTTGTGCTTTACCATATACCTGGAAAGAAAATTAACAGAATACAGCATTACTACCCTTGTGGCATTTATAGGAGTTTCATTCATAGCAATAAAAAGTACAGGCATTGTTAAAAGAGACCTCTTAGGGAATTAGGAAGTTGCTAAAGAGATGCAATACGTTATGCACAGGATCTGTCCCACTAAAAAACAGCCAGCTACAGCCTTTCCTCAAAGAAAACTCCATTTTCCAAGGCACTGCATGACCTCTAACATTGAAAGACTGTTGTATGGACAACTAGCTCAGTCTGGAAGTTCAGATATATTGTTCATCTGAGACTTTTAAATAGAAAGCCACAGAAAATTTCATTATTGGAATTATTTTGACAATTCCCACAGGATTTTTCTTTTTCACTCAATCATTCAAGCAGCAACATGAAAAAAATTAAACATTCATGAAATGCATGGGCTTTTCTCCCTTCCCTCAATATTTCTTCAACTGCTTCCTAATAATAAAGTTTCTTCTCTACAACATGAACAAGGTAGTGCAGTGAACTTCTCCATCTCTGGGTTCTGACCCAGAAAATCAGTCAGAAGGTGGGGAACCATGGGACTAATCAGTGATTAATGGCAACTACCCTTCTTTTAAATCCACATTTTAGAGAGTATTACTTACAGTCTGTAAACATGTACCACCACATTTTATTAACTGTATCATCAGGGGAAAATTAAAAAACCCCAGTATTTCCAAGCTAAAGCATTGTTCAGATGTCTTAAGCTGTAAACAATTCCCTGATAACCAGAACTTTTAATTCCCACCGAAACCAAAAAGCATGACCATGAAGGACTTTGAGCAGGAAGCATACCTGTCCAAAGTTTCCCAGAAGCGTAGGAATACCGGCCTGTCCAAGTGTCTTTTGTGGTAGCTGAGCTCTAACACTGTTACATCCCATTTCTGCACGTTGGGATCCAGGCGCACCTCATCGTATTTGAGATGAAAAGCTTTAACTACAGCAAACAAGAAAGCATTTGGTACAAACATGAAGACTTTAGTGTCTCTTGATTGGTCAAAGGAAATTTCCACCCCACTCTGCCTTTTCCAGAATGAAGCCTGAGAGTAAAATTAACAAGCCCATAATCCAAAGAAGTCAGCTACTCACTGAAGGGCACAGTTAAATATAGAGGTCAGGGGCTCTCAGGCTATTCCAGGATGAAGGGAAAGGGCAGCCCCTACTTTTAGATGCACAGATTCCAAGGGAACAGCAGAAACACACAGTCAATTCAAGTACATTCTCTTCAAGAAACAAGTTCTTTCTGAAAATCTCTCAACTGTGAAAGAATTAAAAATATTAAAAAAAAGGTATTTCTGAGACCTTTGAATAGGAAACCTGGCTATCTCCTAAAAGAATCTCTACAAGATTGATAGTAGAATGCCAGTGTAACCCCCAAAAGCTGCATAAAGCATTCTGAGAAATTTAGTAACTGCCTATTTCCATTGATCTAGTACTCAGTTAAAAATGGTAAAATATTAACTGGTATTTTTCTCTTGGGAAGTATTGTCACATGTTAATTAGGTAAAGCCTAAGCATTTACACAGTGAGCATTAAAACCAACATATTGTACAATTCCTATCTGGTAACCCAATCTGATGATTTCAGTAGTACTGGAAAAGTAAAACAAGCCATCAGTCTTGTGGAAACTAGTTATTTTTAATGCCATGGTTGTATCTTCTTTGGATACCAATTTTGTCTTCCACAAAATCAGTTCTCTTTTCCAGATCCATATGGGAACTTCCTAGAAGGCTTGCATGTGAAATTAGCTCTTTTTTTTGGTTGACAAACTAAAGAAATTATCATCTGACTTGTATCTCTGCCAGATAAATTTCCAAGCTCTGTGATTAAGAATACATATACATTATCTCTGCTATACATTGTTGCATGTATTCATATAACTTCAGAAAAAACAAATAAAGATATACCAGGGTCATGCATTTACAGAAAACTCCAACACCTGACAGTCTCTGAATTCAAGTTAAACATTATTAAACACAAGAGGATTCACTTCTGAAACAAATCACTATTAAAGCTGTGATGTGCTCTGGGAGGAACACCTTTAAAATGGTGGTCAAAATTAAGTATTGGTTCATGAAACTGAGAGCATTCAAAACTTCATTACAAACATTCAGTTGTAAATGTGAAGTTAGGCTGGTTTGGTATATGAACATGAAACAGTCAGAAGGCCATGCTTAAGGAAAACTAAGGAGCACAGTTTTAGAGACTCGGCTAATGAAATGTGTCTGTGACAAAGCAACTGATCACATAAAACCAGTTTGGCAGGCTCTGACCCAGTACACATTTTATTGAGGAGTTCTTTCTGGTAAGCTACCTGCTTGTTTTTCAAGACAGCCTTGAATACATGGTAACCACCACAGACCCAGAGACAGAAGAAATGCAAACTGCAGATGAAACAATGAACAGCTGCAAATCCCAGAAACCACATTTGTGAAGACTACTGAGCACTATAAATATGGTAAAACAATAGCTTCAGACAAAAACAGATACATAAAATTTGACTGACACTGTCTGTGCTCCCTTAATTTACCTGTTTTCATTTGAGGGGTGAGCAAATTCATTAGGGACAGTTCTAGAAATACATTTCTCTCAGTAAACTATTTTTAAAATACCATGCTTTGAAGGAATGGAATGCATTTCTAAATTGAAGACCCATTTCAATGTATGAATCAAGACCAGATATCCCTCTTTCACTTGAAAAACATAAGAATTTGTACACCTTCAGCCTGAACTGTGCAGGCTGTGACTGTGATCTTTTGGCATGTGGAGACCAGGAATACCAAAGCAAGCCAGAGCAATTCCTATGGCCCTCCATATATGTATATATAAAAATGATAAAATTAATAGGAAGCAGCATGTAGCTGCTAGTTAGACCTTCAGTATTTCACTACATTTTTCTTGGCTTTGCTTTTCACAATTGCCATTTTCTCAGTATCTTTACTTTGAAGTGCTATTTCCTTCTTTCATTAGTCTCTTTTGTTAAACTCTCTCCTGTGGCATAGTTTTACTTTCACAATTACTTTCAGGCTCCTTCTCTTTCCCTACTCATTCTCAATCCCCTCTTTAAGTGACTCATTCTGTTTTCTTGTTCACAGACCCATCCTTAGCTTCCTGTCCCACTCGAGTTTCTTCCTTGCTGCTCACCAAAGCAGCATTCTCTTTCCAGATTCTACATCCCATACCAAAGATGGGAACACAAAATCTGATCAAACCTGTTTCCTCATCACACTGACTGATGACAGGACTGGACTAAGGTGGGTTTGGGTCTGCTGCCTTTTGATTGTTTTGGGGGTTTTTGTATGTGTGTGTGTGTATATATACATATATGTATGTGTTGGTTTGGCATTTCTTAAAACAATCTGAAACTATAGGAGACCATCAAAAGGTCTGTTTTCTAAGGCAACTCCAAACTGAAGCAACAGAGAAGCTGACAGATTCCTTAGATATAATGGCCTATCCCTCTGTCAGATGGGTGACCTATGCCAGAGAAGTGCCTCAAAGCACCACAAGTGTGGGGACAAAAAAAACCTGTTCAGATCTGTACAATGCTAACATCTACCTCACTTGAAACTTAAACATTTTAAAACTCTCAAGCTTTTGTCAGACACCAGATCATATTTTCAATGCTTTCTGAGTGGCACACTAGGTGATTAATCCTCTCTTCAAAATAGCATTGGAATGTGAAGACAGCCTGTAAACCTGTTACCCATGAATTGTTGGGATATGCATTGTCTGTTCACCCTTTTTTTAGAAGATTTGTACACCAGCTATTTGTGACTCTTACAGCTGACAGCTCTGAGAATATTTCCATGAGTTTCCACAGATCAGAGCAGAACAAACCACAGGGGGCATGGGAATACTTGGCACTGTGAGGAGACCAAAGCCCGAAGTCTGCTCAGCCACCTGCACCCAACAGCACTTTGGTAGCACTCTGTCATGAGCATAAACACCCTACAAGAAACCCCAAACCAAGGAACAAAATAAATCCCTTACTTTTTGCAAAGATATCAACAGGAGATCCATCGGGCAGGAGCCAAGGCCAGCCCTTGAACTGCCAGGCTGGCCCCTGGACAAACACGGCCACCACGCGGTCCCTGGAACACACAGAGGGATGGACATGGGCACAGCCTGCAACATTCCAGTCACCTGCTGTCCTGAACAGGCATGGCTGCTTCTTTT
This sequence comes from Catharus ustulatus, assembly GCF_009819885.2. NCBI lineage: Eukaryota > Metazoa > Chordata > Aves > Passeriformes > Turdidae > Catharus > Catharus ustulatus. The sequence goes on from NC_046229.1 coordinate 25,101,922, forward strand.
ATAGAGCAGGACAGCACATCTAACAACCACACCTCCAGCACAATTGCTTTTCCTCTTGTAAAGAAAAAAAAAAATTCCTGTGATTCCTCCAGGCTTTCAGCCTTGTCCCTTTGCAGAAGGCAGCTCAGTTTCTCAGGTTACAGTTTTTGAAGTCAGTGTTTATTCGTGGTCATCATTACATTGCTTTTGAAAAGTGCTCCAACATTTTCAGAGATAGTCTGGAAATGGCACTTGAAACTGAGATGTGCAGATTTAAAAGCCTTTATTCTCAACACTGTTGACTTCCAGGATGAAAATTAGCGAGAAGCAACAGCTGCTAAATTTCTGCAAAGTGACATTTCAGCTATTTGAAGAGTACACAACAAGTACCTGTGGTCTAAGAAAATTAATTTGCAATAAAGATTAAGCTTTTGCATTAGTAAAACATTTTAAAAACCACCTTTGAGAATAAATGACCTCCCCACGTATGGTCTTGAACATTTACATCATCCAACCATGGGTCCTACCTACCACAACAAATAATTACCTCTCTAATCCCCCAAATTTATCATTAAATCCACTAAATCCAAATGAAAAGGAATAATCAAAATGAAGTTTTGTGGTCTGAAGTGTTTTTTTGCAGGTTTTATAATGGCTTCCTTGGGTAAAACCAAGATAAAAAACCACACACCACTTCATGTCTTTGGTCAGAAGTACTTTAGAAAGTAGTTTAGATGGTTCTTAAAGGTTTGATCATTAAACATTTTAAGTGCTATTTAATATTCAGAATTTTAAATGCACTGATTTCTGATTAGTTCAAGTTCTAAATACAGAGAATAATTGATTAGGAACAGAACCCTTTCAAAGTATTCCTTTGAAATTACAAGACCACCAAATAGGTCACTGTCCACATCCCAGATCGTCTCGCTTGTGAGGAGGAAGTAAAATGCTGCATAATGCACTTTATCAAATAACAAAAAGATGTCAAACAACAATAAAAACACTTCTCCAGAGTTTTGGCTACAGACCAAATAATCCATTTCCAGCTTTTTCATAAAAGGAAAAACTATCTACAACTCCCTTTCTCTAGCTAGGGCTCTTCCTTCAAAAGTAAGATTCCAATAGTTCCAATACTGGAATCACAGTTCAGTCCTCACTGTCTGATGTATTTTCTTTCTTTAACTAATGAAAAAGTTGGCATGTCAGACACTGATGGCCTGCACAGCAATCTTCCCAACAGACCCTCCCTCAGAAAGCAGACAGGAGAGGAGAGGTTTTCTTGCACATCATGGTTCAGTGACTTGCATGTTACACTACCACAAACCAGAACAATAACATGAACATTTCTATTGGAATTTCTGGAACATTCCTGGCAAACACAATAATATTAGCTGTGCTGTTCACACTGTTAAAATACAAAGTGCTGCAAGTTTCAAAGATCTTCTAGATTAATTTAGTTTCATATTATTTTCAGCTGAAGACTCCTATATAGTTAATAAAATCCATCCTTATAGCTGTATCTTCATTTTCAGTAGATTCCAGAGCATTTTATTGCTCCCCTCCAAATTCTGCACTGTCCTGGGTAAGAAATTGTGTGAAGGAGAAATGTTCTTACCAGTCTTGTGGCATAAGTTTCAGAGGTTGGTCTACAACTCGGTAAGGGACAGTGACGCTGACTGTGGTTCCCCCCGGCTGCATCTGGTCCTTCCTCCTCTGTATCAGAGTCTCATTCTCTCGCTGACAGCCCTGCTTCTTCTTCTCATCTGATGGTACAAACCTTAGGGAATAACAAACCCCTCAGTAGACAAGGGCAATTTACTTGATGGAATCAGCAGGAAAAGAAAGAGCTTTATCAGAACCTGGCATTACTGACAGCAGTCACTGAAGTCACTTCGTTCTCACAATCAAGTCTCTGTCACTACTCACTCAGAACACCAAAAAAACATAAGAGTAATATTTCAGAAGCACTCATGATAAAAACAGTCACACTAAAAGGCCCTCAGTGCCTCATAAATACAGCCTGACCTGTTCTCAGATATTTAGGGCCTTACACAAAAACATTTGCAGATGAGGAGCCAGACCACAGTCTGCAAAGTGACCACAACTCTTCATTTAGTGACCAAGGGTAACCTGGACATTAAAACAATTGCTTCCTGGAGCAAATTTTAAGAGCTCTTGGAGCCATTAGAATTATTACCAACTAGAATTCTCTCAAAAAAGCTGGGATTTTTGGTCAAAAATACTTATGAGTTTTATTTTTTTGGAGGATGGTGATTTTGCATTATCAATGATTCATCTGGTTACTATGATGCATGACACTACAGGTTTTTCTGGGTTTTTTTCTGAACAAATTCTGTGATGGAATAAGTGCTTGTAAAACGCAGATCATGTGGCCTTCATGTCATATATAACCTCCACATGACAAAAATTAATGCTAAAATGCAAAAATAAAGATGTGACACAGCTTTCCTCCCTCTGATTAATTACAGATCCTTAATCTTTCAACCCCCTCACCTTAAAAAACAAATGCAATTGCATTTCAAGGCCCTCTTCTTTATGGTGATAATAAAACACCCAGAACAGGTCTCAAAATTGGCATCATAAATGTGAGAGTAGCATGGTCCTTTTAGCTGATAAATCTCAGTGGATTTTGAGATAGATAAAAGAAAAGTAACAGAGTCATGCCTTTCACAGGACTGGAAGTGTGTCATGAAAAGGGAAGTTGATGTGACCAGCAGCACCTTCCAGGCCAGCACAAGAACAAAGTTCAGGTCTGTGTTCTCCTAATATTCTATTCAGAACCACCCAGCTGCACTACAACCCTGTCTGCTGCTGACATTTCATTGCCAAAGCTTCTGGTAAAAAAAAAAAAAACCTCTGTTTCTCTTAACTGCAGTAGTTAGCAGGAGGATTTGTGGTACATTTTAAAAGCACAGTACATAGTTGGTAACATTTCTCTTCATTACAGTGCACACGGTGCTTTTGAGCAGTTTACTACATCTTTTGGGTAAGTTGTTTGCAGCATTTCTATTTGTTCTCGTCAATTTATTTCTATTTGAATACTAAAAACCAAATTTGAATGTGCTTTAACAGGCAGACTGCACTTCCTATTGTTGGATAAACAGGAAAAAAGAATGCAAGATTGAATATGAAGAAAGTTGATTATTCACTGAACTGGAAAACAGTAGTTTTCACTACATAACCAATGAGAAAATGGCATTTTGGGGAAAAAAAACAAACAAGCAAGCAAACATGTTTTAAGGCAGCAGGTGAAAATTGTCAATAAACCTCCAAGCAAAACTGTTTTACTTTCCCAATGTAAATTGGGATGACATCCCCTCACACTCCTCATGATTTAACAGTGTTTCAGAAAAATAAAGTCAAAGCAATTTCTGAAATGTGTGTCCAAATGTATTCAATTGATACAACTGCACTGGGAAATTAAAAAACGCTCAATACCTGCAAATAACTCTGAATGGTGCATTAAAGCTGACTAGAACTGCAAATACAGAAAAAGTATCACAGGTGATAATGAGGAGCCATAAATTAAATTATGCTTGTCTGTCTAGTACATGTGAAACACCATCAAAGGAAATACAGATAAAAAAGCTGTACAGGACACTGGGAGAAAAGAACACACTGGTCACCTAGAACATATTTTTTAGAAGATAATAATTTCCCTAATAATTGAAGTAATTAGCAAACAGTTAATATTTACATAGATTTTATCCATCACAACAGACTGACACATACAATTGCATGCTACACAGAGGCATTCAGTTCTGAACTGGAAAAAGCCACCCAATGTGCCACCAGAATTGAAGTATTTCTCATCAGTTTGCTGATTTAAGAACTCCAGAGTGAGGTGTACCTTGATAATCAACACTCCTAATGCCCTGTCCTGCCAATGCCTCACAGGTTCTGCTTTGTCAAGAGTAACTGATAACTCTGGAACCTAAAATGAGGATTTGTTTGGTGGTCCTTCAGCTTTTAATAAAACTACTTGTGAGTCTCTCATCACCCATTAGAACTAAAAGAATCTGGGTTGAAAATAAAGAAGATAATTTTTTAAAAAAATAATTAGAGAAACAAGCCCTCAAACACCTTTTATCCAACTGGCAGTGTTTACAGGAAAAGTCAGGGTCACCCAAAATGGTGAGCAGCTTCAGAAGAATTTTGTTATTCTCCATCCCCTACATTAAACAAGAACAAACTCTTAGAGAATATGTAAATAAAAACCAAACAGCTTTATACACATTACAGTGATAATCAAGTATTCATCTGAACAGGGATCTAAAAGGTCACATTTTAAATTTAATTTGTAAATGTGAGGAAGCAAACACATTTTAAATGGAAACAGGAAAGCAAAGCAGCCCTGCCAAATGAGAGCAGAGGCAATATAGCTGTGTTGCAGAGTAACAACTTCACCACCCCGAGCCCTTCACATTCTCTGCTTTAAGTGTTTCTGTGTTTAAGAATTCATTTAAACATCAGGTTTGGGCACTTTCTGCCCATTTCAGCCAGAAACTGTCACAGCCATTGAAGCACTATTCACTTGCACTCAGTTATGCCCCCTCTAGACAATGGCTTCAGCTTTATTTCCTGGAAAAAATCTGAATTTTTGAGTGCAATTCTCTAGGACACAACACAGAGCTATCTTGTTAAAAAAAACTACTGATGAGCAGATTCAAAAGGCACAGCAGAGAAGATAACTGTCACAAAGCAAGCACTGAAGCAAGCACTTACATACAGACAAACACAAAGAGTGTAAGAATAAAGGACAGCTTACAGAAAGTTTATGGAATATATGTCTGCATTTCCAGGAATCATTGACTCAATAAGCACAGTAAAAGTCATGTGCTCAAGAACTGACAATCAATAGAAATTACTGTATGATTATATATATATATGGCCTATGTCATCACTACCCAGATATAAAACTCTAGTGTAAGAAAACTCAGTATTAAACACCAAAAATCCCATCTTCTCTTGGAGATTATTGATAATATTACTATCTAATACTATAGCCAGGGGTTTAACTACACATTTTTACTTGACAACTTTTAATACACCAGAAATGGGTTCTGAAACCTGAGTGTGCAGGAGCTTACAGCTTCTTGCTGCTTCTCCCAATTAATATTCCCTATTAAAAAAAAAAAATCCATATCTTAGAATGCATTTTTATGCCCCTAGCAGGGGTAGGAAATTGTTAGCCCTCACTGTTAATTGCCAGAATCATTATCCACATGAAAAATGGTGCACTCTCACTTTGCAAAGGCAGCAGGTCCCTTCCCTAAGGTAACAGGCAGCAATTGAACATCAGACTGTGGGAGGTAGCTGGTCACACACCATCCACTGAACTGCCTGAGCCACTCCTGCCTGGGCTCTAAACTCACACCCACTGGCAGCACAGCCTTTAGAACACTTGCACTGCAGCCACGTCAGCACCCTCTGGCCCCCAGCTAGGGCACACTGAAAAATGCATGAAAGCAGAATAAGGCAACCTACCAGCAACTGAGATCATCACAATTCACATTTGATTGTGTTCAGAACTGGAGACTTATTTTTACCACCCTTTCAGTATTTCTGTTAAATTACAGTATCAAAAGCTTTAGACACCTATTTTTGCAGCTTCTTTACACCACATCATGTCTAATCTATCCCAGATACTTCACTAGGTATCAAAGCTGGATAAATCTCCAGCGAGTTGCCTGGCCACATATGGTTAAATGTATCACAAGCAAGAGTATCATCATAATAAAAATACATAATCACCATTTAATCATTCTCATCTGCCTGATGGAATTACTGCTTCACTTTGGCGCCATTTAAAGCAGAAGCCTTGCCTCTGACAAGCCTGACCTTGAGTCACGATTTCACACAGCAATTGTGATATCCAGTGTTGCACTCAGATAGTAAGCAAGAATAAAATGTATTATAGAAAATATTTTAAAGAAGCAACACAACATACCAGAATGCATTGCAGTTCTGATTTTAAATTAAATGTTATCTTTTTACTATTTTAGAAACTCTTCATTTTATGTTGTACTTGGCTCCTTAGAAAAGTAACCTTTCAAAAAAACTTAGCAAGAATATTTGCATATTATCTAGCAGGTGAATTATATATATTTAAAATCACACACAGAAATGTCTCCCTTCAAAATCTAAGTTGCAACAAATATATTGAATAGAAAAATTAGATATCTTAAACCCAAAGCATGGAACTGGTTTAAGATTTTGATTTTGTCATATGCACTTCCTTCTGCACATGATAATTTTCCTGCTTTCCATATTCTCTACCTTGAAAGAGAGCCTAACATAAGTGATAAAGTAAGATGCTAAGCATCATACAAATGTCAGCCAAATTTGGCATGGAAAACTAATATACTACAGAGTTATGAAAAGGCTTAGTAAAAATCTTGGTATAATAAATAGATTTCTCTCAGTTCTTGGCAATTCAATTTAAGTCCTACCACAGAACTGAATGAAGAATCTCCTGTTTATTTTACAACCATCACCCTAAAATACCTGGCAATTACACCACAAATAATTTTTTTCATGTCCAAAGTGATAATGCATTGCAGTCCAGTTCCTTTTAAAAAAAAAAATCAATCCAGGATTGTAAACAAAAATATCCTAAAAGACAGATTCCCAGCTATGATTTGATCATATTTTTGATCTCTATTTCTGATCTTTAATTTCAGCTGATTTTTTTCCTTCTTTTAAGAAACATTTAAATGGACAGAATCACAAAAGTTGGTTTATGAAAGCCAAATTCTGGTTCTTTATGATCACACACTTCACAGACTGTGCTGCCTCAGGGATATCCATATCCCAACCACTATGGGGGGGCATCATCCTCCCAGTCTTCTACGTTTCTTCACAGTATCCTCTTCCAGCTCCAAAAATATCTCCTGCTTCTGCTGTATCACCAATCCTCTCTGATGGCAAATACAAGCAGGGTATCTCCAGAAATACAAAAAATGCAAATCTACCTGCATCTTCCTCAGCAAGGGTAAGGGAGGGAAAATTAATTTAGGTGTGTCTTTTCTACCTGGACAATATTTCTTTATCCCAACATTTGTGGCAATGAAAGGAGTCTCTGAAATCTCTGCTCTTCTGTCAAATTCAGCTGCAAGTGGGGAATGAGTTAAAGAAGGTGCTGACTTAGAGGCAGAAATTAGCTAAGTCTTCTTTCCTTGGAAAACCATCACGTATCTATCAATCACTCTCTACATCAAGGCTAGTTCTACACTCTGCATACCTTAACAGTAAAAACAAACCCTGAAGCCATCCCTGAATAAAGTACTTCCATCAATCTGAATGCAAACAAATACAGGCCAGGTGGCATATTTTCCAGAAGAGTGCTAGACCTGTCATGGCTAAATTAATATTTTACTCTTCTGAATTCTGCTATTGCACTTCTGATTCATTAACATACCTTGCTTCTCCCCTTTCTCTTTCATGTAGGTTAACTACACAGTTTGAACCCCTAAACTTCCTTTCAGTTTCTTATGGATCATGCTCATTGCACTCTAAATATGAGCATCCTCTTGGGATGGCCTTGTCAAGTTGACTGCAACTCTGCCCCAGTGGAGCTGAGAACAGCAGAAAACTCTGACTCCTGGCACAGATGCACTTAGACATGACAGACCGACTGTCCTGGCTTTGCCTTAATTGAATTTTTGGTGAGGAGGAAAAAGGGTCAGCCACAGAAGTGACTTTCCCAAGGACAAACATCACAGCTTCCTTCACAGCTGACAGAACCAATAGCAGGCTGGCACTGAGAGCACAAGAAGCACCTGTAGACCCAGGTGAGATTAACCCTTGCAGCACTGCCATGAATAACTACAGCCACGATCAACTGAGAGCAGCCCTGCAGCTGCTGCCTGGTAGGGATCGTGTAAACCCACAGCGAGAGGCAATTCCCTGAGGCAGGGCCTGGGCAAGACCACCCTTCTCAGCACTGAAAAATTCCATTTGAGAACTAATAAATAGTCTTCTCCAAACAGAGCAAAGGAAAGGTGAAGGCACATGAAGAAAACAACAGAGCAACACCAAGGTCAGTGAAGAAGGGGCCGAATCCCAGAGGAAAAAAAGAGAGGTGATGCTCTGGTTTTGGAGATGAAAAGCTTTTACAAGCCAAGGTGAGAATACAATACACCAGACTATTTCCCTGTAATTCATAAAGTGTATGAGGGGACGCAGTGTTCATCCACAGCTGAGAAGACAACTGGAAAATACAGATGTTGAAAGAAGCTGTAATCTGACTTGAACAGAGACAGAGAAGTTTGCTACCAGAGACAGAAGAGAACCTATGCTTCTATACTAGAACAGTTCACCCTTAAAAAATTGCACTCCATAAACCAGTGACCCACCAAATTGTGAGAAGATTGCCAAAACGTGGGAGGGACTTCACCATTGCAGATTTCTGGGTGGGCTGCTGCTTGTGAAAAATAAACCCGGGAGAAATTGTTTCCTGTATCATGGCAGGAGAGACTCCTCTCCCTAAGCTGAAGAAATTCAGATTTCTTTTCATTTTTAGAAGTGGTAAACTGTCTCAAAATCCCAAGTTTTGTCTCATTACATTGTCAGTGGGAAACAGAAAGAGACCAGGGGAGGAAAGATGCTCTAAAGTTTTATTTTAGTTCTTATCATTCTCCTTTTAATTCTGTTAATAAAGTTTTCTTTACATCCTTTAAAGTTTTGAGCCTGTTTTGCCCCTAAAGTATTTTCTCCTAATCCTTATCTCAACCCCATGAGCTTTAGTTTAACTGGTTATTTTCCTCTGCTCTGCTCCAATTACAGCAGAGGAAGATGAGTAGATGATTTTCCTGAGTGCACTGGCATTATCCAGCAGTCAATCTGCTGCACAGGTGCTTCATTCCTTTCTGGGAACATCTGTGCCAGGAGGTCACAGTTTTACACAGGAATTACATAGCTGTAAAAGCCAGGGCTTGTGAGTTTTTCCCCTAAATATAAAAACCCACATCAACAAAAAATACTCTCCATCAACGCAATTAGGTCAGTGCTGTGATGGCTTGCACATTAAACTGTAATGTTAAAAGCCAGCCTTCTCTCAAAGTATTTCAGCAGAGACACAGAGAGTCCAGTACACTCACTGGATCTCTGATGGCCTGTGGCAGTAAGATAGGAACTGGGACTAGCTGCAGATCAGAAGGCACCTGTATCTCAGAGCACAGTTTTAAACAATTCTAGGGCATCTCCAGCAGAAGCTGTACCACCACAACAGCCTGGTTCGGAGGAAAAACAGTGCAACAGTATCACAAAAGATGTGTGCTGGAGGTGATAAAAAGATGACCCTTCCATTTTTTGGACATACCATTGCATACAACATACAACAGTGTATTTCTCTGTGAAAATGACTGTGTCAAAAAAATTACCTGATATTTACTGATAAGCAAGTCTAAAAACTATGGTCTGTTGGACAAGCAGAAAGATTCATTCACTCACATTGAATTAAATCTTAGAATCAGATGTGTGATGCAATAAACAAGTTTTGTCAACTCACTGAAATATGCCTGGATGCATTTGCATCAATACTTAATGACAATATCTGAACTTGAGAAAAAATTCTTTATTTGCTAGGCTGATATACCCCATCTCATCACCTCCTTTACAGAAACTGTGGTCCTGCCCCAAAATCTTTTCTGAGCTCCATGAGCTCCCTTGGTCAGCTTCTCTCAGCCTTCTCCTATGGGAAGGGTTCACTTGCATGTGGCTGCACAGATGTGACATCAAAGAAAAGCACTGCACACATTCCAACTGCTACTGCAAGAGTTTCCTACATCTGCCCACAGGTCACAACTGAGCCAAAACTCTTGATTTGGGTTTTTGCTTTTTTCCTACTAGTCAAAAGAAATTAATTTCTTTTACACTCTGGTCTGTAAAACTAGCTTGTCACAAGAGAGTAAATGAACCCTCTAGCTCAATTACTAATTAGGTGCTAGTATAACTTTGTATCTGAAAACAAATTGTTATACAGTATGTTCTAATCAGCTACTTACTTCAGATCTTGCAGAAGGTCCTTTGCATTAAGCATTGTTATTAAAGAGGTCGTGGCTGCTGGAATAATGATTATGGGAGTTCGAGATCCTGTAGAGATAATAAAGTTAAGACTTGCCTGGAGGGGATTTTTTTTTGTTGTGTTTGCTGTTGTTTCCTTCCCTCTTTTTTTCATTAAAGGAACTGTACATAACAAAACCCTTGCTTAAGAGGTTCCAATCATGAAAACATAGTCAAGGAAAACAGTAGTAAAGCTTTTCTAAAGTCAAGGTTTTCATTCACCAAAAAGCAGATCCCTGTATCACGAGTCTCTCAACATGTGTGGGATCCATATTTAGCAAAACAGAATGCTATTATGCTGCACAGAATACATGCTACATAATACTGCTTGCTTATATTGTTGCTTGTACTGTCAGAGAAACAAAAATGGAAACGTGGGCACAATTCAAACAAAAATGAAAAGGATCATGTAACTAAAATTGACTCACCTTTTTTCTGGTTTGGAGGTGGTCTTGCCTGAGAAACTGGGGGAAAAAAAACAAAAAAACCCCATCAGAATGACTAGGATATAAATCCAAATGTCATTGCAAGGCATCTGTTTAATTGCAGGAGTGAATAGGGAAGAGCGACACTACAGTTATTAGGTCATTTTTACAGATGTAAGACACCAAGATGAAGAAGAGATTTATAATTTGGGTTTGAGTATTCAGAAAACAAACAGCTTTTGACCACCTGAAACAGATCTTAGAAGAATTGAGTCAATCTCTCCCAGTTTTACTGAATCTACTCATCCCCCCTCCACAAAAAAATAGGACATGACACCATGGACAAAAATTCCCAGCAACCTTGAAAAAGGCTGCTTGTAGATCTTCAGTAGTGCTGAACCAACAGGAAAATCTTAACAATGAACTGATCTTTACACTTCACTTTTTCATTAGTAGTTATTACTGCACACGACATCCATAGGATTTAGCTATCCTGAACAGATACAGAGCTTTCAACAATCAAAACCTGAATTTCAGATTTATTCAGGTTAATTTAGGATTGCAGTTTGATTTACATGAGGTCTTCAGGAGCCAGACACAGTGAAGCTTGACATTGAAGGGGAAAACCACCCAAGCAACCAAAAAAAGAAAAAAAATATATAAAAAGGGAAAAAAAAACCCAAAGAAACCCACAAAACCACTGTTGGACTGGTAGAAACCAAAAAACTGCCCCCCACCTCTCCAGTAAAATGTTTCCCCTTCAGTCTTCCAGGTTGTGACCATCTCAGCACAGGAGACACTACGCTCTAAGAGTGGAAAAGCATCTTTGTTTCTTCACTTTGGTGCTATTACTGACCTACCTGGTTTCCCCAAATAAACATTTTATAGTTCAGTTTTCAGGAGCCCTAATTTCAGGAGAGAAGTGTAGCACTTGATAATCATCATCATCCACATTTATCATAATTCAGAAAATGGTGAGTAGTAGAGAGATTGATGCAGACTAACTCAAGTCTCAACTGCTACTCTGCATGACAAATTTCATTAATTGACTTCCAATTGCTTAGCACCAACTTGCTCATGTTTATTTATGACCAACTGTTTCACAAACTTCCTAGAACAGTATAAATATTCACAGCACATACTTGCCATTGTTGAAATATTGAGACCATATCCTTAATTATCTTTTCCTGACACTGTCAAATGCCCAGATATAATTGGCAACACTATATTGAACTACATGAACTTTACCTACCCAGTGATTTTTAATTTTTTTTTAATCTAGGTATCTCCGTAAAGTTAAAATGTTCTTGAAATGATGGGCAGAGCCAGCTGTCTTAAGGCGAAAAACAACAAAACAAAAAGGAGGGGGAGGGAGAATAAGCGTCTGTAAGAAATTTAACAGCTGTACAAAGACAGGTTAGGAGAAAAGTTGGTAATGCAAAATGGTGCCAAAAAATATGATTTAAGAGTGCCTCTCAATATTTTCTTTCAATCACTACTGTACAACAGTAGTTAGCCTAATTTAACTAATGCTTCCTATGTGCAAAGCAGCATCCTCCTGGAAACAGCAGGTTTCAGTTGCTTTGACTGCTAAGAATAGAACAGCTGAATTCTTTAAATATCCAAATATCAAAATGCAAAAATATCCTAGACTAGGCAGAAAGAGAAACCTCTTCTAACTACACCTGTCTTCTTTATTCTCTCTTCAATTTCCAATATAGATGCAAGAAAATGGATGGGTCTGGTCTTGGAGCACAGCAGTATCAGTATCACCTATATAATCTTTTGTATATAATATACAAACTCCACACTGCTGGCAGGAAATGCCCAAGAAGTCACAGCCAGCAGCAGGGACTATGACAACTCAGTCACATTTCTGTTCTTGCCACTTCTACCCTTTTCATACTGCTGTCTGTCAACTCCATCTGCATTAGGATGCTTAACGGGGCTAGTGAGATAAGTGTGACAGGCAGCATGACCTTTCCAGTTCCAAAATAACCAAACAGAAGGATCTGTGCACAACAGTATTTAGGCATGCTGAGAACATTCAATATTAGAATGGATTTTGGGTGAAGAAGCAGCTTTACAATATTAAATCTCAGCATTAAATCCTGCAAACAAATCTCAAGGAATTAGCAAGGCGCACACGGAAAGCATTTAGAGTCTCAACAAGGACACAGAGTATCCCAGCAGTACTTCTAGAAAAAGTATACTCATTTTAACTGGTACTTTGTTTCCAAGCCCCCCAGAATATCCCCAGGACCTTCATGACACCATCTTGTCCTGAAATAGCAACTTTCACTTGAGACCTTCTTCCACCAAACCACCAAACTCTCAAAGTATGCAAACCAGGGGCAAATCTGCACATCAGTGTGCAAACACTGTCCCTCTTATGTACTGGTCTTACACTCTTCTAAAAACTCGTCCTAAGGGTTTCCTATTTAAACAAAGTACATTTATCATCCCATCACTGCATCAAAACTCGAGATTCAATCTGACAGACAAATGGACTTGGTAGCCAAAATCTACTAAACAGAATTTAAAACCCAGTTGAGGATTTCTGCCCCATTACAAATACCTTATGTGCTTAAGAAGCGTGAAGAAGTAATGATAACACATTCAGAGAACTACTTAAATCTGATATATTAATTCTAGAAGTAAAAATATATCTATTTTTGAGATTTGCTATTCTGTTTAAGTTGTTTATCCCTGGAGTATTAACCAGCTCTTGTTACATATTTGAGTGGGAATTTTGTGAAATTTTAATTGGGGACATACCAAGCCCACAACCAAGAAGTTCTTGACTTGAGCAGTGCATCCTTTCAATGGGCTAACTGGGCAACACAGTGAAGAGCATGACCCTAAATCCCATGGTATAATGTTAAACAAAATTGGCTATGGGTTTTTTCCAATATATGCACAGTTAAAGGCCAAAAAAAAAAGACCCATACTTCATTCTTGAGCTAACTAAAGCTTTAAATAAAGTCCTTTGAAACTCATGCACAGGTGGGACAGAAGCACACGTGACAGCCACCTTACCTGGTCGTGGCACAGGCTGTGCTGCCGGAGTTTGTGTTTTTCGAGCAGATGCACCTTCCTTTGAAAAGACAGAAGAGGCAACATTATCAGCCGACCTTTGTGTCAGGTACACAAGTTTTTCAAATCAACACAGAGGTACAGAAAGTATCCTGATAATGAGAGCAGTTTCCACTAAAGAGATGGAAGAAAATAGAGAAAATATTCCAAACTCTTTACAGATCTTGGTTTAGGCTTAGGGAAGACAGACAACCTCAAACTTTTACAGTCTTAAATTTTAACCAATCATAAACTTAATTTAATATATATTCAAAGAAACCTTTCCTACTTACAGTATTGTTTCATTTTACCTACTATTACTTTCACCAAAGGTTAGCAATGCAAATATAAGCAACTGGCTGTAGAAATTTCCAAACAAGATCCATTTATGCTTTGGATGGAAAACCAGGACCAAGAAGTTGCAATACATTCCTGACTTGAGGAGTTTTAGTGCCCAGAAATAGCACTCTCATGATAATTAGTTCTGCTCATGCCTTATCCAATTACCTTAATGTAACACACAAAAGACCTGCACTACTGTTTATTCTTGTTAACTCCCCAGAGTCAACACAGCATCAGAGAAAACAGTGAGGTCACATGTCTGCTTCCAAAGTAACATAATTCCTGCAAGAACAAATTCTGCTCTCAGTTACTGCTGTGAAACCGCACTGAACATTACACAGCATCAACATGCTAAAAAGCTGCAGTATATTCCAATTCTATTTGCAGAGCTGACAGGAAAAAAACCTTTTTAACATGAAACCATGGATTTTATCTGCAGATTTCTTAAACAGTATGTGAGGTATCCTACAAGCATAAGAAAGTGAGAGAGGTCAGAGATCCCACCAGGCAAAAACCTGTTGGACAGGACTCCAATACAGCATTATCAGACTTCTTTATCCATGCATAAGTAACTGCGTGTTTTGTAATGCAAAATAGAAGAAGGCTAGTGAGAGGGCTCACTCCATTATTTAAACAACACTTAGAGGAACTGCTTTTAAGTTTCCATCATGAAAGTTAGAACTCTTTATCTCATGATCTCTGAAGTACAAATAGAAGCTCCCAGACAAGCCCATAGAAAACACAAATTTACTCAGAGCCTCTCTTCCCTGAGCGTTAGTGAAGCCACCCATGATTAGTTACAATAAGCTGGAGCTGACATTTGGTGCAGTGAGCAGCTTTTATAAGTTTTACAGGCAGCAACCTCTCATTAATCTTTAGTATAAGGATTTAACCCTGCACTGCAAGTAATGGGTCTATCCCAAATTTTGCTGTACTCTTTTCTGATTATTAAAATACCAACATTTATGTAGGGCAGTTGAGTCAGTACCTGTTATTTTAAGACTTGCTTTTACAGCAGCAGAGGAAAGGTATTTTTGCCAATGTTCTTTCACAATAATTACTCAGAAAATTATAAAACTGAAAATACAACCACATTCTAGAGGAGGAGCAACAGGAGAGGCTGACTACCTTTGAGACAAGCTTTGCAACTGAGAAACATCTTTCTTTTTACTTCCACTTTCCAAGACAGCAAAAATAAAACATTTTGCACCTCTTTCTGTAGAGAGAGATACCATGTTCTGTGTCAAAAGAATGATTCTGTGCTGCTCATTACTCACTTTGAAGAAACCAAGAATTCCCCCATAACACTTCTTTAAATTCATAGTTGATGAAATGGAAAGAAAATTATCAAGCTAAAGAAACATCAACTCGTGCAATGCCAAGTTTCAGGTTTCTAAATGCAGTTCAGATGCATAACCATTACTGTGCTGTCCCACACCTTCATTTCTCCTTCCACCCCTATGGAATCAGCAGAGCAGCCTTGCTGCCTCTCAGAGTGCCTCTGGCACTCATCCAGTGCTTCCCATGTCTCAAACACACCCTGCAGTGAAGGGAGGCAACCAGGAGCTGCTGCAGAGAAACTTGTCAAGAATTATAACCAAATAAGAACCAAAGCCAAAACAGTGGCTTGACCCTAATGAAGTAACTGGCAAATTATCTGTTTGGGAGTTCTTCACACTCTCCTCTGAATTCCTGCTCTACAGTGATTCATGGGCAACTTAGTGCAGGTGCCTAAAACAAAAAAGGAAGGCTTTGAGAACATGGCAACTGAAAGAAATAAAATACATCTCCTCCAAACCAACAACAAAGTACAGGGGGAAAAAATAACACATAAAAATATTTGATTAATAGTGGGAAATAAATTCATTTAAATCAGTAAGTTCTACTTCCATGCCAACGACCATTCTATTCATAAGACCAAATTCTGCAAATCAATAAATTATGGAGGTCACAGCTTTAAGTTGTATAAATTGGTACTTTAGACTATGATAATCACAGGAATAAACCTCTCTCAGCTCACAACTCCTGATACTGAGGTATCCTCAAAGCTAGGCTGTCACCTGATTGAAGGTATACCATCAATCCTTTGGAGAGATTTACACCCCTTTTCTTTTCACAATTTTCAGTGATCTAACCATCACCTCCTATTCTGTAAAAGCTGCAGTCAATGTAGCAAAAGAAACTCTGATAAATATTTCACCCCCACATTTCTCAGAAGATTTGTACAGAGAAATGTATACTGCTAAGGCGAGGAAAAGATCAGAAGTACAGAGCTGTGATGGTTGACAACACCTGCAAGCGGAGAGGAAAACCTGTTGTCAGTAAGGAAGTCATTATCAGGATAATTTTGTTAGTGTTCTCCTTAGTCCTGCTAAGTTTGGATTTAAAATTAATGGTTTTCCAACGCATTCAGATAGAGACATAAGCTTTTCCTATGACAACACACTGATTTAAGACAAGCTTTGTTCTTAAGGCAGGTATAACCACAGAGAACTCCATGCCACGATTTCTCCCAGAGAAACAGAATATTCATCTGACAGAGCAACCTCTGTAGCTGCTTCATCCAGGCACACAAAGGAGGTGCTGCTGCTGATTTGTGGCCTCTCAGCAACTCAGAGGCAACTCCTTGTTTGCTCTCACTCCCTGTAGAGGCCACAGTTATTTCTCACTGAGCACACAGGAAGGCATTTCAAATCTTCTCATGTGACAGTTTTAATCTAGAAGTTACTCTTAAGTAAGCAGCATGCTGCAAATTCGAACTCCAGCTAAGGGAGCTTTTGTTCATGCAGCTGTACCCTAAGCATCACAAGCAGCAGAAATCACTGTTTAGCTATTTAAAGAACATTCATTTCCTCAAAATTTCTGAATACTTAGACAATTTTGCTCGAAAATGACATACCTAATTCTCATGCATAAGCTGTTTGACACTGCTAAGGAGTATATTATGAATATTCATAAGTTGAAACTAATTTAGTAACAAAACCATGTAATTTGAAAAATACAAATCTTCTTTAAGACAACCACTTAACGTTGTTTTTTAATCAAAAACATATTACTTGGTTTACTCCTGCTAATGTACCATAGAAGGTTTTATATATATATATATATATATATATGTATGTATCTATATAGTTTACTTGTGATTTACATTTTAACCATCCAGAAGCAACAACCTGACACAGAATGTAACCAGCTCCATACTTTCCTGAGCCTCCTCTCCCTACAGTGCTGGATCTGTTTCTCTGTGGGACTTATTTTAGTGCTTGTGTTCCCTGTCATTTCAGACATTTAAAATATCTCTGCTCAAAAATGTTTTTGTGTTTAGTGTTTTGTGTTTATTTAGCACTGTCATACCTAAACACCTAAAAAATACTGGGTTCACAAACCAATGCGTGAGCGGAAAGCAGGCTCAGTACAGTGGTTAGTAAGCTACAGTTGCATTTAAGTTTTTTAAGAGTGGGTCTTGGGGGTTTGTTTATTTGTTTTCTTTTAGACATTTTTTAAAAACTTGTGGAGCATTTCTGATCTTTCTAAAAATAACAATTTTTTAAAACAGCAATAATGTGTACTAATTAACAAAAATCACCCATTACCAATATTTACCCGACAAATTCATCAGGACCCAACTATTATTTTCCTATTTTCTTAGGTCTAAATGAGCATTAACATCCACAGTTGGGTTACCTTCATTTCCCAACTGGAATGAAAAATTGCCTGAGCAGTAACTACTGCTACACTGTAGAAAATAAACCCGCCTGTTTAAAACCAAATTATTAAACATATCTTATGGTAGCTTTGCAGGTTCAAATGGTGGAAGGAAAAACTATTTCATTGCATATTCCCTATCCCAACTGGTTTCTATGTAGAAATCATAAGAGCCTGTAGTATTTTGACCTTTAAAAAAAACATTAAGAGCAAAGGACAGAGTTGACAATTTGATGCCATCTTGTGGCTTTAATTTGGTAAATTTAATTATTGTCTTCTTCCTTAATAATATTTAAATTAGTCCCTGAATTTCATCCAAAAATCTGAAAATTATTGGGTGGCTTGCATGCTTCTGCCCAGAAGCAGTAGAAGCAAAAAGTAACATTTGATTCTGCAAGAAGTGTTACAACTGCTTGCATGTAAAACACAGAGCAGCCTCCAGCTTCGCCAGCCATGACAGAATTCACCCAAAAGACAGCTCTGTCTGTGAAGAGAAACACAGCAAAACTTGGATTCAAAATAGAAAGAAGATAAGTATATGTGGATTGCAAGCTTGTAAATTATTTTTAAGAGCAGACTTCAAGGCATCTATTCAATTTAGGGTACAAGAGACTGTAAAAACCCACTTTAATTACCAGCAACTCTGTTATCATTTCCTGACTTAAAGTACTGAACCTTTGAAAATTTTAGTAAAGCCAGCCTAAAGAACTATAAAAAAAAACCTGAAACAACTGCACAGTTAAAAAAGAATACGACTTTTCTGTAAATTAAATATTGCATATTTCAATGTACGAACAAACAGCCAAAACAAAGGGTTGACTTCAAAGCAGGTATCTACAAACCAAACCAGATGCCCTACTTGAAGCCTGATAGAATCATCTATTTCATATAAATTGGATTCTGAAAACACAGAGTATTGCTCAAAAAACTTAAAGTCCATAGAAGCCTTGGAAAAAAAAAAACCAAGCCTTTCAAAGACTCATGCAAAATAATCCAACTCACTTGCTCTACCTCTGCAGCCTTCCCAATAATTATGTGACTTCTGTCTGCATCAAGAAAATTTTAATAATATTTTAACTAATATTTCACATCATCATTTTATTTATACATCAAACTGGTGTAGTTTATTTTCATACTTCTATGCACACACAAATCTGCATGCAGTCCCCCAAGACATACTTAAATAATAAATTGCAAGCTTTTAACTGCCTTCCTAATTTTAAACTATGCAGTAAAAAAATAGAATTTGATAAGAGGATCTAGCTATTGTGCAAATACTTTTAATATTATAGTCACTTTCACTTCCATTGTTTGCAATATTAATGAAAAGGTCATATCTACTGTTTATATTGTTTCAACCTGCTTATTCCCTGGAAGGGAGAGTGGGAGTTTAAGCAGAATTAAAGATGTTTTTTACAGAACAAATTTTAACAGAAGAGAAGTTTAGCAGTATTTATCAAAGGACTCCTATACCAACTACCTAAAGAAAGTAACAGCATAGATTCACTTTTTTGTACTTGGAGAGCTAAAAGAACTGATGTGACAGGACAAAGAGGACTGATAAAAAATATATAGAACATGTTTATTTCAAAATACAAAACTCATCATAGAATCATTAAATTTGGAAAAGACCTTCAAGCTCATTGAGTCCAACCTTTAGTATTTTAATAAAATGTATTATACTGAAGGTCACGTCCTATGCAGCACAGAAGGCTTCCAATCCTTAAATTCAGTTTCATGCCAGAAAACTCAATGCCAACCTTACAAAGGTAACAGAAGCCTCATTATAGTTTTCCAAATAATGAATTACATATAACAAATTTCAGAAAAGTAGGGAAATCAGAATGAGTACAGCATTACAGGGATGGAGGAGAGGGGGAAAGGAGAACCAGGGGAGGGTGGCACAAATAAAACTCTGCTGGTGCCACCCAGGGACTACCCAAACTTTAACACTTGTACCACACCATGCAAATTAAATTTTGACTTACAAATACGGTGCTTTATTAATCTATTGCAGAATGAAAACTGACAAGATTATCCAGATTCAGAAAGCTGACACTGCTAAACATGATAAACAGAACTGATGGGTGTTCTCAGCAGCAGGTTAGACCTGGCAATGAGTGTCACTGAACGAAAAATATTCACTGCAGTTTCCTGTTCATTATCAGGTTAAAAGAAATTAGCTTTAAACATGACTGAATTAACTGGACTGCTTATTGATACCTTAGGAAATATTCTGGTTCTGCAAAGAAAACAAACCAAATCACAACTGAATCTGAAAGAAAACTGTAGTGACTAGTGAGCAACTAGGGACAAAAGCATATTAAAAAGATGCAATAATAGCAATTATGGCAATCACTGGAACAGCTCTTGAAAAAAATTAACCAAAGCCACAACTATTAAGATGATTTAAAACCATTACCCCCAAAGTTAAGCTATCCACCCCCTCTGAAGAGTCCTCTCAGAAGTGTGCTAGAGTTCCTCCCATCTTTATCCTTACACAGAATATCTGTAAAATTAAGAACTTTGTCTTGAATTTACATCAGTCAAATAAATTCAAACTGTTGCTATAGAAATAGCAATTTTTGAGAAGAGGGATGCTGGTGACAAAGATTAAACATGTAAGCACTTCCATTTTCCTGAGGATAAGCTGTTTTCATCAAAAACAACAACTCTTAATCCTGAGAGTTCCAGAGGACTTGTTTGTTTGAAAAATAAAAGCTTGTCTATACCTAGCTATGTTCATTTTAATGACTCATTTCCTTGAAATGAATGAAAAGACAAAGTCAATTATCACTAAAACATTATTTTTGCTTAGAATTCTTTCCCTTTGGGTTAGTTCTCTAAGCTGGCCTCACACGTATCACTTGGCAGCCAGGTAGGGTTTTGAGAAGCACAGTCTGAGTATTAAGGGATTGTTTAATCTTTCTCACAAGCCAGGTGTAAAGGTTTCTACCCCACTGGTTTTCCCCAGGACACATCAGTTCAACAGAACTGGAATTTGTATCTAATTGTGAATTTACTACAGTTGGCACATTTTTGAGTCTCTAACTTACAACTTCACATATTCATAACTATCTAGTTCAAATAGTGCCTCTAAGGACAGGGACTAGTCACTCACAGGACTGAAGTGGTGTTTATCAGAAATATCACAGGGCTCAAGCAATCCATTTGCACAAGAGCATAACTGGTGTGTAAACTCCAAGCATACAGAGAAGCACTATTGTTTTTGTGTTCAGATTCAGCTTTGAAAATGGGATTCAAGGGAACAGTCACACTGACATTACAGCAAATGCTGCTCAGTACAGAGCAGCAGGAAGACCCCCACTTACACCTGCACTCAGTGAGCAATACATAAACAGAGGTGTAAGTGACCTCAGAAAGGTTCCTTTGCAAATTCAGAAAGACTCATGAAATGCTTTGTGTGACAAGAATATTTTAGAAGCTCTGCAGGTGCCTAAATGAACACAGATGGATCCTTGACTTCTGTATGAAAATTTCTCCAAAAAACAAACCCAAAATGAATCAAGACACAAGTAACTGAATAACTTTGTGGGATGGTGTCAAACATCTCAATGCAACAAAAACTGCTGAGGTCCTTTTCCAGCCTTCCCCTGCTTCTACTGACTCCCACTGCTACAACACAGGGGATGCTGGATTAGAATTCTAATACATGGGCAGCTATTGAAAGACCTTGGGTTATTTCATGATTGCTTGTTCAACAAATTATCCAGCACTAGTTGTTCCCAGTTGTACTTCATCCTGATGTGATCTTCTCCTTTCTATTCACTGAAAAGTAGTTTTAATATCATTCTTCTGTACCTCACCAGCTTTAGCAATCCCAGCACTATGCTTATATATTACATTATGTTGCAAGAAAACACAATTATCATGGGTGGTCATGGGCAGAGAGATGAAAGCAATTTTCCAAGTAATCACCCAGCAAGACTTAAAATATCTGGGGAAAATCTTGAAACTGAATTCCTTGAGGAGCCAATGTGCAAAGCTGAACAGCAGAGCAATGAACTCCAAGTTGTTTGTGTTGCCTAGAAAACACACTGCTGAGTTCAAAGATGTGTTTTTCAGGATCAAAAGCTTTAGCTGCAGCTATAACAAATTGTAACAAACAAGCCAAGAGATGAGGGCTTGAGTGATGACAGCGATGGATGTGAGCATTCAAGAGACTATAACCATTTGGATATGGAAAGGGCTACTTTGAACTGCCACAGGCCAGAACAGGCTAAAAAAACATTCAAACTGCACAGTGCCTTGTACTCCAGGTTTCCATGATGAACAACAGTTCATCTGCCATGCAAATACAGCTGAAAATGCAAATATGTATTTTTTAAACCCCTAAAGGTGATGATTGTGAGATCTGCTGTAACTGTACTAAGTTGCTGGTAATACTAAATCTCACATTTAGAGACAGTTGAGTAATACCAGTCAGATTTTCTTTGCAACTCTTCTTGGACATTTTCACTTTGTGACTTTTACACAAGCACACCCCAAGGGATTCTTGTGGATGCCCACTGCTTCAATGGCTACAGCAAAGTTAACTGACAGAACAGTTGGTATAGGTGAAAAAGGAAAAAATTAATGTTTTTCTAGAAATTGTCTATGTCATTTGCAAACAGAGCAGTGAAACCCCAGCATGACATTGGTTAAAGCCCTCAGATCAACAACTGGTCTTGTTCAGACAGAGCAGATTCACTATCTTGGGTACTGGTGATAAAACTATTGACAAGATACTGAGACACAAGAGAGAGCTGTACAACGTGAGACAGGCAAGTTAGAAACAGAGCAGTAATTCTCTGCCAAAATGTCTGAGTTTTAGTCCAACACTAAAGTGTTAAGACTTCTGGACTTGCACATGCTGCAGTTATCCACACCCTGTAATGCCCCCAGATGGGGAAAACTGGGTATTTTAATCTGCTTACAAGATTACCAGAATTCTGTCTCTCAACATTTGTCCTGCCCCAGCTTCCCAGTTCACAAGTTCAGTTGGGGGGGAAAAAAGTTAAAATTAACCAAAGGAACACCACAGAATCCTCAGGTCCTGTTCTACTCTTACTCTACAGATTTTATTGCTCTAACTCATTTAAAAAAAAAAAAAACAGACTGAAAGGAAGAAAATACAGTAATTTCACGAATATAAGGCGCACCCTTTTGACTAACATTTTCCCTCGAACCCCGAAGTGTGCCTTATAGTCCAGTGTGCCTTATCTGATGTACAAAGTTGCGACATTTACCACCCCGGAAGTGTGAGCTGTGAGCCGTGGGGGGAGCCGGCAGTGCCACGGTAGCTGGATGGAGGCGGGCCTGGGGGCCAATGGCTGCCCGGTTGAGGCGGGGCCTCGGTCAGCAACAAAAAAAGTGCGCCTTATAGTCCGGTGCGCCTTATCTGATCTACAAAGTTGCAAAATTTGCCGACTCCTGGGGGGTGCGCCTTATAGCCCGGTGTGCCTTATGGTCGTGAAATTACTGTACGTTGTCTACCATGAAGTCAGAAAGTGAATCAAATCAGGATGCAAGCTGAGGGTTTTTTTGGGGTGAGAGGACAATGGGTGAACAGATTTTTTTTGTTTTGTAACACTGCAGCTAATCACCCCTGTTCACAGTGGCAGCAAAAGGTATCAATTCTCCTCGGCAAGAACGGGATTTGGTCGTTTCCCTTTTCTCAGATGCTGAACTTGAGCTTTGCATTTATGGCCTGTACAACTGGAATAGCCCCTGGGAAATGTTTGTCAAGCACTGCACATCCACACAGCATATGCAAGATTAAAATGCAGGGGTACAGCAATAAAAGCTTCAAACAAAGCTTTCTGCACCAGATCCACCTCCACCTGGGGGTGGGACTTCTCCCATACTGCCACCCCAGATATGCTCCCCATCTCCTTTCCTCATGTGCAGCCCCAGAACAGTCCTTGTTAACAGGCTGATAACGTGTTCAGAGGAACTGAGCTACACTCAGATTTTATCACAAGAAGATGGAAAATGTGCCCCCAAACACGAAGTTACTGGTCATGTTGTGAATGAGTTTTCATTTCACTAAAAATAGTAAATCAGAGAAACAAGCTGCTGTGAACATAATACTTTACATTTCCAATGTCCAGGCCTCCTATAAGGTGCCCTATGAAAAAGCCTCATTTTGAGAACTATTATGACTAGAGTTGACATTTGATTGCAGGTGTTTCTTTCTGCCTCATGACTTTATACATTCACATCAAACAAAAGATGTCAACACAAAGAAAACACATCTATTGTTCGATTGAAATGTTTATATTCAGATTTCAACAATACAAACACACCCTTGGAAACATTTTCCCACATTTTAAGACAGGGCACAGAGGCAATTAGAGATTCAAGACAATATACACATAAACTTCAAACTTATATAGTTCCTAAGCAGTATATGAATAGTACCTCAATCTTTAGGAGTTACTTACCTGCAGCTTCCCATAGGTAAGTTTAAATATTTAACACAATAAAACATCACTGAAAAAAAACTTGTGCTCTTCAGTGTCCTCAAATGGCTGCTCCCACCTAGAGTCAACATCATTAACCTATTTTTCTCAGTACAATATTCTGAAGTCAGCATTTCCAAAATTTGCAGTAATAGCATTCCTCTCACACCAGTCACAGCTCTGACAAAAACTGCCTTTCAGACTACCTTTTCTTTGGCTGCAGGATGTTGAAGTTTCATATGCAGCATCATAATCAAACACCCCAAATAAAAATGCAAAGGGTTTGGTGCTGTTATGTGCCATTTATCACCCTGTCCTCCATTCTCTCTGCCTCCAGCTTCCCCTGTGAGATCCATTCCAACACATACTTTTCATTGCAAAACTCCCATACCAGAAGTCTGTTTTAATTAAAATTTTCTGTTATTTACAATTAGGAAGGAGCACTCAAATTAGACCAAAACATTTATTATTCCCCGTTTTTCAAGAAATTTCCATTGAGCGCAGTTGGATAACTACACAAGGCCTGAAGTTTCCCTCTCTGGGTACAGATGTAAACAGATGAAAATATTAAAGTATTTTGCAGGTATCACTACTACGGAGCACAAATTCATACTACTGTATGTGTCAGCAGAAAGAGCCAGGCAGTCACCTGAACCCAAAAGTCTCTATTGCCTCAATTAAGCCTTTATACTTACCCTATAGAATCCAAAATTAAAGAGCACAAAACCCAACCTAATAATCCCCCAAACACAACAATAAATTAAAACCTTCTGGTTTATACCCAGAGAACAAACAGACAACACACATTAAAGTTTCAGTTGTCTCCATTTCAGCATGTTCTAAAATCTGGTTCTTTGCCAAAAGTAATACAGTCTTTGGACATGGCTGATTTGCTTCAAAAAGAAATCACATAGGGGGACCAAGCATGAGAATCACAATATTAATCATCACCTAACAAAGTCAGCTGGGACAGAAAAGCATTCCAGTCACACATCACAAATTCATATACTGGGGACAAACAACAGAAGAATATATACTGTGTTTGCATCACAGCAAAGCTTTCTACCTGTGTGCTTCCTGAGAAATAGAGATGTTTAAAAAAGTGCCTTCAAGGCTTTTAGTGCTAGCATGGCTTCAACAGGACCTGTGTATTAATGCTACAATACCATACACCAAGGAGATTGTGCCAATGGCTGCTGGTGTTGGTAACCTGAAGAAACAGATCGTTCATACTACCCTGCTGGAGCACGTGAAAGCTGATGATGTTACATGCCCATATCAGAAACTAACTGTAGTGGCAATAAATCATGCATTAAGTTAAAATACAGGAAGGTTTCTGGCTGTATCACAAAAGGGGAATTTTTCCATTTGGCCTTCTGCCTTTACTTTCAGCTTCCTTTGGCATTATATCTAAATTCCCCATTATTCTTCTCTTTTTAGTTCAGAAGATTAAATTAAGCCCTTCTCAAAGCACTAAGATGACAGCATTCAACTTTCATTTTTCCATTTTACACACAATCCATACGCTAGATAGACTATCTCCAAGCTTCTACCATTGCATTAGAAGAACTGTTTTATCACATGACTGTTCTCAGCTGTATTTTTGGTAGTGCAGAAATGCATCCTCTTAAATAAAAGTCAGCTGACATAGTGTGGGGACATCCTATTCAAAGATGTGGACAGGATAAGGGCTCCACAGAACCAGTGGATTTCAGGAACTTCCTGGTACACTGTAACTTTTATACAAGCTTCATCCATCACTGCAAAAAAAATAACCCCTGACTAAATGAGCAGATCAAAAGTGCATCACAAAACAGGTTCTGGAAGTTTTCAAACATCTGTGCCCTCTCACTCTGTACACACACACACACACACAAATTCATCTTTAAGAACCTCCCACTGTGAATAACCACCAGAGATGACAGATTGCCAGTCAGCACATTCACAGGTGAGGTTCCCTACAACCATCATTTCTGCTCCTCACGTGTTAGCAACCATCAGTCATCCATGATGATCCTGGGGATTTCACAGTTTATCTGAAGGAAATCTGCCACAAGCAGCAAGACCTCCTCAGCTCTCACATCTGTCCTGGTACTACAAATAGTTGTTTCACCTTTGTCTAATGTCAGTGACAAAAAAACAAGTAAGTTGTTTGTTTGGTTTTTTTCTACAGCAATGTGTTGCAAAGTTAAATCCCCTCACTTCAGAAAACTGACCACTTAAGTGGTAGGAAATACAAATTAATAAACAACTAAGAGCAGAACAGTGTTTTGGAATAGAGTAGACTTTCAATGCCAAGATTTCAATGAGAGAAAAAAAAACCAACACAAAGTGTAACAAGATTCCTCTGTTATGACACCCTGGAACTTTCTGTACGTGTTTGGGATGGCTTTACCAGTCACAAACAGATTCAATTTCATAGAGACTCATCCAATAACTTCCTTGTCTTAGTCAGGTTGCGCTCTACTTTTATGAGAAAAATACCAAAACAAAATAGCAGCATCACCTTTTGAGCAAGGGCAGCAGAGTAATTTTACATGTAGCTTAAACAGGCTGATAATAAGTGCACAGACCAGAGACCTCACACTTTTCTATTTATTCCCATGCTTCCAAAAAGACATTTTGAAAATGTAAGAAAAAACAACTAATCAAGATTTAATGCCAGACTACATATTTCTTCCTTATTTTGCAGGTTCTGCATTGGCATATTCTTGGGGGAATGAGTATGTGCCTATTCTGTAGGAAAAGCAAAAATGCTTATCTCCTCCAACAGACATTTCTTCACTGACTAGTGCCTAGTTTGAAGAAACACATCTGAAGGACTGCCACTATGCAAGCTGTTCTAAGAAAAACCCCAGCTTATTATCACCCTCAGATCTCAATCAGCTGGGATCAGATATCTCCAGGTAGAATATTTTCCATTTGAGATGATGGAGATGCCTCAGATTTCACGATTTCCTTAGCTCGGGGCAGCTTTCCAGAACTCCTGCTCTCTTCCTCCCCAGGCCAGCAGGCTTCAGCCACAGCACTGCTGCTATTTATAGCCCGTGCAGGCATCTCATGGATGCCTCAGCATTGTTCCCAGAAGGAGCAGGCAATTCTGGACAGACTCATCAGAGCCTGGGAGCTCCAGCCCCACGGGAGCCGAGGGCTGCACCAGCCTGTTCTGAGCAGGCTCACACATCTATTCCCACGTGGTCGGCATTCCACAAGGCTCAGGAGACTGTGTGCATTACCCTGTGCATACACAGATCCCATTTTCTTTTGGCACTGGTCCCAACCAACCTGCCAGGGAGAGGATAACAGAGGTTCCAAAGAGCTGCTCTAACCTGCTATAAGTGCATAACACATTATTGGCTTTTCGCAACTATTAAAATAAATACTGTATGTATAATGTTAAAATAGCTTTACTGTATAAATATGAGTTTTTTTCTAATAACAAAAGTTAAACATACTTTTTTTTAAAATAGTATGCCTAAACTACCCACTTAGTTAAAATAACAGCCCATAAACGTGTAACAAAAACCCTACAACCAACACAACAATTATCAACACTCACCAGCTACAAAAACCAAAACCACCACCTGAATTAAAAAATAATAAAAAAATTAAAACCACAAACCAAAAAACACACATGCTCTAAAAAAAAAACCCAAAAAGTAGCCATACTAAATAGTTCTCAAAAAAAGTTAAACTAATTAAACTATGCATAAAAAACTATAAATATACAAGTTAATATATTATAAAATGTATTTTAAAAAGCGTTCCCAAAACAACCATATGCTCTTCACAACTTGCCAAGCACCCAGCCATTTTAACCCTTTACTTTATATATATATCTCCTATTATCTTTTTATTTAACCTTTTAAATCTTACCAAAACAGTCAAACATGTTTTTCACAAACCTTTCCTGCTGTACCCAGCGCTCCCCACTTTACTGACAGATCTCCTTGCTCACCCCCTTCCCCCCATGCACCTCAAATAAGTGACATTTAATTACACAGAATTAAAAAACTCTTCCCCTCTTGTCATTAGGCAAACACAGTATAAGAGTACAGATCTGGCACATCATAGGAAAAATAGAAAAAGAAAAAACAAAGAAAACGGTAAATGTAAATTTTTCACAATAGGGAAGCCTTTTCCTTCTGAGGTGACCTAGATTCTCAAACAAAGGGATTCCCTTTCTGTACTGTATCAAGCCTTATTAAATTAAGAAGGTTTTTTTACTCTGCTTATTACTTTGCTTGTTTAGCTAGAAATGCAATAGAAGGGCTTTTTATATTTGGCAATATAAGGAACACCAAGGCAAATACTAACATGGAGATCCAAACATGTGAAGGAAAGAAAAAAAAACAGAAAAAAGTGGGTCAGATTTGGTCTCATCAACACTTCATTGATAAAACAAGCATGCATTAACCAAAATTTACAGAAAAAGCATGTGTAGAAGTCTGAATGTTTGATTACACAAATCCTCAAGAGGAGAAGACTTCAAAGAATCTACAATATGCAACCCATCATCCAAGGTAATGAGATTTTGTGGGGTTTTTAAGAGGATGACAGGTTTTTGTATGTTTTTAAGCAGCTGGGTGGGTTTTTTTAGATGACAAATGCTCTCTATAAATTTACTTTAGCAAGACAGATCAGCGATAGAACTCTTTACAGATGCTGATTGCAAGAGTATATACCTAACAAAAATATCACCCTGAATTTTAGGCCGAATTTTATGAATCCAGCATTATTATATTAAATACAACCAGTACTTTTTCTGTTACAGGCATACCTCCCTACAGAATGCATTAATGATTCCCAATATTATGTTTTGAGGAGGACAAGATGAAAGAGTTGTCTCTGATTTCTTCTTCTGTTAGAAGAATAAATTACAGGAAATAAACCACCTGGAATCTCAGCTTTAAATATAGCTTAAGATAGCAGAAAATAATAAAAATTCTCTAGTTCTAAATCAATATTCCCTGTCAATTTACATCATACAAACCAGACTCTGAGGATTTCCCCTAAATCACTTATTTGTGGACTAGGAGTCCTGATTACTGACTCTACATCAGTAATTTATGTGAAAAAAAAATCCTCAGGCTCATGAAATTAATCTAGAGTCTTACACAGATTACAGAAGGAATTATGAACACAATTATTCAGATAAAATCCATTATTTCCACAGCAGAGCTTCCTTTTCCTTGGAAGTCACTCAAGAAATTGTATCATCTCCACTGATTGGGAACTACAGCAAATTGAAGGAAACACAAAGGTGGAAAACCAGGAACACATCCCCAGTTGGCCAGGCTGAAGCAGTTCAGTCAGACTGGGTGATGTGCAAAGTGTTTAGAGGAACTTCAGTTCCACCAACATGTCAGAAAAAGGGCACCAGGAAATTCCTCTTAAAAGGGGATTTATTCTCCATTTTATGATCCAGGTCTTCTGTTGGCTAGGAACAAATATTGTTGAAATTTATTACACTAATAGGACCTCTTGAGTCACTGGAGAAAGGATATTTTTTCCACAGATTTTGTTGGTTTGCCTTGTTTAAGCATCTGTACTTGAAATAAAGGATTCAGGCATTTAAGGCACTTGCTAAATCTTGGTTATTTCTGCTGTAAACCTTTCATGTCCCCCAGAATTAGCTGTAAATGAGGATACCTACAGGATGGAGCTGTAGGAATTAACATACTAAAGCTACTGAGAAAATGTGACAG
Source organism: Catharus ustulatus (assembly GCF_009819885.2). Lineage (NCBI taxonomy): Eukaryota > Metazoa > Chordata > Aves > Passeriformes > Turdidae > Catharus > Catharus ustulatus. The sequence continues at coordinate 25,131,706 of NC_046229.1, forward strand.
ATGCCAAGTCAGCACAGGTCTTAACCTCAAAGCACAGGAAATTCTGTCAGCTCTGAAAGTCCAGTTCTTCGATTTCACATTATTTAACATTCACTAAACAAATGCATCAACCAATTTCAGTACTAAAAAATTTTGAGGCTGACAAAATGTCTCCATATTCCTGTACAAACATATAAATGGGAAAAAAAAAACTTAGTGAGAGGATGAACAGTTGGAATTGCTAATCTCTTAATTGGTCTCAGACAAAAGAAAAAAAAATAATATATGGAGCTCCTCCAGCATGGAAGAGTGCTGGTGGGCAGGATGTCTGCATCCTTTGCTGAACCTGATGAGCCAAGCCTCTTTAAGTTACTGGGAGAGAAATGTGGGACTCCTCAAGAGTCTGAGGATAGCCTGAAGGAAAAGGGGTGGAAAAGGAAGGAATGTGGCAGAGAAAAGGCTTAGACAGGTGGCAGCAGCTGGAACAAGACATCTTCCTTCCTCAGCACAAAAGCTGGTGCCTACTATCTCCAACAGGATGCCATCTTCTTTCATTCTATCTTCCATGCTTTGAAACTGGTATTTAGTAACAGTTCTTCCAAGAGAGTCGCACTTTCTGTAAGAACTGGAGTTTTTATTTCTAATTCTCATGCTGGGGTTGTGAGGATGGGTGTTAGGGGTACCTTAATCATATAGTGCAGGCAGGTGGATGAAACAACCCATGAGGTAGGGGGGAAAACACCAGCCCATTTCCCACATAAACAGCCTGTGAATTTTGGTACTTCAGCTGCTTGGCCTCCTCTCCCCTGCTGTGCTGAATCAAAGCTTCATAAAGTCCCTGCTCTTCTCAAAATGCAAAAGCAACACTTGTGACAGGCAGAAAATATTACTGCTGGCACTGGCTTGTCAGTTCATCAGCAGAGAACCACACTACCAAAAATCCTGCACAATACAAATGAAATTATGTTGTCCATTCCCTGGAAGAATAAAACGTGCATTTAGCACTTGAGATCAGCAATAATTGCACGAAACGCCTGGGGGAAGATTAGAAAAATCAGAATACAGAAGAAAGAAAATATATGATAAAGCAAACAACACAGTATTGAAGAAAGAAACACATCTGGAAAGAAGTCTAATATACATCTGCATAACACACAAAACCAGAACTGAATCAAAGCAGACCAAAATTTTCTACTTTGTACTTTGGCTTTTTAAGTGAATTTTGAAGCACTCCAAACCCGTGTTCCTCTAAGGAACCTGTGATAGAAGAACAGATTGAATCCTAGCTGAACATCTAGAACATCAGTTTACTTAATAAAAAAATACAAGCTTTAAAATTACAGAACATCTCCTTGCAATGTTTCCCAAGAAACACCCTTCTGGAAGAATTGAAAACATCGCTTGGACTTTCTGCTCTCTCACAGTTTGGTGAAGTTGAGGATGTGCTTATATTCCTTATGGAATAAAACATAATAATCAACTACATAAAACCTGATGCATATTTCATAATAACTGGGAACCTTTTCTAGTCCTTTAGATTGATCTCTATTGCTGCATTCAAGTTCTAAAGTTACAATACTCAACAGTTAATGAAATCACCAAGTTTATGGTTTGGGTGTTATTAGAACAGAGTGCAAAATATTGACCATTTATTAAAAAACCCACCAAGTGTAAAAGCTGGGTATCACTACCAGCTAAGCAATAGTGAAAATCTACTAAGCAAAATAAGGCAGGCAATACTGACACTTGTGGTCATTTCTAGATTGCTATTTTTCATTCACTTACAAACATGTCTGGGATAGCTAAGAAACATGCTGGGATCTCAAAGTAGCCAAGCAAATTCCATGTATTTGCCAACCCTGTCTCCATTCCAAATGAACTTACTAGAGAAGCATTATTTTTGAAGAAAAGAGAAGAATGGCCTTATACATATATGTTGTTATTATTATTATTATTATTATTATTATATACATAATAATTCCCAACATAGAAAATTAAAACTAAGCATTTATGACACTCCGTATTAATACATTTCCAGAAGATAAAAATAAAGCTTAAAAATGAGAATAACCAAACTGGAAAATGTTGCCAGTAATCATTCTGAACTGTCACTTGAAAAGTTTTCAACACATTCCAGTTGATATAATACTCCATTTTACTATGATAAAATGAACTTTGCAAAGTATTCATGGAGCATCCAGAAAACACAGTGCATATGGGAATAGTGATAGGTCACCTATGGCCTAAATATTTCAACTCTCAAGAGGCTGGTGCCACCAGGCAGAAGTTACCAAGCAGTACATGCCTGACTACTGCAATTACTCCAAATTAGTTTGAGGAATTTCTGCTAATATTGCCAGGACAGAAGTTCACTGAATGGCTCAGCCTGAGAGTTTATTACAAAACCACTCAGACAAAACTCTGCTGACACCCTCTAAAAACAACACATGAAGAGTTTTTAAAGTTTTTTGAAGAAAATATTCCAAACCACCCCAAGTTTGTTTTGCACTGGTACATTTTGCTCAGCTCCAAGTGGTGATGTGCACAGGGTATTGTGAGCAGCCCTCTCGTCTCTGTCCCTCCTGGTGTGTCTGCAGCACTCACTGAGCGCTCCAGTTCCTGGTCACAGTAACTCCACCTGCTCCTCACCCAGGCTGCACATCTTCACTTACTCCTTGGAGCCTTAATAGGTGGCAGCCTTTCAAACACTAACATTGCAGCTTCTAATTTGGGATGTAACCATAGTAACATTACAGAACACACTACTCCCTGCATGGAGAACAAGCAGTCAACTGACCCTTCGCACTGAGATTGCGCTGAAACAAAGCTCATTCCAACCTCTAACCCAGCAACATCACCAAAACCTGCAGTTCCTATTTCCAGCCCAAAGCAAGACCTGCCCTCCTGAAATACCCACAACAAATGCACAGTATCATAGGAAAGTAGTAAAGAACAAAGCGCTACTAAAGAGAAGGAAATTCTTCCCAAAACTTTGGCTCTAAAGCTAAATCAGTCACTCCCAGACAGAAAGCAGTAAAAAATAAAAAATCAAAGTTTTTTCTTACTTTTCTACAAGATGAGCAAAGAACTGCTCATATTTTTTTGAAAAAAGAAAAAAAAAGGAGAGAATGAACGAAATAAATCAGTCATTAATATTTAAGAATTCAATACTCAATTTGTTCACAAGGCAAGATGACAATTTTTTCACATACCAACAGACAACAGCTCTGCCTGAACTTTACAGGCTACTCACAAGGGATATGGCCATTTAATTAAAAGCTGAAGTTGATGTCTGTTCTCTTCTAAATTTACTTTTAAAACGATTCTCTAGAAAAACAGCCCTTGGGATTTCTATACTTTTAATATTTACTAATGAGCATTTATAAAAAAATAAAAACAGCTCTCCCCCTTCCAATGTAATACATGGATGTCCTACCTATCTTTCCCAAGCTTTAGGAACCAGGTACAGTGAAGCAGTAGCAAATAAATTAAACTGAAACAGCACAGATTTTCATAACCATTCTGTTGAGATCTGAACTCATATCCCCAAGTAGAAGGTTACATGTCCTGTCTGAAAATTCAAAACTCAGAGGCAGATGTACATGCTGGTGTTTGACAAAAGCATTACTTCCTTCTGCCTAAGTCCCCATGGATGCACTGACCACATGAATAACATACCTGGCTTCCTACTCAGAGCCCAGAGTGCAAAAATTGGGAGGACTTCTGGTTGCTCTCACATGTTTGAGTACTTCAGCAACAGTCTATATAAAATTCAGGATATTATACAGGGCAGGCATAAGAAAGTTTTGTGTGTTTAGGTAGGAAATTGAGTAGTCTGGGCATATATAGAACATCTCAATGCACGGATTCTCAATTATTCATAAAGGTCCCGGATCAGTAAGTGGTGCTGGACATGCCCTCTTGTCATGCTCCAACCCCCACTGACCCCTCCCCTCCATTTTTTAAACACTGATTTATTTAGATTGGAGGAGATACAAAGTCTTTATTGATATGCATTTTATATTTCTAATTACTGTTTAGGAAATATGCTCATGATCCTAAATGTCCTCAGATAGGATCAAAGGATTTGTGGAAATTGTTATTAAGTTAGGAAATGCATGCATTACAAACAAGACTAAATTAATAGAGAAAGTTAGTGTACATAGATGATTTAGTTAGGAGGCTCTAAATCTGATTACATTTCTAGTAAATTATCATATTATGCATGTAGAATAATAAAACACACTGACTGCCTGGGGAAGCTTTATTTCCCAGTAAGGGATATGCTCACCCCCAACCCTACAAATCAGACACACCAGGTAAGTCACATTTTCTTTACGCTCTGGTTAAAAAAAAAAGTAAAAAAAAAAAAAAAAGAGAGAGCTAGTCATTAGCTTTTCAAAACAGAGTGGGCAAACAGAGTGACTAACAAATACCTGGTTAAGTAAGCTGCTAGCTCTTTATTTTCTCAGGTATTACGGTATTTTATTTATACAGTAAATATAATAAGAAGCCTCAGCACAGAAGGGTCAGCCATTGAAAGGAGAGAAATGAAAGGAGTACAAGTTTCCCTAGGACCCAAAAGACAGATTTTATGACACATGTATGTCTGTAACAAACAAAAGACATTTTAGGTTCATCAATAATTGAAATGAAGTGCCCCTGACTTTGCAATGCCAGAATGTTATTAACAGCAGAGAGGCAGTGTAACAGCATGTGCTTATACATCAGGGTTGACCAGCCCAATTGAATAACCTCAGACAACAAAAAGCAGCTTTTCAAGAGTAAGCATGTGTAAAGGAAGCATGAGCAAAGAAAGACACTTTATCTTTTCTTTGGCATGAAGGCACAGACCATTCATACTCCAAGAGAGCCAAATGGGTTAAATCAAGCTTCAGCATTTAAATGCTTGTAATTCCCTTGCACTGCAGAACAGCTTTTGGAATATGGGAATAGAACGTCTAGCATTAAAAATCTCCTAGAGAACCGTAAGTTACAGCGTGAAAGAAAAGTGAAAACAATCTGTAAAAACCATCAAATTTTCACTTAATGACAATACAATTTTTATACTATTCACCTACCACCGTGCATGAACTGAGTATGTATCATTTATCAAATAAGAGCAAGAGCCTGTAAAGCTTCCTGTCTGCCTTGGATTTGGTCAAAATGAATGCAAACAATCACGTGGGATTCAGCCAAGCAGTGACGTTAAATTCTGCTCTGTCAGAAGACAGCATCTGTCAAAGCCCACATTTAAACTGCTGCCTGCCTGTGCAGCAGCTGAACAACTACGGAATGGATTTTATACACCACAATTCTGGGTTAAAACAACTCCAAACCATTTCTATTACTGCCTAGCAACAATGAAAGAAGGAACAGAGGGAGATCCTGTGACTGAAGATAACTGAGGCACTACGCGCCAGCACCGCCTGCTAACATTTCCAGCAGGAATATGGATCCTGAGCAGAGGAGAACACAGCCCTGTATTGTCCGAGCTGGGAGCCAGCAGATGTGAGAGCCCCCGAGAGCGGCGGGGAGGCCAGGCAGCCCCGCGCCCACAACTCCTGTCCTTTTGTCTGCAGCATGAACAAAAAGCGCCGAGACAAGGACGGCACCGGCGAGCGGGGAAGGTAACGCGGGCAGATGGACACGGCGGATCCCGGGCGCTCGCAGCGAGCAGGGCTGCCGGGGGATGTGCGCATGGTCCAGAGCATCTTTTCTGCTGAAGTGATGGCGTGCCCAAACTATTTTCTGTGGGTATAATCCTGCACCATAAATGGCCTGACCAAGGAAGGTATGTCAAACCCTTGTGTGTGATATTCATTCGCTTGTCTGTTATCTTTTCAGCCATTACAGATAATGATCGTTCCTAATTTGCGGAGCCCTGAGATAAGACTGTCTCTGAGCTGGGAGAAAGAATTCTAGCAGGTTTTGCTCTCCCCCAGCACAATGTCACTCCCTTACACTGGCTAAATGCACTGCTCACAGTCTGCCAAGGCTGGTGTGGCTGGAGAGGAAGGATTAAAGGGATAATGGAGTTCCTGTAATGATTGCTTTTAACTGAGAAATTAAAAACTCAAACCCCTCCAATACAGAAAATCTAGTCAGAAATCCTCTCAAAGTAGGTCAGAATTAATCCTTATCTGAAGTAATCTTAAAGCACGGTAAAATGGCCATAATGTGACACAGCGAGAGCACTGAACCATCAAAACAGACCACACAGTCAAAAGGCATTATCTTAGAAGTCCCCTCAGCCCTTTTTACACTTGCTTTTCTGCCCCCCAAGCACAAGCAAAATGTCACAAGGGCAGTACCGGCCAAGCATAAATTGGGAGCATGCGAAAGACTGGGCATGATTTAAACCATCAGCAGCGCAATCAGGCACCACGATTTACAAGTAACATCAGGCTCCCTGACATCCCAAAAGGAAACCTTCAAACATTGCACACTCAAAATGGTAAGCACGTAACTCATCTCCTGCCATCACTGCAATTTCTGTTTAATATGAAAACACTAACTGTTTGACTTGGATTGTAAAATGACATTCCATCTAATTGCCATTCATTCCTATTTTTTGTTGAAATTTAAATACTTTGCCACTAGTGGCAAAAAAAAAAAAAAAAAAAAAAAAGAGATGAATATTTGCAATAAAAATTTAAGACCAAAATCTATAGCAATTCAATACACCACAGAAAGAAAGTGCTTATCTGCAGAATCTACCAATACGCTACAATAAATCATTAAATGTCAATATAAATGTGCTTTCTTTGCCCAAGGCAATGCCAACATGAAATAAAACAACTGCAGCTGGAAAGAGTTGACAAACCAAGGGATGCAGAATACATCAGACACCAGTTTCAAATCAGTTTTAAGACATTTAGAATATAAAGTCACTTGACAGAACTTTTAAAAAAAACAACAAAAAAAATGCACCTTCAGGCAACACTCCAGGAGAAGCACACCTGGCTAATGTAAGATATTGGTATAAGGCATTTAAAAACCTGCACATCAAACCTTATCCCAAACACTGTTCTGTGCAAAAGATTAATGGAGTTCATAAGGGAAGTCAGGCACGTTAAATGAGGCCCAATATGCAACTGCTGTTCATCAGAATACAGACTCAGGCTGCCTTTTGAACTCTTCCCTCTAATTTAAGAGTTTGCCCACAGAGCTAATCAAAATATGAAAATCCAAGACATGTGAATAGGAAGTCAAATGCTTCAATTTTCAAAGCTGTAATTATAGAGCAGAACTGCAAGTACCAGAAACCAAAACACCAGCAGAGCACAGACCACAAATAAAAATTCAAGAGGCATTCACAGTTTATGTATTTGGCATTTGATAATGCATCAGTGACTGCATTGCCAGGTGCCAAAAATGAAGCAGTAGTATCATAAATAATATCTCCAAAAAGCAGTTACATGAAACAACACGCTCTCAGAGGACAAGATGAGTGTTCTAGAGACCCTCTGCTGTACTTAGGTTTCTTAGTTACTGTCAATAGTTGGTGCCTGTTCATAACCTTTCTGTGAAATGGAATTTTAAGTATTTGGGCAAAAAAGCAATGCTCTAACCCTAATTAAGTGAGAGAAAACAGTATTTTTATTATACAATTTGATGGTGGGTTTAATATCTAGTGAGAGTTTTTAATATTATTTTTAAACAATGCACCCTAGCATGCAGTATTTTTTTCCAAAGGTGCAATTGTTGTTGTTGTATTTTCAATGCTTAATACCTCATTGTATATTTTGAAATGTTTTACACACAGCTGCAAAGAAAATGAGCCCCCATTATTTGGGTTTTTTCAGTCAATAGCTCTATAAAACTGAAATACAGATGTAGGTGCTTCCCCTATTCATTAAATGCCTTTTTAAAGGGCAAAGAGACAGATTTCCTATGACACGCCTACCTTGAAAAATCAAGGAAACATGTAAAAAATCAGGAAAATATGACTCTTAAAATGTCTTCTGATTCTAGTTCTGTCCCTCAGTATAAAACTTATTTTCATATGCATTATGTAAGCATGCAGCCTAATAAAAAAAAGGCTTCAGCCATTGCAACTGCCTTTGCTGGGACACTTTCTCATTGCATCAGGGAATCACAGCACCTGCAAACTGCTTTCAGTTTACACAAATATTTATGTAACTGAAGATTCTCACTTTTGCCTATTGCCTTATCCAAATAGGTGCTCATCAAAACACTACCTCAGCTAAAGATTAAACAAAGATTAGTAGTGCAGTGCACTTCTGCTTCAGCATTTCCATCTAATGACTGTAGTTTTATAAGTGGAACAATTCAGTGTGACAAAATTAATCTTGGCTCTAGCTGCTACTCCACATTCGTGAAATTGTGGCTTTGATTTTCTTCCTAAACTGTGGATGCATGCAGTGGAGCAATAATTAATCAAACATCCCCACTGCTGCCCTCCAACCTGTTCTCAAACAATTAACTTCCCTGAGATCTAGGCTATCCTTGGAAGTGGCATTTATGTTTGCTTAAACAGAGATTTTCCCGAATAGCCGAGTGTTCATTTACAACTCACTGCCCACTGCAGACAAAGCACAACTTATGAGTTTTGAGGGGAAGCTTCTGTTTTTCCAGCAGGGAACAGCAGGTGCACATGGTCCCATAAACACGAGTCTCGCACATTTGGGGCGTATCTTCTTTTACATAAGGACAACTCAGGTTCAAGTAGCACAAGCATGGAGTGTCAGTAATTCCTGAACTACACAGATTAGACACACGAGTTTATGATTTCTACGGAGACAGCTGGCTCTCCGGGAAGTAGCACCAGCCCCGACCAGGTAAATAAGAACCTGAGGCACTTTGAGAAGCTGTCCAACCGAGCGCACGGAAGCAGCCGAAGCGCTCTCGGGCGTTCCCGGACAGGGCTCGGGTGTTTCCGACACGGCTCGGGCGTTCCCGGGGAATCGCCGCGCGCGCGCCCTTCTCGCGTCACACTCGGCGCGCAGCGGCGCCCCCTGGCGGCGGTCGCTGAGGCGGCCGTGAGGCAGCTCCCGCTCGCTGCGGAGCGTGTTTGTAAAGAGAGCAGCAGCGAGTAAAATAAACATCACTTACACCCCTCTCCCCACCCTTCCGAAATACAAATATTCCCTCTCGTGAACAGGGCAGGCTGAATGTTGCATCACACACGTACAACGTAATAGCCTATTATTCGACTGACATCTCAAATTACTCCCTTACAACGTTCAACCCTCTAATTCCCCATGTAACGTATCACTTAGTTTTTAAATGCACAAATTAATCCAAATATTGGTTTAAGAAGATAGCGAAGCAATTAATAAATTACATATTTCTATTAGAAACACCATTTTCTATGGAGTCTTGTTCAACTGCCATTCTTTTTCCTATACAAAACCCTAGGGCCCAGAAATAAATTAGAGCAAATTGAAAATCACAAACGAATTGCTATTGTACAGTGAAGGCTCATTTACGAGATGATGTGATCAGCTTTTAATATGCAGCATCATGAAGCTGCCATATTGACTCTGCTCCTGAATATGAACAAAAATTTAAGAGAAAATGAAGCACAGACTACTTTGGCACTTTTTCCTACAGCTACAGCTGCTGGTCAGAATACTTGAAATTTCCAACTGCTATGTACAGTACTTACAAACACTGCTAGAGAGGAAAAATAATCCAGCCCAGCATCATGATCATCAGATAGCTGGCCAGAAACTTAGTCCTGAGCAAATTTATTTCCAGTTAACATGATCACTACCCAAGATCTCTGTCTACTGAAAATCTAGAGCTTAATTTCAATTCAGCTGCCTCTGAGCCTGGCACCACAGCCCAGTGCTCCATGCAATGTTTTCCTCCAATGCGGAGCCGAAGGTGAAAGGTGCCTGAAAGGTGACCGGGAATGTTATCCTGCACTAGCATCTGAGGGCTGTGCAGTGAGGTTACTGGACCCTGAAAATTAATTTTGACAGGTGCATCTTCTCACTGACTTTGCTTGCACAGTGGGGGCCAGTGGAGACGCGCCAGGCGGTGTCCTGTGACTAACACAGCTCTGCCATCGCCAGCCCTGCGCCGTCTGTCCCACCACCAGGCACGGTCATTTGCAAAAAGGGCTTTAAAACTGTGAGCCATCCTAGCCTCTGCACGTCAAATCAATTTTAATTAATGCCATTAAACCTTCCATCTGCCAGCAAGGCTTTTTCATTCAGTCCTTCTCAAACACTCTACAAGGATTTCACAGCCATGGGTATGAAGCTATTTACATCTCCTTCACACTTTTTCCTGCTAACACAACTTCTTTTTTTCCTCTTTAGCTTTGGTATCCACAATGTTTGTCAAAACTTTTACCAGGCAAAAAAAGTATTTTTAAAAGCTAACAAATCAAGTTAAATCATAAAACAAGGTTGGCTTTGAGCATAAGTCAAATCTTGTTTCCATTGATATGGGTTGTTCTTTTAAAAAGTGAATTTAACTCGATTTTATATCTAGTTTCTATTGGTAACTGTTTTTGAATGTGTAAATAAAAGATTAGTGATTTTTTTTTTTTAAATTCTTTGCAGAGTGAGCCATTTGCAGACAATTACTCAACTCAAAGGAAAATGAATACCAAAGAATAGCAGTGGATTCTAAACCAATTGGAAAAGCCTTTTCCTTGAGCATTGTCTCATATCCCATTACTGGATCCTTACAACATGCTTCAGTGGAGAAGACGACACTGCTGCTTGGCAAAGATGACCTGGAATACCAAAAGGTCTCTGTTTCGCACCCATCTCATTGGCCTGGTCTCTCTGGTGTTTCTTTTTGCCATGTTTCTGTTCTTTAACCATCACGACTGGCTGCCAGGCAAGGCTGGATTCAGAGAAAACCCCATGTCTTACACCATCCGAGGATTCAGATCTACAAAAAGTGAGACCAACCACAGCTCTCTAAGGAGCATGTGGAGAGATGCTGTGCCTCAGACACTCAGGCCTCAGACAGTCACCAACCCCAACAACACAGACCTGTCCCCACAGGGAGTCACCGGTTTGGAAAACACCCTCAGTGCCAACGGAAGTATTTACAACGAGAAAGGCACTGGGCACCCAACTTCCTATCATTTCAAATACGTCATCAACGAGCCTGACAAGTGCCAGGAAAAGACCCCTTTTCTAATACTGCTCATAGCTGCAGAGCCAGGCCAGGTGGAGGCCAGACAAGCAATTCGACAGACCTGGGGCAACGAGAGCCTGACACCCGGCATCCAAATTGTGCGGATTTTTTTGTTGGGCTTAAGCACCAAGGTAAATGGATACCTCCAGCGAACCATCCTTGAGGAAAGCAGACAGTACCACGACATCATTCAACAAGAATACTTAGACACCTACTATAATTTAACTATAAAAACTCTGATGGGAATGAACTGGGTTGCAAGCTACTGTCCACATGTTCCATATGTAATGAAAACTGATAGTGATATGTTTGTCAATACTGAATATTTAATACACAAGCTTCTGAAACCAGAACTTCCTCCGAGGCACAAGTATTTTACAGGTTATTTAATGAGAGGTTATGCACCTAATAGGAACAAGGATAGCAAGTGGTATATGCCACCTGATTTGTATCCAAGTGAACGTTATCCTGTATTCTGCTCTGGAACTGGTTATGTTTTTTCTGGAGACTTAGCAGAAAAAATCTTTAAGGTCTCCTTAAGCATCAGACGTTTACATTTAGAGGACGTGTACGTGGGGATCTGTCTCGCCAAGCTGCGGATTGACCCCATGCCCCCACCCAACGAGTTTGTCTTCAATCACTGGCGAGTTTCTTACTCCAGCTGTAAATACAGCCACCTAATTACCTCCCATCAGTTCCAACCTAGCGAGCTGATCAAATACTGGAACCACTTGCAGCAGAACAAGCACAACGCCTGCGCCAACGCGGCCAAAGACAAGGCCGGCAGGTACCGCCACCGCAGACTGCACTGAGGGCCCCGCGCGGCTCGTGTAAATAAACAGCGCTGAACGCATGGACAGTGACACCGAGCAGCCCCAGGCACAGCCCAGACTGAGCCCAGCACACAGGGCAGCGGGAAATTATTTTTTTAAGTTAAAAAAAGTATATATAGCTCTTGAAAATTATGAAATTATAACCAAAAGGTTTTCCCAGTGAATTCAAGATTAAAAAAGAAATTTAAAAAAAAGATGGTATATAAGGAGTTCTGTGTTAACGTGCAATAATAAGCATGCACACTTTGGTGGTACAACTGCTGATTCATGTGCCAGTAAAATATAATTGAGCATATTTTCCACACTAAAATTTTTATTTTACGGAGTGCATTCATAGGTCTAGTTCTCTTCCATGTAATTTCATATTATCCAGAGCTGCTATAAAATGAAAAATTAAACACTAAGGAAATGCAGAAAGGGCAGATCAGTTTTACCTTCAAATGCCACATGACAATTATTATACACTACTTTAATGTACCACACATGTAGCAATGTCACATTTTAGCAAGACACTACCAATAAATTCTAAAGCACTAAGAGTGTACTCCCTTGAAGTAAGTCCAGTTTTAGTAAGTTGACTTATTTGGTTTGGAAGGAGAGATAAATAAAATCAAAGTTGCACAGTTGCTTTGTACATTACCTTCAGAAATCTAAGTGGTGTTCTGGATCCAATTCTCAGGCCACAAAGACCTGACTGAAAGTTACTTCATTCTCTAGATGTCACAGGGCCAGCTCCTAAGATCTGGTGCCAAGTAACATTCATTCCACTTGGAACCTTCATGCAAATTCATTGGATCTGCTATTAATTTCCCTACATAGCTTGAAGGTAACTCAAAGGCTGATGAGAAATGCAAAACATAAGTTCCAGTCCTGCACTGTTCTTGACAAAATTTCATTTTGTGCAAAGCAGGAGAAAACTAATCAAATGTGCTGCTTTGCTCTTTCCTGTCTGACAAAAAGCAAGGGTCAGCCAAGTGAAAACACATCTGCTGGAAAACAAAGCCCCACACCTGAGTTTAGAGGTGGCAAAGACTAGGTCACAATAAGATTGAGAGCTCCGGCCAACAACACGGCCAGGAACAAGATCTAAGCAATTTAAAGTCACAACACGTACCACTGAAAATAAATTGTGAGAAGTGGGCTAAATCTATTTACAGGTTTGCAGTTTTCTAACAACAGAACTTTTAAAGCCTATTTTCCAACTGTTACAGCAGAGTTATATTAGATTCAGGTTATTACTGCTTGTCACAGTGCCAGGGTAACCAATACCCACCTCTGATCATCAGCAAATGATCAAACTGCAATTAGTTTTCTGTTTGATTGGGACTTATTAATTGGATAAAATACAAATATTTGATGTACTTTTATTATTTAATAAAATTGATTCTATTTATGGTCTTAAGATTTCACTTTTTCTGGAAAAGCTGCTCAGGAAGAAATTTCTAGCTTTAGCAATACTAGGTTTTTGTAGTGTTCCCTAGTCCTTAAAACTGGGTTTTCGTGCACAGCACAGAGATGACAGCAGGGTTTTCTCCTTTGTACTGAGAAGACAAATCATATTACTGACCATTCTCAGCAGTTCTCAGGCTGTCTCTCTGCAGGAACTCTCATATGTGAACAGACAGCAAGGCACTGGATGTACCTCTGAAGCAATTCCAGCAGGTCCTCTAGAAGCTGGATGTGGGAATTTGCTCAACACCTTTTTTTTGTGATCTTGCACTAAATTTTTTCCTCTATTGTATTTGGGGTTTGCTAATTGTACATTTCTACATTTTCAACACACCTCAGATCATATAAATGTCTGGTTTTGGGGAAAGCAAATACCTGTAAAAGTAGTAATTCTCTTCTGCAGAGATTTCTCCAACTAAATTCAAAGTTGTTACACTCAGCTCACTTAATGCCTGTTGGCATTCATGTGAGAGAGCTGCCCTGGACAGATGTTTGGGAGTGTGCTTTCAGCACCCACTGCAGTTTTCCCCACTCTGTGCTGCTCGCTCCCAGCTAACTAACACAGGTCACAGCTGACATGCAGCTGAAAAAGGCACCTGGCTGGAGGTCACTGTAGGCAGGCTCTACACCACAGTGCTAGCTCCAGACCCCAGAGCAAGCGTGGGAAGCCAGCTACTACTGCAGGGACTGAATTTTGGAAGATATCCAATGCCATAAGTGGCCACTCCACAAGCAGTGCTGGCTAAGGACGCAATCCAGCCTCCTGGAGAGGACTTCAGCGCTGCTCCCAGCCCTTGGCACTTTCCAGCCCTGCTGTGATGTACTCAGCTTTACCAGCTCTGGCTAGTCCTAAATGCTGTGCCTAGCTCCTGGGTGCAGTCCAAGAGGTTAATACTAAACCTTAAATACTTTGGCACTGGAATCATCAAGTTTGGCAGCCAGACCACCCCTTGGGTGCTGGGCTTTGGAGTTCCTGCATGATGCTGATCTGCCCGAGCTTGGCAGAACTTGGCACACTGCCCATGAGTTCAGCATACCAAACCTCCTGCTACTTACAGGACTAGTGAGGAGCACCAGAAGGCTAAATAAAAAGCCATTCTTAATGCCTTTTTAAGGGTCCAACATGATTTTTAAAATTTGTAATAATGTTTGGGTGTAAGTTATAAACATACTTGAATCCTTATCAAGATGGTCAAAGGCTACTAAAAACATTTGCATCCAAGTACTGTTTTCTTGCACAGCTTGTCGCAAAGCTTTCAGAAACAAAAGGGAATCATTTTGTATGATGAAATATGCAATTACAGAATGAACGTTCTACATTCTTTCCTCTGAATGTTTTACTGTTTTCTAGCTTGTGTTTAAGCTATTTGCTCACTCCACTAGAATATAAAAACAGTTCATGTTAAAAATAGTGCAATAGTTAATTATATCATTAAAAGCTTGGACAAGTTCTCTCACTTCCTTTCCCCATACAGCAAGAAAAAAATGCATTTTTCATTAGCAATACCATACAAACTTGTAGCTAAAACTCTAACATGTCTGCAATGCAGTTTAAAAAAAAGGATATAACTATTCATTGAATACAGAAGTACAAGAGTTTGTATAATACTTGCTTTAAATGTTTTTACTTTTCTGTATGTCTGCTTCAGGTTGAACACAAATATAAAAAGTCATAATGCCTCAAAAGTTATGATGGGAGAAAAAAAATTGAGACATCATCAGCACCATTATTATAGCAAAGAAAAATCTTAGAAAAGCTGGCCTGGTAACAAAAATCAGAAATTGGAATTCTGTCAATTCCCCATATTTATTTAACTTTCAACTTAATAAAGATTTACACATTGATACTACAGAACCAAAATGAAGTCCCACTAAAACAAGTTGTTACTGAACTACAGAACTGTTCTTTTCACATCTCCAGTTAAATTAGTGGTGTGAGATATTTGCACATCCCACACCAATAGAATTATGAATGCAAAATACACAATTACAGCTTTTGGTATAGTAGAACTGATCCCATCCCGAGTCACTGAGGGATCTTTCATGGGTAAATTTAGCAATCTGTTCTAAATTTTTAAAATTACATGTCAAGGTACTTCCAAGCATCAGTGGTTGTTCTGAGAGAAAATTCAGTGCCCACTACGATCTTCACTTAAATTTATAAACTTAAATTATGGGATGGCAGTGATCTAGAAGAGATGAGACAGACTGCTTTTCAGGTTAACCTTACTAGAACAGCAATTTAGAATCTGCTTTTCCTTGCAGTGCAGTAATATAAAACGTGTCAGTCCTCATTTACAAAATATTTGCAGAATATATCAACATGTTAAGACATGCATTAACTGTCTCCAAGCCCAGGCTAAATCAGGCACTGAAGGGGAGGGAAGCACCTAAAGGCCATTACTTTAGACAGCCTCCCTCTTCCCACTTATTTTCCTGATATGTTAACACAATACGTAATCACACATCAATCTAAAATACCAACATAATCCCACAGGGCCAGAAAACCTTTTCTCTTGAATGCCTGCTCATTGCAATGCGTGGAAATGGCCTAGGAGGAAATGAATGGGATAGGGAAGATGCTAATATACAAACTACTACTTCTTCTATTTGTGCTTTTGAAAAGAACAGGCTTGTAACTGATTTGCAAAAACATCACTTGTTATTGCCATATTTTCCCAATTTTAGATGCTATTTCTCAATTCCTCTTTTGCTGTCAAATAGCACAAATAAGAAAAGACTGGACAATCACTCAGTCACACTGTGAGAACTGCACCTCTCAATGAAGGGCATTATTGTCCTTTTCATTTCACATTGTCCTTCCAAAGCAGGATGTGACTCCGGGCACAGTATCCCCCCCTTGCTGAGCACATGTGCTGGACATGGCACTGGCTGTTATTCCCACAGATCCAATCTCCAGCCCATCCAGCACTGCCTCCCTTCCCCAGCCCTGCTTCCCAAGCCCAGCCACTCCATGGGCAGCCCACGGGAAGGAGGGAGGCAGGGAAGCTGCACTGCCAGCTCTAAATGCTGCACTGTGCAAATGTAGGTCAGCAGGGACAGAACGTGGGCTCTGCTTTGTACCAAGAGTGAAGGCAGAGGCTTTCCGGGCAGGAGGCCGGGGGAGGGCTCTGGAAACAACTTCTTGCAGCAAGTCAGTGAAAAAGGAGCTTGAATGTCAGAAAACAGAAGAGTGAAACTAAAGATGCACAGCTGATCAACACCACATAGGTTGGAAATGCAGGGCAGGCTCAGTGTTACCAAAGTGAGGCCAAATGAGAAAGCAGGATCTGGAATTCTAATCACAAGTGTTCACACTTCTGCACTGAGAGAAAATAGGAACCTATGAGGTAAATCCATTCTTCTAACAAAAATTTTAGTTTGCGACTGCAGTACATGTGCTTTATTAAAGCTTGAACCAAATTGCAAGTCATGACACCATGGCATGGACAGATCAGTAGCTCCACAGAGAGTACTTTACACATAGTACACAAGCAAACCAAGAGCAAAGCAAATTAGATCACTTGTGCCTAGGATTTGTGTTTAATCTTCACACAAAGAGTTAATTTCAGCCTTCATTTGTTCCAGCTCAAAAGAAACAGAGCCTGGTATAATATGGTACCTTCCTGTCACAGTTAAAAGACTGCAAAGGAATTTAGCTGAATATGGGATATGGATGAACACTACCACGTTGCTTTCCTGATATTGCCATGGCAACAGTTACAAGCGCTCTCTTAAGCATTTAAATCTGACAGTTTTCCTGATAACACTAACTGAATGATAGTAATGATGCGTTTTGGTTCGTGAGCTAACTGCTCTATAACCACAGGGTATGAACCGTTCCCTTCACTTTCCTCAAGACTGTGCTTTTGGTCAAAATGTTCTGACCAAGACAGTAACCTTGAATTACCACCAAAAAAAAAAAAAAATGCAGTCCCTCCAGCTCAGGGAGTACTCATGGCTTAAAGCTTTATGTACTCTCAAAGGTTTCCATTTGAATGCTTAAGTTGTGCAGTGTTCAGGGTGGAGAAGTCAAGACTGCTAAAATCTTTGATGGGATTTTTCTCAAAGGGCTTTCATTCGCCTGGGAAGGCTGGAGAAAAAAAAACACTTTCTGAAGGGTGGATTGAATTGTCACTGACCTTCAAGATGTCCTTTGCTCAAGAAAAGAGAAGGAGGAAGAAACTGGCATTTTTACACAATCTTTATCAGTTTGTAACCAATATATACTTTTCAAAATAACAAAACACTGCAAGTTGTTGTAGCTCAGTGCAGGCCAAAGTGCACTGAGGAATACACAGTGTGCTCTGAGGACAAGGGCATCACAGCAACGCCTCCACCTTCTATTAGCCCATTTGGCTTCAGCTAATAATAAGTGGCATTTCAGCTGTTTAATAGGAATATTCTGTGAACCACTCACTCTGATCTTCCAGATGCTCAGTGTGGGCATAATTGAGAAGTCTCTTTCTTTACCTCATTAAAAAGTGAAGTGTGTGAAACATGTTTGTCATCCTAACATTTTAAGGATACCGGTTTTGATAACGTCTTGCAATATATTCAACTAAAAATACTGAGATACTGAAAACCATGTGAAATATTTTAAAATTTCCCAAGATGACAAAAATTCAGATTTCAGAAGTAAAAGTCATGCTTGGAAGGATCTAAGAGAGGAATCTTTTTAACACAAAAAAGTCCTCAAAAGGTAAAGTATTCCCAGTTATTTTGCTGTTAACACTTTTTAAAGTTTTATATTAAATTAAAAATTTAAAACATCCATGCCATCCTAAAACCACCAAATCCCTCCACGCTCTTGAAAAACCACAACCCCACCACATCTTTTCTTCTGGAAAGGCCAAGTATTCCCACATCTCAGTCAGGCTCGAAGTTTAAAACGAGAAAAAACCAACTGCCACAAGAAATCCTTTGTTAATAGAATATCAGACAATACACAGAAAGAAACTAAAACCTTCCTCATGCCTTTCCTAAATATTTAACATACCCTGCATTTAAACAAGCTGAGGCCTAAGAACTATTTTGAGAATAAGAATAGCCTTCAATCTTGCAGGTTTCATTCAGGATTTATGTCACTGTCATCACTTTCAAAAGAAGCATCAATCTACCTCACATTTTAAACCTGTTCTGCCCTGACACATAGGTTGATACAAGATGACAAATCAAAAAAAAGAAACACTGGAAAGTACCATCTGTAACTCAGTCAAAAATTCAGTGCTGCTACTTAATGGAAATACCAGTCCTTTTATAGGCATTCTTCCACAGTCCACCCAGACACCAATTTTTGCTGCCATAAAAATTCAGCTCAATTATCCAGACTTCTGAATGAAGAGAACCAATTTCTCATGGTATCATCTTTAACTAATCTAAAATATTCTATTTTATTGACTGGTTTTTAAAAGATAACATTTTTATGTCCCAAAAATGTAAAGAACTGAGACAATTCAGAGGTACTCTTAATGTTACTCAAGACTCTAAATTAAAGGTAAATAACTCATATATACCTGAGGGAACAACTAACACCTCTATTGTTCAAAATAAAGCAAATTACAAACCTTATGCTGTACCCACAGTGAGGCATATCAAAGGGAAAAAAGAAAAACCAACCAAAATCCAGCAAACCCCCATAAATCACATTGTTCATATATAGATGTACCTTCATCAGTAAAGTATTTTCAATAATACCTCCATTTATGTCATGACAATTTCAGATTTGGAAGACAGAATTTCTTTTTTAGAACTTGATGCAGCAGTTTGCATTTATTATTTGATAAAATTTTAAATTATTTAACTATTTTGGATGTTATTCACATTAATTGAAAAACCTAATCTTTTCCCTGAATTCTCAAAATAGTAAAAAAAAAAATAAAATAGAGCAACAATGATAGATAATGACAATTCTCTTACTTTACAAAAATTAAAAGCTATCCAGCTGTGAATTATCCCCTTTTCCAAAAGCAGGCAAATCTGTTAGCTACATCCATCAAAAGTATGATTTTTTCCTAACCAAAATTCAGTTGAGAAATGGATGCTGCAAACAACTTTAGATATCCAGCTTTCAATAATGTTAATAAAGCAATGACAGCCCTGTGACAATAACTTGGAGGCTCTAAGCCTGAATGAAATACAATGCTGTCCTAGTCATTAAGAAGTGCAGTGCCTGGATCCCTCAAATATTTTAATTTTTTTTCCCCTTCCACCATTTCTATATTTTCTACTAGTAGAAGTTAAGCAGTTTGAATGATTTATTGTCCAAATTTCATGCTAGAAGAGCGGAATGGAAAAACTAGAATAAACTACATAATGAAATTTCTTCCCTCCCATCCTCCTATTCATTAAAAAGATTTACACCCATGAGCACACTTTTGCTAAGTAGCATCTTCTGCACACATTCCAGAGTTTTATGAAACACTGCTTTGGTTTTGCCTGTAAGACTCCTTATGACAACCAGGTAAATATTAGTGTTTTACCTTTTCCAATTCTGTAAGAAAAACCCCACCTATGAATCTTGCATTATTTTTTTTCCTTTGTAGAATATTTTACATGTAGTAGAGTCGGGGTTTTTTTTCCCCATTTCTTATCACAGTACTCTCCTGGACTTACGAGTAGTAGCACCTGAAGCACTAACACAGTCCTCAATTCATCAGACCCTGATTTACTCACAGAACAGATAAATCATACAATGTTCGTGACAGAACAGATGATCAGGAGCATTAAGTGTTGTTTTTTTTTCTCACAGCAATGGAATTGCAGGAAGCAGTCCATGTTGACATAGCCTGGCTAGGACAAAGTTCTTCTGCTCCAGTTCCAAGTGCAGCCACGCACACACATCCAGTTTAAATGCAATATAAACTGCAGTTAGACAATACTCACACTCTGAAAATATTGGACACTTCTTCCACAGATTGTCTGGGCAGCCTGTTCCAGTGCCCCACCAGCCTCACAGGAAAGAATTTCTTCCTGGCATTTAATTTAAATCTCCCCTCTTAGTTTAAACTGTTCTCCCTTGTGCTATCACTGTGTGCTATTGTCAAAAATTGCCATAACCCAGGTGCAGTACCTTTTGCACGTTTTTTTCTTGCAGGACCTTGTTGAACCTCATTAGGTTCACGTGGGCCATTACACTCTTCATCAAATTCAGTTGTGTAAGTCAAGGTGCTGGACCATTTCCTTTTTTTTTTGGTGACACTTTAAGACTTGGGCAAAAATAGCTTTACATATTTGTTGAACATATCTCACACTGGCTTTGTCAGTTACTTGAAGTGAAAAATTATGACAATGAGATGTGTTGCCATAGAAAAAAAAGACTTCCTCCCACCACAGCCAACTAAAACATTTGGCATTTCATTCGTTTCAGTGGCCAATACAGATATGAATGTGTTTGTCCCTGGATTTTGGGAAGTTAAAAAAAAATATATATAATTACAGTAATTTCACGATTATAAGCCGCACCATTTTGATCAAAATTTTGGTCCAAACCCAAAGTGTGGCTTATAATCAGGTGCAGCTTATATATGGACAAAGAACGAGAAGTTGCTGTTTTAGTTTGGAGGACAGGTGTCTGCTGAGAAAGGCAGGAACTTCTCTTTGAAATGGAGAATGTAAACCCCCTCCCTCCAAATTATTATAATCTTGAAATCAAAGGGCTTTCAGGTAAAAATATGGGAATTAGGAATAACAGTTCTTTTCTAGGGAAATTAAAATAGAAATACAGTACTACAAAGAAACAAACTCCAAACCCTGACAAAGCCAGAGTACAACCTGACACCCTGTCAGGCAGGGCGTTGGTAGCAGTCCCATTAAATGGTGGCTGCATCCTCCTGCAGTGACAGATGTGGCTCAGTTGGAGCAGTGCTCCTGTACAAGGTGCAGTTTCCCTCTAAAGGTCCAGGGGTGATGTGGAGAAATCCGGTTTTCCTCTGGAGTCCAGTGGAGAAAGGGGTTCCCTTAGTGTCCCAAAACCTCTGTTTTTATCTTGGTAAGAAATGTTGGGCTCTTCCCCCTGGCTGGAGCAACTTCCAATGGGATGCAGTAATTTTATCAGTCACACAGTGGGACTCAATGGCCATTAGCAGAAAATGACTCGCTGGAGGAAGGATGGGTTGTGAAAAGATAAAGAACAATGCCCTGCCTGGTTTCAATGGATGGTCCATTAGCAGAATATCTGCCATTGAGATAAGGATCACTGCCCCCACCCTCAACAGATGGTGATAGAATAGATACCTTTTATCACACTCTGTATTGTAACATGTGGCTTATAATCAGGTGCGGCTTATATATGGACAAAGAACGAAAAGTTGCTGGCACCCAGAAGTGCAGCTTATAGTCAGTACGGCTTATAATTGTGAAATTACTGTATTTTTTCCAACTGTCAGTACAGTTTTCTTGTCATCCTATTTCCCTTTTACAACTACCTCTTCTCAGGCAGAGGTTTTCCCAAGTTATCAGAGATCTGCTAGATCACTAGAAGCGAGTCTTTGCTAGATGCAATATGAAAAATTGAGCACTTTCTATACAAATCCCCTAGCAATTTCCTTCCTCACCATAACACCTCAAAACCACATTAAATATTCACTCTCAGAGAAATTTCTAACTAGTCCTTTTAAACAAGTGAACACTATCTCCCTAAAAACCAATACTTTATGATTCAGAGATGACACAAACCTGTTTCTAATAAATACCAAACTACAGTTTCTGAATTTTCTATACAACATTTTCAAAGTTTACTAGTAAGTTTTAGTTCTTTAGAGAACTGATCATATATTGCAGACCAACTCTTTTCTAAAGTGGGATCAGATGATACTAGACCAAATCAAAATTACTTGTTTCAAAGAAAACCAGTAAGCATAAAATAAATATTGACTAGGACTGTTATTACCAATACTTACTCCTTAAACAGTTGGTAAAATTCTGCCAACAAGTCACAGAAATACTAGCCAAGTTTCCCCATTTACTGAAAAATGTAAGGGCAGAAGTCAGAAATTCACCTATATACATTCAACTATAGGGATGTTGCAATCTAGGACTGTACCATCCTCAACACATGAAGAATGGGAGAAGAAATTATCAGTACATTCATTCTGTGCTGCTGCTAGCTGCATTAAATGAAAAATATTTTTTAAAGCTGGTAGAAATCCTTTAGAATAATGGACAGTAATTACAAACTTTCTAAGTTGTGACACTTTGGTAAGTATGACACAGTACATCCCTTTCTATCAAACAGGGACATAAAAGATGCAAAACCCACAAAATCATACTCAGGGGAAATACACAGGCAGGACAAGAACGTAAAAGGGAAAATATTCTGCCCTAAGGAGCTTACATAAGTAAATAAGTGGACAAATTTTAAGTGGTAGGCTTCAATTCATCAGTTTAAGTACTGGAAATGAGTGGTTTTTTTCCTGTGTAATGACAATTGAAGTTAAGTGTGAAAGCACTGAGTATGCCCAAAAATAAACAGCCTATTAAGCACCCACAGCAGTTTAATTTCCTATTCCTTTCTCAACTTAAACATCCCAAACATAAAACTGAAAGCAAAAACAAATTACCCTTGTGCTTGCCAACCAAAATAAAACTGAGAGTTAAAAATACCTTTACAATTTTTAACTCTCTCCATATATACATACATGCACACACAACAAGGGCATAATGAAAAACTTAAATGTACTGAATTTATTGCTGGATGTCCATGACATCTAGAGGATCCTGAACTGTGCATTGGGGAAAACATGCAGGCTTTGCAGGTTAGTTAATAAATACTATTGGGGTTCTGTATAATCCAGACATTACTGCCTGGAGTGAAAAGCAGCAGTTGAATTTTATTTGTGGCTCTGGTGCAGATCAAATCTGTAATCCCATGTAAGCTACACACAGCGCTAAGAAATGGGACCTCAGCAAGCAGAGAAGCAGGAATCAGTCTGGGGAAGCTGCTCCCAAACTTAATGGGAGTACAAAGATCTGAAGGTTTATCAAGATTCAAGGAAAGGTGAGAAGTCAAAACATATTAATTTGAATGCACTGAATTCCCATCTGAGTTTTCCAATGCAGAAGTAAATTGGCCTTCACTCACTGTAAACCAAGGAAATTAAACTACATACAGCTCACTAAATTAATTTTATTCCTAAAGACATCACCAGCCAATGGCAATTTAATGCATTGTAACTTATGAATGTTGATGTTGAACACTTTGGTAATTTGCTTTAATTTGCTTGAGTGCCTTGATCTAGATATAGCCTTAAGGAATACCTGTATATTGCCATTTTAGATTGCATCATCCATTGTATTAAGGAGAAAAGGTTATTTGTGAATGGCAGAACTATCAAGTAGTTGCTTTAACAGGAAAATACAGACAATTATTGAAGACTCTTAACTTCCTAATGACTCCCAGCCATGCCTAGGTGTCAACAGCTCCACCGTGGAAAGTCCTGATGTGTTTCATTGCAAATGAAATATGAATTAAGATTTTAACCCATTAAAACAAATCCTGCTCTGAGGAGCTCAAGAACTATAACAGAAATCTGGAAGGAAGTTCCACAAAGTCTTCAAGTCCCTGCAGGGCACTGACTGACAGAGACACCAAGGCTACCAGGAAGCACCACAGTCATGTTTCAGATACAGGGAAGGCTTTTTTCATCCCAAAGCTTTCCACAGCTATTTTTTTTATTGTCTTTTGTGTGAGCACAAAAGCACCTCCAGAAACCTAAATTTCTACTGCAGCACCTTGGGGCTACCTGGCCCTGCAGCCAGGGCTTTATCAACAGAAAAGAAAAATATTAGAATATTAAGCAAAAGAACTGAAAACTACCTAAACTAAGTAAAATGAGCCAAGATAAAAATAATGTAGGAAAGTTCTGAGTTTTAAACATTTAAAAGTGAAAAACAAAGACGTAAAAAGCAAATAAAATTCACAGTAACACCTACATTTATCCTGAAGCGTAACAGATTCATTACAAATCAGTGCTGGAGTAAATGAACTACTAATACATAAACCCAGAGTACATCTTTATTTTTCCATCAAGATAATGTCAAAGAGCACATGAAATGTATTACAGAAAGTTATAAATGCCTTTCTGCAATTTAACTAGAAGCAAAACATTCCCTCCCACCACCATTATCTTCAGACTTGCCAGAGAAGCTCATGCTACTTCCTTCACCCCTGAGAAAATAAAACATCTGCCCACCCCATCAGCTTTTAATCTTCTTATGGACAGAATTAATTTAGCTTCCTTCTGGGGAATATGATGGGAGAGGAAACTGGCCAAGCCTGTTTGAGCCAAAATCAGTCTTTTGTTTAAAGGAGAAAAAAGGAAAAGAGAGGGGAGGAAGGGGAAAAAAACCATAAGCTGTGAATCCTCTTTAGTTATGCCACATTTATTAAGTATCAATACATTTCTATGCATTTTGCCATAGTTTAAATATGACTTCACTAAGAAACATCACTTTACTGAACATATGGCAGAAACTCCCTGAAGCATGCCAAAGACTAAATGTCAGGCTAATCAATCTCTTCCATTTCACTCAGGAGAGAGAATCAGAAAAAGTTACATTACTTCCTTAAAGGTATGATTTTTATTCATAACTGAAAACTTTCACAAATATTAGTATACTAGTAACACTATCCTAGTGTTTAATCCATTCTGGATCTTAACCTGGAGGATGTTGAGTACTTATTACCTTTTATATTCTATTTCTCTCAGCTCCATATAAAGGAGTAATAAAATAATAGTTGAAAATATTTTCTGTGTACTGCAAATTTCCATCAATAAAATGTTCCCTGCATATGGATTACTGTTATGGTGCTCATTCTTTAAAATTATCTAATACCCACATTCGTATTTGAAAGGATTACAATTTACAGTGTTTGGTATTACAAGCCAAGTGCAGGCAGTTTTCCAGAGAAGAAAATAA
This sequence comes from Catharus ustulatus, assembly GCF_009819885.2. Lineage (NCBI taxonomy): Eukaryota > Metazoa > Chordata > Aves > Passeriformes > Turdidae > Catharus > Catharus ustulatus. The sequence goes on from NC_046229.1 coordinate 25,157,016, forward strand.
AAGGACATTAAGAGTCTTGCTGAGCCCTGCCAGGGGAAGGAATATAAGAGACATACTGAATCTGTGGTTTTGGTGTGCACTACAATAACACACATATGCAAGCTACCCATATTAAATATTTAGCTCACCTTAGGTGAGCAAACTGCCTGATTAGGCACTTGCATTATTCTTAATAGAAACTGTAACAAACCAGCAAACACAGTTTGCAAAGTATTTCAGCTATGAACAAGGAAGCTGATTTATTTATTAAAACTTCACCTTTGAAATCTGAGCCAGCTATAAACCTACCCTTTAAAATCAGATGTACCATTCAGGCAGTTCAGAGTCCCTTTAGATTTTAATTTCTAAGACAGCATTACAATCCATTTAGGATTTTAATATGTATTTTACTACTTTAATCTGCATTTCACCTGCTGTTCATGTCCAGATATTTTTGGAAGTTTTTTCTTTATATTATTTTCCAGACATAATTATACATGTGAACTCTACTATAAAAATCATTATTTGCTACAGCACACAACATCACCTTAAAACAGAATGGCTTTTATAGACCCATATGAGGTAGCTGCCTATGTATTATATCTTCTGTGCATTATTAGCTACAAAATATTTGTGTTAAGGCATTATAAAGCCCTCTTTATGCACAGGTCTTTTGTTTTAGTCAGCAATCATGATAAAACACAATTAATCAGGCAGGTTATCTGCTTTAATGATGACTGTATTCCATTTTTATTTCAGTTATACGTAAATCTGTTTGCCTGATTCACACCAGAGGTAACTGGGAAGTAGGGCAGATGAATAGTGCTGCATAATGCACTCTCAAGTCTCCTATGCTAAAGCAAAAGCAGAGTTGGCTTTTTCCCCACCACAGGAAACAGCTCTTCTCAGTCTGCTTTAGTAACATTCCCTCCCTTCTCCCACAGTATGGTTCAAAACTGCTTCCCAATTTCAATAAAACCTGGAGAAAAGTTATTGCCTTTGTCAACTTTTATGAAAATTGCTGGCCAGGGAAATTAAACCCTCAAATTACTGCTCCCAGGGAGTGAAAGGCAGGCAGTGCTTTTTCTGTGTCTCCTCAAAATGGCAGCACCATGCCACCCAAAATCACACATCTGTAACTCAACAGCTGCACTTCAGGCCAAGGGAGGGCATGAGGAAACACCCACCTCACTTCCAGGAAGAGAGGCTCAGACGATTAAAGAGACAAAACCTGTTATTTATATGAAGAAACCTAGAATTTATAACAATATTCTAAATTAAAAGTACTATGAATTTACAGCCAGTAGGCTGACAGTTAACTACAAGCAAACTTATCACATCACTACATCACTTTGCTTAGTCACACCAAGTTTTCCTTCGCACTTGAACTGAATTTTAAAAGCGTATCTGTTGCTCATGCACAAAACCTACTCATATATCTTGATGAGAGACAGAAAGGAAGAGATTTAAATTCCAAAAATACATCCTAAGTTTCTTAAAGCAGCAAGCCAGCTGAATAGTTGGACTTCCTAAACCTTCATTGCTAAATGCAATGGAAACATAAGATGAAATAAAAACATACTTTGTTAATATTCACGGTGTATAAAGTCTGACCAACAGCTTGTGAGAAACAACTTAGTGGGAACTGGCTTTTGCAAAATATGACATCAATTGATACTATAATGTTAATATTAAGATAATAATACCTGTTATAAAGAGGTGAATGCTTTACAATAGCGTAGTTATGGAATTGGTTTTCACAAGGATAGTATGGTTTCGTGTGTTGTAATGTGGGTTTATGAGTTGGCATTGGACAGACTGTTGCTAGCCAATCTTTTGAGACACAACCCAAAAGGAGTAGAACTTCATCCAGTGAGGACACTGATAACCACAGTGACAAAACTACATCAGTGCCAAAAAGAGTGACATGGGCCAAGACTACGTAAAACCAACAATAAATATGTATAAAGCCGATGCAATATCGGGGTATAAAAGGTGAAGTTGCCATTTTGTGCATGAGCCTCTGGCATTTTGCCACGCTCCCAGTGCTGTCCCTTTTATTTGATGGGTGTTTTTTGTTCTCAATATAACTTCTATAACTCATTCCCACTTGGGGTCTGGGTCGCTTACAACAACAGGCCAGCTAATTAAATGATGTATTTGTAAAAACACACTTGTTCTCAAAGTTATTTATAAATTTCTTTCAATTTACCAACTGCCTTAGACAAATTTGACATTTTAAGTACATTGGAACAAACCTTCATTATTTAAAATAGTTACTCACTACAGATCCATAAATCCAAGATGAGCTTTTATATTTTAAAGTAAAATCAAAATGTTTATCTCTCAAAGAAATTTTCATTCAAGCTACACATTTACTGATTCACACAGGTAAGGAACCAGATTTATTTTACCAGATCACCTTCTTCAGTGATAAGTTTTAAGTCCCATTTCCATGAGGAGTTACTTTGAAAAATCTCAAACCAAAAATATCCAGAAAATCCCACAAACCTTTTGGGAACAAAGAGGGGCAACAGCGAGTGGTGAATGAGAATTAAACCAGCCAAAGCATCATTCAGTGCCTGCCTACGTGCACTTGCATACACACACACCTCCCCTTAGCTCAGCTGAGTTTGAGATGAATAAAGAGGCAGGAGCCACCCGTGCAGCAGCAGTGGTGCAGTGGTGTCAGCAGCAGCATATTGCTCAGTGCAAACACCACTCCAGCTCCAGATGGCAGCTCAGCAGCTCGCACTCACAGGTATATTCCAGGAGGAATGAGCAGCACTGCCCAACTGCCAGGTGAGTGAGCTGTAACTAATGCACAGTTCATTGTATGGCCTTTACAGCCACTCACTCACCTAACAAGAAAGCCTGTGCTGAACAGACTGCTATCCAGAATCATCAGGAGCAAACCTGAGGAATTTGCCTACAGACATCCTAAAAGTATGGATGCTGATTCAACAGCAACAGTGTGTCTGCATAAAAGGCACGGCAGATTAAAACCTGCATTTAGATGGAACACTAAAATCTCACAAATTTCAAGACCTAAATATAGTAATTCTTAATTAATTACCTCCTAAAATGGTGCAAGAAGGAACTGCCAAAAAAGCTTTAAAATATGTCCTATTTTGCTATTCTAACTGGATCTTCTCATTAGTTATGTTGCTCTACCTGGAAATCGTGCCCAATGACATCACTTACAATCCATCCCCCAAAAGACTAAGAACCAGGGTTCTTGCCTCAGCATTTCATCAACATTTGCCTCTAAAGCTCTGTCTCAGTTCTGAGCTCTGCAGGTTTAATGTGCTTTGAAAAGACTATTTTTGCCTTATGTACTCTAATTGAAGAACACCTGCCCATGCCACACTGCTGTAATAACTGTGTACCTGTGAACAAAATCTGCCACATTGAGATACCCTCTGGTATCACATACTCCCAGTCAAATACTGAAATAATTCAACAGAAGGGAAAAAACCTCAACTGAACAACCAAATAAACCCACAACTGCAAGAAAAAGGAAAGAACATGGACCTTTAAAAAGAACACCACCAGAATAAAGTCCACAAATTGAAACAACAGTCCTCAAGTGTGTTCAAAGAGGGCAACAATAAGGACTAAGCACAGAATATATAAAAATAATTGCAAACAAACCATAAAGGAGCACGTGCTCTGGCTTAACTAAGTAAGCAGTAAATGGCATGAGTGAGATGTACATGAGCCTGGGCTCTGAGGCAGTTCCTATGGATATTGCTAAGGTAACAAGCTATCCTACTTTCCAAGCTCAGAAGAAGGTATGACTATGATACTAAGTTAGATACAAGCAAGTACTTCATGCAGAAAAAGCAGAAAACTTGTTTCCACAAACAGTGAATTCTACCTTTACTCTATTATGAGCAAACAACTAAGTAGTAAAGTGTCACAGGCAATGGCAATGGTATCATCTCAGAAACTGACCAGAAAAGGAAATCTTGACTCAGTTCTCACATCCATTACATGAATTACTCAGATGATCATTAAATTCTTTAATTGTAATTTTGATTTAGTTGCTGTATCATGAATAGCAAAGTGTGCTAGAAACTTTCAAAACTTTGTTAAAACTCCAATTCCAAGACATGAGAATGGCTACCCATAACCTGCAGGGAGAAGAAGTTATGTTAAAGCGAATTTTTTTTGATCCCTCATCTGACACATGCCCATTTCTGCTGGGTCTGCAAGACCTTTACACCACCTTCAGCAGCTGTGAATAAATTACAACCTAGATAACAGCAGAGTTGTTCTTTCCCCAGAACTGTCAGGTGAACATACAGTTGTTAGACATTCATTAGATGTTTGGAGATAATTTGTAGAGGAAAAAGTGTTGACCCAGATGTTTGAAATAAGCTTGTGCAGTGATGGTGTCTGGTTGTTCAGAACTATTAGTACAAAGTATAAAAATCTGTAGCTCAGGTTCAGCTGAGCAGCACCCTATAAAACTTGGATTACACACAAACCAAAAGACCTGAGGAACACAAATGAAACTAAGCAGAATCCTATACAGGACTCAAGTAAAGGTGGACATCCAGTCCAAGGAACACAAATGAAGTGTCCTAGGCAGTTTTATTTGGGGCTATGTTTCCAAATGAGAGTGACTCCTGAAACATTCATAAGGGATCCCAGTCCTAGAGCACAGTGGAAGATGAGCTTCTCAGGGGATACCCCTAGTGCTGGCAAATACACTCCTGTCATGCAGGAGCTCCTGTCATACAGCTTGGATCAAGACAGGTCTAGGAGGTCACCTCAGAACTCATACTAAGCATGTCTGAGCCTCTCAAGCCCTTTTAAGTAAAGCTTCCCAGCTGTCTAAAGCTCTTACTGAATGTACACTCATAAATGCTTTGGGTTCTCATATTTGGCACTCCTCCATTCAAAGCTCTCAAGGACCTGCCAGCCCTGCCATGAGCACACTGAGCACTGCCACAGCTGTTTTACATCCAGCAATGACTCCAGGCACGCTCATTCAGGGGCAAAGCTGCACAGCTCCAGCTCTTGCTCCCTCTTGTTCAGCAGCACACTGGTGCCACACAGCAATGCCTCACTTCCTGAGGCATGACTGATTATACAACATCGCTGTCTTTACTTGAATTTGCAGTTCTCAGCCTCAACATCAAAGAAAACCTATTACAGGGAACAAAACAGGCAGCTCGATTGTGTAATGCAGTACAACAGTCAGATATCTTGGCACAGATGTACACGATTTACAATCCCAAAGAAAACGAGTGCACCATTGTTCAACCTAACACATTTTCTTGAAAGCAGCATTTGTATGTGATTTTTCTTGGTCTGTATGAGCTTCACTATTTACACTAAAACTCTTTAAGGGAAAGCAATGTCATATTTGAAACACAACTGAGGCAATGAAATGCCAACCACTGTAACTGTTGTGTGGGTCTTAAATATAACATACAGTACAGTAATTTCATCATTATAAGCCGCACCATTTTGACTAAAATTTTGGTCCGAACCCAAAGTGCGGTTTATAATCAGGTGCGGCTTATATATGGACAAAGAATGGAAAGTTGCTGTTTTAGTTGGGAGGACAGGTGTCTGCTGAGAAAGGCAGGAGCTTCTTTTTGAAATGGAGAATGTAAACCCCCTCCCTCCAAATTATTATAATCTTGAAATCAAGGGGCTCTCAGGCAAAAATATGGGAATTAGGAATAACAGTTCTTTACTAGGGAAATTAAAATAGAAATACAGTGCTACAAAGAAACAAACTCTAAACCCTGACAAAGTCAGAGTACAACCTGACACCCTGTCAGGCAGGGTGTTGGTAGCAGTCCCATTAAATGGTGGCTGCATCCTCCTGCAGTGACAGATGTGGCTCACTTGGAGCAGTGCTCCTGCAGAAGGTGCAGTTTCCCTCTAAAGGTCCAGTGGTGATGTGGAGAAATCCGGTTTTCCTCTGGAGTCCAGTGGAGAAAGGGACTCCCTTAGTGTCCCAAAACCTGTTTTTATCTTGGTAAGAAATGTTGGGCTCTTCCCCCTGGCTGGAGCAACTTCCAGTGGGATGCAGTAATTTTATCAGTCCCACAGTGGGACTCAATGGCCATTAGCAGAAAATGACTCCCTGGAGGAAGGATGGGTTGTGAAAAGATAAAGAACAATGCCCTGCCTGGTTTCAATGGATGGGCCATTAGCAGAATATCTGCCATTGAGATAAGGATCGCTGCCCCCATCCTCAACAAATGGTGATAGAACAGATACCTTTTATCACACTCTGTGTTGTAACCCAAGACAGTTGCCGACACCCGACACCGGGACGTGTGGCTTATAATTGTGAAATTACTGTTATAGTTCTTCAGAAATTTGGCTGCATTTTATCCACTCTCATCAGAGCAATAGAGACACATAAAGCTGCTTGTCTGCTACCCCAGAGCAGGGTAAGGTTGTTGGCAGACTGTTCTTGAGAAACATCCAATTCTCCAGCTAAAGGATTTTTTGAGTTCATGGTCATGTCCTGGCCCTCAACCCTAATGGACCAAGGACCTCATGGGTATGTCTGAATTAGTTACAGAGGAGTATACTTATGGTGAAAAATCATTTACAAACCCGATAAAAACAAGTATCTACCTCAAGTATCATCTATGGAAAAACATCTGCTCTCATGTAAATCTATTTAACTTTATGATTCCACATTATTACAGTTTCCCTCACCTCCTCTTGCTGGTTAAAAACTGAATAGAATGCACAGAGAGAATTCACAGAATGCTGCTCAGCCTGCAGAGGGGAGTGGGGGTGTAGGCAGGCTGGTATTGCACTCACTTTGGGAATAATAACCACCTTATGCACAGGCTGCCCAAAAATTATGTGGCATTTGAGAGTCTGTTTCAAATATTTCAGAGAGTTCATTGTTTTGCTGACTCCTCCCTCAATCCCACTGTCCTCCAACATTTTAATGAGATTAGACATGACACAGAAAATTGCTGATGTGGATAAGTAGGTATCTCACTCTCATCTCTAATCTTTAAGATGTATTAAGTTTTTACTTCTTTTTAAAAGTACTATTTATCTGAACACCAAGAGACAACATCCAACTCCACCATATGCTTCTAAACAGTCATTGTGAATTTTGGCACTGAATCACAAATTCCTTATGATCAATTATAGGATCCTGTGGTTTACCTACTCACACAGAAGCATATCAATTTTCTTAAGTCTTTTATATAAAATACATGCACACAGCATGTTGTTTCTGCCCCAACTGCTTCCTCTCCAATGGCTCAGTCGGTAAAGTGCCATAATTTAGTAATTCTGTTTGTTTATACTACACACTATTCCTTTGAAAATACAACCTCTCAGTTAAAAAAAACAATTGCAGAGATTACACCCAACTCAAAACATTTTGAGGGCAATAACAGTAACATGCTTTGATTAATGAATTCTCCAAATCTGATACTGACTGAAAAATGTTATTGACCTTCTGAAATTAGACCTGCTTGTAGTGTGGTTTACATAAACACTCCGTTTTAATTACTTGGTTTCTGTTCAGATTATGAAATGTATTTGTTATAACTGAAATGTAATGCATTTACTTTAATTATTGATCTCATATGTTTACTCAGGGCACTTTTACCCAGATATTGCTGTAAAGCCTGGCAGTGTACAATGGTAAGAGGAATGTTACTATTGTCAGTTTGGAGCAAAAATATCACTCAACTCAGAAGCACCAAAAATTTACATAGAATTTCTTACTTTAAAAATTTGAATACAACACAGAAATTTGCATTTGAGTTTGCTGTAAGTGAAGTGGCTCCAGTAATGTCTTCACTAACTACACTGATCATCCAGGTGTAGCTCCAGACTCTGGGAAGGCCATCAGCTCAATCCTACAAGAGCTCTTGCACCTGCCTCTTTACTCAACTGGAAGAGAAAGAAATGCCAGCAGTAGCTTTGGCTGCTTATGAGTGCAGATAATCAGTGACACATTCCATTACTAGCAGCAAAACCAAAGACAAAGGAAGCTCCCAAGCTTCAGCAGCCTTTAATGCTAAAAGAAATCCCAAGCTGAAAACAGCAGAGTTTTCCAGAAATTAGGAAAGACAAAAAAAATTATTTTTACAAAGGCCTACTGCAGTACTAGGCAGTTCTTGTTCACTTGAACACAGGTTCCCAGCATCCTGAATCACAGCTCCTGACCAGCCAGGGCCCTCAGAACTCAGAGGAAATCACCCTACAGAGCTCCACAGCCTTTCATGCTAGTTCTTTCTTTCATATTAAAACTATAAGAACCCAAGGATAAAAGCACAAAGATGAATAAAACCAGCATCACCATGACTATTACTGTAATGGATAAACAAATATGATTTGCAAGCGCACACAGTCAATACAAAGCATGCCCTCAGCTTGGAAGAGTTTAGCTTGGCACAGCCAGCTTTATCAGGTGTTCACAGAACAAGGAAAATCTTTCTATCCTGCCCTAGGTTCAGAAAACTGCTCTGTTCTGGTCTTTGTATCTTGAGCTACACTAACAGTTAAATGCTTTCACATATCCTAGTTACAGAAATACATAGTCCAAAATTCAATTCCATTGTATGTAAAAGGTGAGTCCACCTTCTAGGCTTCCACCAGATGATACTGGTCTCAAAGTTAACATTACCCTTTAGAAAAGCAGGAGGCTAAAGCCCCAAATATGTCCAATTTACCCAAGTAACAAATAATGTTCAGAATATTAGCTTAAGATTCTCTCTCAGCATTACCTCACACCCTGTGTGGTACAGAAATACAAACATACTTCTGTTCCAAAGATTGATCCACCTCAAACACCAAACTTTGCTAGATAAAAAACAGAAGTTGTTCTGCTATACAGGGGATTATGATTGGAAGTGAAGCCTGCAGAGAGACCTGAAGGTTCTGAAAAGTCAAGCTGAACAGTTTGCTACATGAACTGCTGGGGAACCAGATAGCAAGAGCTACCACCACTAGCTTACCTATTAATTTTCCAAAACATCATAAATCCAGGCAAATAGAAGGTGCCACAGGTATTAAAAAAAAAAAAAAAAAAGAAAAAAACATCTTTAAAAAAATCTTTCTGAGGAAAATGCCTTGCTATAAACAATTCCAGGTCCAGAATAATGAGATCATGCCTTCACAATAAAATTCAATAAATCAGTTCTTCCTAAGAGAGAGTGTGCCAATCAAGCAAAAACCCTGTTACAGAGAAGAACTGCCAGCAGTACAAGTTATTTTAGCTGACATTACTTCAGAAAAAGCCCACCATTCACCATCTGCTCTGGCACAAATTCTGAATGCGAAGAAAGTTTCCAACATCACTGATGAAAAGAAAGCAGTCAAGATGAAGAAGTTTTTGTTTTGCTGTTAAAAAGAACAAGCATCTAGGACAGCTCACATTTCAGCAAGAACAAACACAAAACATAAGTGCACATTTCATAAAAATAATTACAGAGAATTACAGAAAGGTAGAGTGCAAGTGTAGGAAATATAATACAAAACAAAAACCTTTTACAAATTTTGTATGAGAAGCAGGTGAATCACTTCACACTGGAGGTAAGAACTGCAAGTTTTAAGGGAATCTGACCACCTTCCAGAAATACATTAATGGAAGCAAACACCACAGAAAAAATGGAGGAGCCACCATGTCGAGGAGATCAGTGGCATAAAAAAAAAGAAGCTTTCAAACATGAGCATTCATCTGGAAATCAGAGGTCTGAAGTCTGAAGAGAGCCTCTAAACAAAAACTACCAAGCACTCTTAATTCCTTTGAAAGGTTTGATGGGTTCCTCCAGGGGTTATACCAATACTATGAGGACAGCAGATGAGATCATGCAGGTGGAATGAATTCCAATGCTATCCTCCACATTCCTATGATTTAGCCAATGAGTATAATGTACTTTCCCATTAAACACCTAGGGAAAGCAATTACTTTCCCATTTCCTCCCTAATTTTGTCTAGCATAAAAAAAAATATAAACAAGCCACAAAAAACCTTGAGTAAAGGCAAAATATGAAACTTGCTAAGTGGCAGGAGATGAACTATTCTCCACAAAAATACGATCTGATATTAAGGGTTAGAACTGTGTGGTCCATCACTATGACAGAGTTTAGACAAAAACAGATGAACATAATTAACAGATTTATTTCTCCTCCATAAGAAACACAAAGCCAGGATGTCACTGCAATTTATGAATGAGCTAAATATTGAGGGCACCTTTTTAATAGTCTGGAAAATAAGGCTCCAAAAATCTCTCACCGGTTCTTTCTTAGACAAAAGCTGAGTAACAGATGGAGTTTTAATATTTCTCATGACACCAGATGATGCTTTATGTGCAGTCATGCACTCTAAAATAGTTATTTCAAAAAATTCTGGTTTGGGTTAAAAAAAGGTTTATTTGTAATTTAATATCTGTTATATTTCCTTCCTAAATGGAAGAAGTCAACAAGGACAGTTTAAAAACCTCAAAGCCCTAGGCAGTATGCTCAATACATGAGGTAGGATTCCTTCAACAAAAAGCCTTACTTATTTTTATGACCTTAAAAAACCATATAATTTCCAGGCTTACTGAACATCCCTTCACTTTTAGATATTTTACACTGATAAGCTTACAACATTTCAACATTTCTGCTTTACACTATAATCTTGCTTTTCTCTTCTTTCTTTTTCCTCCCCACACAGCAATTTAAACAGAACCTATTTATTAACCCATTTCAAATCCTGCCTCTTGAAGCAGATACAATATCCCATAGAAACCTGGGTTTGGTATAACAACACTGATTCCTCATAAAGTAGCTCACAATTCATGCAGAGTTCAAGAACAAATCTTCAGACATAACAGGTTATCTTTTTTCTTCATCCAATCAACTTCTGAATTCCTCTACAAATTACATTATTTACTGCTAAGTAGATTCTTCCCTTAAATATTCCCTTCCATTTTCTTTTTCAGTATCCTAGGTCAATAGGAGCTGGGAATGAAAGATTTAGGAAAGGACTTTTATCAAACAAAAAACCTTTGAAAGTTTTTCAGAAATTTCTGCTCGAGATGGTATTTTACGTTGAGATGAGAAGTAGTGCATGGTTTTAGGAGAGTGTTTAGTGCTGTCCATTCATCACATTTACATAGGTATGCAGCTGGCAAAAGCCTTAATAAGGGCACTGCAGCAGTTTTCTAGCATCTATCATATTACCAGCAGATCAAAACAGCATTTATTTGAGAGCATTCAATCCACTTCCACAAAAACAGACAAACATTGGCCAAAGAAAGAAAAGGGAATCTCTTTGAGGGTGTCTTATCTGTGAATGCTTCAACTCCCACTGCCAGCATGGTACAGTTACATAATAGAAGTATCCAACTCACCAGGCTAGTAAGTTTTAACAGTAATGCTGAGGTCTAACTCTTCCACTACCAAAAACATTTATTTTATTAAAGAGCAACACTCCAAACCTGGGTTTATTACTTCAGTTTTCTGGGTATAGTTTTATCACTTATGATTATGATCACTTACATCCCTTTCAGACACACCTAATCAGCAAAAATCTGGGTATATTCAGTGTAACAGAAAAAGGCTGCACCTCAAGGAGCCTTCCCAGCACACCTTTTTACTTCAGACAAACCAACCCCTAGGGCACAGACCTCTAGAACAGGCAGATCAAACAAAACACATTTTGTCTTGGAACTTCCACCAACTGTTACTCAGTTTAAGTGACCTTCCAGAGCCTAGACAAGAGATCTCTAGCTCTAAACATACACTGCATATATGTTTACACTAATAGCTATAAAAACTATTTAAGCAAAGGTTTTCCACTCACCGTCACAGACTTCAGAGTCATCCCGTGGTAAGTGCCCATGGTGTCGATCTTGAAGCCTTCCGTTTCTGCAAAGAAAAAGAAGCCTCCTGTAAATCCTTGTGAACACAGCAGTGTCATGTCTAAATGGACAACACTGGAGATCTCTCTGAAGTTATTTTGTCAAAAAAGACATCTTGCTGCTACTGCTGGTTTAGGTTCTGTTGCCAGTACAAAACCTGGGTTGTCACTAGGAAATCTGCTTTCTTCAGACAGAGGTCAGTTTGATATTGCTACTTGCTCTAACCAGGCAAGTTTTTCCTGCTGCATGGATTAATTGAAAGCACTTCACAGAAAGGCTACGAACCTAAATCCTTGTGAGAATATGTTACAACTTGCATGTGGTCTCAAAAATTCTCCTCACTACAAGATGGAGAAGCCCCATTCATATCTCACAATACATTATAATGCAACACATCCAACTTGTATTAATGGAAAAATATACCTAAGAAACTGATTTACATGCCAACTATAAAAGTGGCCATTTTCCTTGATTAATTCCCTTCTGGAGAGCTGAAGAGTAACATTGTCATTGTCTTATGATACAGAGAACAGAATCTGCATAAATACACAATACCAGACTAAAAGGTATAAAAAAGGGTGTTCTTGGGGTGGGTTTTTTAAGTAGTTTTAATTAGATTGAATTTATGCTAAGTGCCAGAAGCCTGCAACTGCCCAAAGACTAAACCTGCTGTCAGTAGCCTATTTGCTTTTGAATACTCCTTCCCTGCCTCCCTATTTTCAGGCTTTAAGATCAAAGTCAGCACCTGAGTAGTGAGTGCCACAAGGTCTCCAAAAGAAAGCCTTTTTCCTTTTGTAAATTCCCTAGCTTCATGTATCTACCATCAGCTGATCCCATCACCCAACCATCCAAACAATTCCTACCTAAAATGGCATGATCATCACCACTCAAACCATGATAAACAAGCATTTGTCTACATTTAAGCAACTTTGGGCTATTTCAACTAGATTTGGGTAAAGGTAACTGATACCATGCAGAAACAGCTATTTGGAACTGGTATGTTTTCATCATTTCTTATGCCCCCTGGATTTTGCGCACCGGCACAAAATCATGATAAATGAAGAAATAAGGCAGAACCAAAGCATGGCTCCTACCTACACCTAAAAGAAGTCCAAGAAAAATATTCAATTTTCAAAAGTTTCTTGCCCGCATTGTGAGCAAATTAACTTAAACTGAAACCCAGACAATCTTGAAAGCAATACACATGCTCTGGGAAACATCTGTGGCTGCTCATCCTTTCTTCCTTAGATGAGGAAGATCATCAGGCCCTCAAAGGAAACAAGGCAGAAAGGTTTCCCAGATGTAAGAACTCTCCAGTGCCTATAAAAAGATACACCTGGGGTTTGGAACTTATCATACTCCTCTCACCACAGAGACAGCTATCTCCTTAGTGAACAGTTTGGGGTTTCACCTTTTCCCCTCTCACTCCATCAATAATGTCACTCACAACCAAGTCAAGATGCCCAGTGTCACTGACCATGTTTTGTTTCAGTCACCTCAGTTCCAGCTCTTCTTCAGCTTCACTTCCTAAGGACACCCCTCCCCTTCTGCCAGATTAACATTTCTGAACTACAGACATAATTCTTGAGTCTTAGCTCAGAGGTCACATCACTGAACTTGAGCTGAGGGTGGTCAAGATGTGACTGCACAAACACTTCCATGGAGAACAGTTTGCTCTGTGAGTTTATAGGTTACTGCTGCAGGGCAGGGAGCATGTTAGTATTTCAGGTGGTGCCAGGAGCCTTGTGGAATACTTGGTAGAACTCCCTAAGTTGAAGGGATGCTTTTGCTGACTTGGAGTGACATAAATCAGGTGTCTAACCTAGGCTGACAGTTTATGAATTTCAGAACATCATCCCCAGAAGAACCTTTATCCTTTCCAGATTGGAAAAGACATCCTATTATGGGTTCCTCATGCCTGTGACACAGAGCATTTCCAACTATTTTGTTTAAACGTTCTTTCCAAAGAATACAGACACCCCATAGCAAGACCAGCACAGCCTGTCCTGCTGGGGTTTCTTTCAGCACAAATTCTGACTTTGTAATTAGTTCTCCGTGTTTGTTCCCTGTCTCTATCAGCATTGCAAAGGGAATAAAAGCCCACAAAGCCAGCAGTACAGTTAGAAAGTAAATCAAAAGGGAGAGAGGCACCTGGCAGGGAACAAATCTCTACTCAACTGCCACTGGTTTCATCTTTTGCAAAGTCTTCCCAAGTCTCTCATAAAATCTGTCCTGGTTCATTTAATGAGCCACAAGAGCCACAAACCACAGCTCTGGCACTCATCAGCTTCCTGCTCCCAGCCTTGCTCTGACCCTTCTTTCTGGCAGGAGAAGTAAATAACTTGGATGAACAGCCACTTGTTGCCTCCAGCAAACTCCAGTTTCCTGCCTGATGAATGCTCCCAGCAGCTACACAGGGGTCCCAGCACTATTTATAAGCTACTCAGGTAGCAAATAAAAGAGTTCTGATTACTAGCAAATAATGGCCTAGTAGCTAGTACTAATTCAAATAGAAGGCATGTTAAATGGTGAGTGTAGGTACCCACATACATTCCTGTATTCCTGTAGGTACCCCCATACATTCCTGTAGGTACCCCCATACATTCCTGTATTCCTGTAGGTACCCCCATACATTCCTGTAGGTACACACACACATTCCTGTATTCCTGTAGGTACACACATACATTCCTGTATTCCTGTAGGTACACACATACATTCCTGCCAACAGTTACTGCAGCCCATGCTCTGCTGTCTGCAGTAGGGTGGGATCCGTAGAAGAAACCACCTCCCAAACTGCCCACTAGCTCTCCAATTTCCTGCTCAAACTCTCAAGCAACTGGTGAATTAGAGTTCAGCATCTCCAGCTTCCAGAGGGCCACAGCAAATCCCTCTGAAGCAGTAACAGCACTGACACAATTCACAGAGCACAGCTTTATTGAATCAATCCTCTCACACGCACCATGTGATATTGTACCTGTCAGCCAATCACTTCTCTTACACAAATAAACATTGCCAGAAGGAAGAGCCCTGCACACCATTTTTTAAGGTCTCAATAGTTTATACACTTGGGTACATCCAACAGCAGCCCCAGCTCCACTCACTGTGCACAGCCTGGACAAAGCAGGAAACAAATGTTTCCAGGTCAGGGATTTCACAGTTTGAGCTTCATTCCCACTTCAAAAATTGCAGGGGGTGTCAACCAGGTTAATGCTGTAAAACATATTCAAGGACTAGGCTAGAAAGCAGAGGCACTTCTTCCAGATTATCCTCCAAGGCCAGGGTCTGACCCTGGTACAACTGCTCAAAAGCAGACCTGGGATACAAGAGGAACCACAGTAAAGGGGAGAACAGAGCTCGACCCTCAGCCCCCATCAGCACAAATGCTCTGCCACACCCTCCAAGAACACAAAAGCAACATCTCCTCTCCCTCCCCAAGCAGCTCCAGCCTGTGCTGCCAAGTCACACACCAGAGTGAGATGAAATGGTAATACTTGGCCAAGAATTAGTTTTTAACTCCAGCTTCAAAATCCCAGCTTCACTGGTAGTAATAGAAGCAATTAAAATTATGAACTATCTGCTAAGAAAAGGGTGTTTAAGAAAAAAGAGCATCATAAATAAAGGTACCATGAGGGAAGACTTTGGACCCTTGTTTTTAAGCTTGGAATTAGATGCAGAACAACTATTAAAAAACTTACTTGAGGGTCTTCAATACACTGGGACTTTTCAATATAATTACTACAAAGTTATGACACACATTTCCTTTAGGCAAAGAGCAGTCCATATTAAATGCTTCAATCACAGGTCTAACACTATAGACTACAGAATGCAAGCAAAGCCCAACAATAATTTTGTCATGAAAAACTACTGCAACCTTTTGTTTCCAAATATAATCAATTTTAGAAATATATGCATTGTTAAAAACATATGCCTTAAAACTACATCTTGAGAGACTAAACACAATAACTAGAACTGAATAAACAACTCTAATGCTTCAAAAACATAACCTATCACCACGGGTTTTTTTCTTCTTCAGTCACTGCATGTATTATGATCACAGTTTCTCAGTGCCACGACCCAAAGACTGGTAAAAGAACCATAAACATTTCCAGTGTGGTTCATCACAAGTTACCTTTCCAGTATCCCCATGAAGCAACCTGAGTGCCTTTTCTTATTTCAAATAATTAGGCCTGGAAATGAAAATATGCAGCCTAATGCATCAGCTTTTTGGAGTGATAATATTCTCCATCATCATTTGGTTGCAGTTCCATTTCATTGTATGTAAGTATTAATGCTCAGAGTGCCTTCCCTTTGCTTAAAGCCACTGCTCCACATCCATCTAGGTCAGTCTGCACTTTGATTCTGCATCTTCTGCAACTCAAGTCATCCAATCTGGCTACAAATTTGAGCTCTGATACATTACCAAAAGAATAAAAGCTTGAAAACGACTCAACCTGAATTTCTGGAAGGAAGTCAAGGGAAATAAACAGAACAAAGAGCATGTCTCAGACACTGAAGAGTTCAAGTTAAAGACTTGGTTTGAATTGTGGATGAATAAGAGTGAATAACCACTTATTTTTTTCAGCTGTATACTCTTCAAGTCCCAGATTGCAACGCTCTGCAGACTGCCTGGAAATGATTCACTACCCCACTCCACAGCCCCAGTAATTTAATCCCACTCTGCATGGGTTTACTGAGCATTCCTTTACAAGTAAAAGTGTTACACCTAAATTTCCAAGTTACACTAATTACTTTATAAATTCTCTGTACAGTTCATATATACCAGCTCTGTAATAATCTTACCAGTAATTAACACTAACACCTTAAGTTTCTCACAGCTAAAAGCAATTTATGTGTGTTTTCCAGCACAGAAGTGAATGTAGAGTGCTCGAAGTTTTTAAACTAGTTGGTCATACCAAGCCAGAAAATACAGATAGAACACATTCTTTATCCAAATGTGCATCTCTTGCACATATTCTCTCTTAGGGGAAAAAAAAAGAAGAATCATATAAATCTTAAAGTGAATGCAATAAATAAAAGTTTAAGAGGTTAAATTAAATCTGACCAGTAAAACTTCAGAACCTTCTATCTCCTGCTACCAATTCTACTCTCCTTGTGTAAAAAGATACCACACAATTTAAAACAAAATAACTTATACTGAGAAATGCTTTATAAAGAAACTTTCTTAACAATGTATACCAGAGAGAAACAAAATGTTATGGTCCAGAGTCACCTCAAATATAATAACTTCACAGTCCTCTGTTTCCTGGGCTTAGCACTTTGGACTGAAACAAAACCAGACAAACTTCTGGGAAATGGTAGCTGTGACTGAAAATCCAATAAAGTTATAAATAAAATATAAAATGAAATAGTAAGAAGTCAACAACAAACTTTGCTGAAGGAAACACTTGAACACAGTCAAGAATATTCTTTTCACCATTGTGGGCTGATATCACACAGCAAGACTCTGATTTACACTAAATAGGACTGAATATTGCTGGAGGCTTTGGGGGTTTTAGCAACAATTAGCTTCTACTATGTTGAAACAGTGAGAACAACAGGAACACTCCCAGAATAAGCCTTAAAGACCTAACCTTGGAGCAGCACTGGGAAACTTTACTTTGCCATCTTTACTGAGAGATGCACTCAATGGGTCACAAAAATGTTACATCTTCAAGACCACCATCCCAGCACTACTGCATACTTGGAAATTACAGAACAAACAAGTATGTGAAAAAGATGTTCTGAGGTAAAGCCACCCAGGAAAATGGGGGGAAAACAAGGTATAGCATCCAAAACATATATGTATCAATAATGTGTATTTAAATATCAAACATTAGGGCACACAGGAGAGGACACAAAATAAAAAGAAAAAATATCCCCAATTGTAAAGATGCACATTAATAAAATGTAAAAAAAACAATCAAGTGAGTAAAACAAAGGAAAGGAACAGGACTACCAAGGTAAATGCAGAGAAGTTTAGCACAGGATGGAGCTCTGTGCTGTTGAAAATACCATCACTAAGTGCCAGCATGAAAGAAACCAAAGCAACAGGAAGGAAACAGCACCCAAGGAAAGTGATTGCAAGCAGTTCACCTCCTCACCTCAAAAACATTTGAGCAGTTGGGCAGGATGGCTGCACTGCCAAGCAACATGTTCTTCCACTTTGCATGTGGAAATACCCAGGATGCACAATTCCTACTGCAAACAACATTCTAATGCATCACAGAACTTGAAGAATGTCAAAGGAAAGGTTTCTCTGTCCTGCCTGACCACAGCTGCAGGAACAAGACCCCCACTGGAGAAAAGGTGGCCAAGCCCTGTCCCTGGGCTGCTGAGGGGTTCCACTGACTGCACATGGAACTCACTGTTTGCTCTTCACCACCCCCTCACACTGACTATTAAACCACTCCAGCAGCAAAGCCTGTCCCATCTGGCATGAAAATGTTGAGTTAGTCTACCAGAGAGGCATCCCAATACACTGCATCAGAAACAATGATCCATCACAAGGAGCAGAGAAATTTGGCTGCAACTCAATAGCTTACTTAATGCATGTTAAAATTCCTAAATTTATTCTCTCAGCTCTACAAGCTTTGAATTTCTTATGCTAAGGACAAGACAGCTAATGGAAAAACTCTGTATTAAAGCACACAAATTTTCCAAGAAAAACAGTTCACCTCTTTGCTGCCTAAATAAAATAAATACTGTAGTATTATAAAAAATTGAATATAGGCAATATGCCACAATCCTGTTGCAACTAGAAAAGGACCACTGTGAACTCTTCCTAGGATTTCAATACCTCTGAGGAAAGAGCAAACAGGTGAGACACAAAGAAAGAAGCCTAGAGACATTGCCTTCTCGCTTTGTTTCAATCTTTAGCCAAACCCACCGTGCCCATTGTTGCACGAATCACACAAACCTGCTTCCCACAAATTGTAGCCAACCACAGGCAGTCAGAGGGCAAGGTGTGGAAACCCTTCAGAATGGCAGAAATCTGTAGCATTCAACTTTATCACAGGTGTTATCCATCATTACTAAATAAATGTGGATACCATGGCATAAAGACTGAGTTATTACCCTTTCCCTGAAGTCCCATTACTGCAATCTTTCAATCTTTCCATAAACATGTGTAATTCCAAGTTCTTACTAGACTTATTGTAAAAAAAACAGTTTAATAGAAAGAAAAAAAAAAGCCTTTTTTATTTTTATTGATGACTACTTCTGCTTGTCTCACTTCTACATCAAATATCTGGGAGCCACAGCTTCAGTTTGAGGACAACTAAATTAAAAATCCCTTAAGGAATGAGTTCACTTGTGACAGAGCTGCAAGTGATGTGCATCATTCAGTTTTAAGCAAATGAGATTATCAGTGCATTAATGCCTAATTATGACAGAAAAATCACAAATTAAAAGTTAATTGTTTTACAGTAGAAAATCCTACAAGTAAATGAGATCTTTGCTATTTTCTGAAGTTAATGTGAAGCCAAAGAAGATCTCAAATATCTCTAGGTCCTCTCCTAAGAAATCCAGATGTTAATTACTAATTCTATGTAACTTCCATAAGTGATGTACCAATACCTTTCATAAGTCAATCTCATGTTTAAAATACCTTTTCTCCAACACGTCATTTTTATTTCCAGTGCTAGCCTACACTAAGCTAACTTGGTATTCTTAACCTATATATTTCCTTAAATATCCCTAGAAACCTGAAATACAAAATTAACTTTGTGTGACTACACCAAATATAAGTAACCAGAATGTTAAGGCAGATAAACACACTCTAGAATGAAGCATGACAGTGAGTCAGGCAGGTAGACTATGACCACACCACAAAAATATCTTTCAGCTGGAACAACTGCTGCAGTCCAGTCAATCCCATTTCAGCACCAAGAGAAACCCCAACACCACATCCTCAGAATCACACAACACTGAAATGGATCTTTCACCACTGCTAATTACAGACAATCTTTTTCCCTGTCAGTGATTTGATCTGATCTCTGCTTTTTTGCTCAGAAGTTTCCACATTAAGCTCACACTGATGAGCTGCTCCATAAACTCTTCTGGGTTCTTCTTTCCTACCATGCAAAACCTGTTATTTCCTTGTTCCCTCCTGAGCCACACATATGTGGTAAAAGTAAAGAAATCCACCCAACCTGTTCAGGACAGATGTTTTCTGCAGGGCTCCTGACCTGAACCACATCATTTTGGCAGCTAGGAGGATTCAGACCGTCCCTCTACCTGAGTTTCTTATTGTAAAAGTGTCCACAGGCTTTGGCACATTTGAACTGTCACACTTTACCATTAATTTCTTGCTCTGCCTTTTTTAATTTCACACTGTCCAGTTCAGATATTTACTACTTTTAAATCTTAACAGGATATGGTATTAAAGAGAAAACTACATGGCAGATAGATGAGTTTTGAAGGTTGAAGATACTAAAAGAAGGAAACTGAGTAAGGACTAGCAAAAATATTCATGGAAGGGTTGGTTTAGTTTTATATTTTTTGTTTCTTTCCCAAATTGCCCTGGCTTTTCTTGAAACAATTAATTCCTCACAGAAGCTACTTGAGATTATTTTTCAGTGCTGAAAAGCTACCAAACATCCTGCTCTGGCTTTTTTCCTCCATCCCACCATGCAACTGACAATGAGCAGTAGTAAATAAAACCAGTGCACTGAATTGTAAGTATATGGAGGCCAACAGGGAATAGACTTCAAGAGGATATAATACAATATCTGACCAAATTTCCCATAGGAAGTTTCATACACAAACACCTCCATAAACATAAAGGATGTATTCACATGTAAATGTATTTTTACAAAATCTTTTTTTTAATTTAAATCATTTCAGAGATGAGTTGGCTACAGTTTCCCTAAACAAAAAATGGTAAAAACTTGGACAAAGCCAAATATTCTAAAAAATGCAAGTTGAATTGTTTACCTACAGTTAAAAATGGCATTTAGCAGCATATAAGTCCCTGCAGACAGAATAGAAAGACATTAAAAACATTAAGCCCTATAAACATGGGAAGTTTCATTAAAGAGGAAAATTATTTTGTTTGAGAACTAGGAGAACAAGGCAATTCAGAAGTGTAACAAAATTTGCATGACCTCCTGCAAGAAGCACAAAACCATTCAAGCACAACAAACACAAGATTGCAAAATGAAACCACAGCAAGACATAAAAGTGAAGTAACTGAACTTGTGCTAAAAACAGGATAAAAAAAAGCAATGGAGACAGAAGAAAAATTGCATTAGAAAGACAAATCATCACTCAAGTTCAATGTTCACCATTTTAAAACTGGTGAGAATTTTCAATATTGTAGATTGGTTCCATTTCCTCTCCAGAAGGGAGTTTGTGTTTTGCCTGCTGTTCCCAGTTTGTTTTCTAATTTAAATGGACACAACTACATAATATTTACTTGGAATTACTGGAGACAAGTTTTAGAACAACTGTGATTGTTTGAGGATGGGGAATCTATTACATATTATGCACCTGACAGTTATCCTTGCACTTGTGCTTGTTTATTAATTGCATAGGACCCTCCCTAAACATTTTTTTTCCCCAAGTAGTTCTGGTTTTAAGCCTTCAGTTTGCTTCCTAAGAGATAGAAATAACGTCTACAAAATAATATGTTTGGATTTTAATACTTGGAAAGCTATCCTGAGGCATAGTTACATCTCTTTTTCTGTCTTTTCATAGGTTTGTGAAATAATAGCAGAGAAAAATCCCCTAATATGAACTTTACGACTTGTCAGTTTGGGTTCTTTCTTTTATTTCTTTTTCAGAAAAAACATTGCAATCAACTTACCCTCTTTGCCTTTAAATCTTTCCTGATCATATCTGTTGTAGGCAGCTGGAATGGGTTGCTTATTTCGCAAAGTAGGATCCTAAAACAAGTTAAATAACATTTGTAAAACATACTAAAAGGTATTTGATGGTTTTTGAATTTCATGAAGAGTTACTTAGAACTACTGAAGAGTATCAAACCAGTTCATTTTTGCAGGAGTTTCAATGCATTTGAAACCTTCTGATGTTTCCATTCAATATCCACTTAACAGTCATACAGAAACAAAGTTTAGTACTGAATGCAAAGAGAACAACCTGAGGCAAAACTAAAATAACAAACAGTAACAACTACATTACTAAATTTCTACTGAGTTTTTGTTACACTTAAAGAATTAGTGAGGGGGAAAAATCAACTGACAATTCACGGCTAAGGTCTCAGCCACACAAAATTTCCCTTGTCAGCCTGATTAAGATAAAATTTTGCTAAATAAAATAAATAAAAACAAGTTTTGAGGAAAAAAAGGCATTCTGGGGGAAAAGTTTTTATAAAGCACCAATCTAGAAGCACACTCAATACCAATTCAATCCTTTTTGTGGATTGGCTTAGTTATGTATTCACACCTATTCTGAGTGAGACATTTGAATAATGCCATGCACAATTTGAGAAATTCAACACAAAGCAAATATTTACATGTTGGAATTCATCTTGTTATTTAAATTTAGTTCTTTGTTAAATGCAGTAGCAGCAAAAACAAAACACAGTATGATCAAACAGTTTTTAGAGCAGACTACCACCATGTTCAAAGATGTATTAGGTTTAATAGAACACAACAGTAAACACAATTCTAAACAAATCCTGTCTAATACCTAGATAGAAGTAAACAATACAGCTCTAAGTCTGTCCTGATTTATTACAGGCAAAAGAAAGCTGGTTCGAGCTGTTCCCACTCATGAGTCATGCTCCAGATTCTTAAACATTTGCTACCCTATCTGTCAGGAAAGCAGCAAAACAGTTCATTTGAAATGGCAGCACTCTCATCAAATACATTTTTTCAAATAGATGCAGCATGTGGCTATTGCTTGATAGATGCTGAAGCTGGCACTAGCAGATTAATCTCTCAGTAACAAGAGCATATTGAACTAATTAAACTAATATATTCAACTCTTTAAATATCAATAAATGCAACTTAAGTCAAAGAAGAGCTAAGAAGTTATGCTTGAAAAACATGCATTTTTTGGAAGTACACCAAACAATTGTGTATGTAGTACTGAGAAAACATTGTACTCCCACTTTTGGTGTCCCAGCCCTCGTGCTCAGCCAAACACTGCTCTTACCGTTGGTGCCGTGTTCGGTGCAGGCCTCTGCTCAGGTGCTCGGCCTTCTTCTCTGGCTTTAACTGATTGAAGAATTGCAAAAATATTCTTGGCAAAGTTCTGAAAAAGATATCAGGTACCTGTGAACCTTACTGACCATCTGCATTTCACCTAACAACCATCCAGGTGGAATAGTTAACTTGGTTAACTTACGTTTCACCAAAAATCAAAACTGGTGCACCAGTTTTCTACATAGCTGATTTCTGACCCCTTTTTTCTGTGACAGGATCCAAATATTAACAGGGTTTCAAAGCATCATTGCTACCCCCTATTCTTCAAGGCCCACACCTGCTAAATCTAACTGGCTTTATTACATCACAAGGTACACCAAACTCTGCTCAAAGCACTTGTAACCTATAAGGTAGAGTTAAGTGTACACAATGTCAATTTTCACTAATGGTTCATCAGCAAAATAGACCATTTATCAATTAGGGAAAACAGCTTTTTCTTTTACTGGTTCAGAATAATATGAAGTGCTCACAAAAAGTTAAAGCTGTTCCAGAGTATTGTATATTAGCACTGAAGTGGTTGACACTACTGGTATCATGAAACAAACAGATGAATTACAAAACAAAGACTTCTGGGGTGAATTTTGTAGAAATCATTTAGAGAGCTGTACTGCAAAGCTTCCCTAAGCCTACTCACTTGACCTCAGGGAACATCTTGTCAACCCACTGCAAGCCACCAAGGGCAGGAACTGGAAAACCACCAGAAACCACTTACAAAGGCAAAGCCCTGAGCAAACCCAGTTCTTTTGACAAAGTCTGAAAGAACCCACACAAAACTGTATTTCAAGTCCTTTTCAGTCAGAAGAACCCCAGGTAAAAACTTTCAAGAGTTTTACACATATCAGTTATATGAGGATACTCCCAAACCATGGCCTAGGCATCATATCAACCACAATTCTTGTCATTGCTGTGCTTTATGACAAACTGTCTCTAGAAAACAAGGCTACTCCATCTTCTGAACATCACAAGGAGGAACTAATTAACAACAGGAGCAATGTTATAAGAGTGATTATCCATGCAGAAGCCAAATCTCCCAGTCACAAGGAAGTTACAACCAACATTCACATCCATATTTTACTCATAAACCCCACAGTTAACATAGCCTTACATGGAATTTGAACTTCAAAATATGAACTTTTCAAAGGCCTTTACACATACTGTATTTTAATAGCCTTAAATTGCACATCCTGGACCAAACTCAGGTAAAAAAAAACCCACAAGATTCTTTCTCCTATCTGCTGAAAACAAACCACTAATAAGCATGGAATCAGAAATGTTCCTGCTGATGTCTTTTTTCCACAGCATGAAAATGCAAGTCCCCCAGGGCTACAGCTAATGGCTGTTTGGAAGGGGAGAAAACCAGCAGTGTTTTAACAAGCACTCAAACTAACATCATCTTCCTGCTGGTCACTGGCTTGGTCAGGGATGTGGGATTATATTATTGTGACAGAAAAATGATTGAGCAGGAAGTCCACTGCATGTACCAGCTGATTTGTAAAGCCCTGCAGAGTTGAAGACTGCTAAGTTTTCATTGTTCATCCCTTCAGAGATCAGAATATGAATATTCATTAGCTTCTGCCCTAGATTTAGTTAAACTCAATAATCAAGTGCAACAGTTTTACTACCAAAAGAAATTGGTCTGGGGAACAGAGCAGAAAAGAAGAGGGGGAAAAAAACCCCAAATATCAAAATACTTGTTTCTTTGCACAGATGGTCTATCCCTTGCCAACACCATGACTAACATAGATCAAATCAAGTTACTATCATTGGTGGTGATTTAATGCCAGGATAGCTGTGGAGAAATCCCAGGGCCAGTCAGATCAGGTTGTTCTGATGAGGAAGGCTTAATGAAGTCACATCACTAACTAAATTTCTTTTGCAATAAAAATGCTTCCATCGTAATATATCACAGTTTATTCTAAAAAATTGCAGTCTTTAATTTCTGTAGGTCACCATAACCCTAATTCTCATTATGAAAGATTTCTAGTCACGACAGCAGCTTTATCATGCTAGCAAAAATAAATAAATATTTTTCTAATAGTGATCATCAAGGATAAATATTGGTTCAGCTTCATTGAAAACAATTCTAGAGGAAAAAAATTAAAGAAAAGTATACTTCATGTCTATCATCTGACAAAAATAAAACCTTAAATCTAACATGTAAAACTAGAAGTATATACCCTGTTACACAATATGGGTTACAGTGCTTAAAAACTTGCCTATAGCTAAGTTGTAACCAATTTTTAATCAGATTTACACTCTGGTGTTTCACTGCAGAGAAAGAGGAGTCTAAGAAAAAAACATACAAATTTTAAAAAACTTTTATTTGAACTGACAGTAAGGATTTCTTGGATGTGCATCCCAGGAAAATCAAGAGCTGCTGAATGCTGTAAACATTGTCCAGACTTAGAGTAGGGCTGGAGAAGGAAGACTGAGCCCCAACTACATTTCTTTACACATTTGCTTAATATGCTGAGACATCCTGCTAAATCCTTTACAGCCATTGGCAGAGTGAAAGGCATGATGCTGTGCCAAAAAGGCAATATTCCTATCACACATTTTCAGTAATTCCTATATATGGCATGACAAGAAAAATGAAAACAGCTTTGAGATGGCTTCATAAAAGTACAGCAGAAATTAAAACACTGCTCATAAGGAACATGAAGTGATAAACTGCATATTTAAAAGAAAATATTTTGCACATCTAAAATTAAAGCACGTATTTAAATCTAGAATTCAAATCAAAAAGTAAAAAAAATTATTTAAGGCATCACTCTCCTATGACTCAGAATATGTATCTTCAATTTGCAAACTGCTCACCAACTTTGAAGTTTTCTCTCCTCCCTACTGTTGTAATTCACTCTGCAGGGACTCACAGTACCCCTCAAACTGTTCTCTGCACACTTTTGAGCTAGGCAGGCCATGCTGGGGCACACAACAAGCACACTACCACAAAGGAGATTGTGGATTAACCACCTGAATAAATAGGTGTTTGTGATCCTGCTTTCAGGACAATGATAGTTTAAGAAATTCACATTACACTACTGGAATTTATATTGCTAAACAACTGAGAGCAGAGCACATGATGTCTTTGTCAAGGTTCAGATTAGGGAGCCTACAAAAAAAAATTTATAAAATTGAACTTGTTACTGACTGTTGGAGGAAAAAAATAAAAATCAGACACTCCTTTCACAAAAAGTTAATCTGGTGATTTCTTTTAGCTCCCCTCAAAAAGTTAAGTGTGTATTACTAAGGCTGAAGTGAAAACATAGCTGTGAGTATATCTGCTCCCTGTGTAGCTGGGGACTATTCTCCCTGTACAGTTCCCTGTACATTTGTGGGCTATGTGTTCAGTAAAAAGGTGCAGTTTTCACTTGTTCTATGTTATCTTCGCTAAATTTTTAGAATATTATATGAAAGACAATTGAAATATTTAATCTGAAATGCTAATTCAGAAGTGTGGAAGAGCAGCAACACTGGAAAAGTCTGAAGATACAGTACAGCATAAAATCTCAAAAACTCCAATCTCCCTGATACTTAATCCTAGTTTATTTCTCCAATGAATGCAGCATACGGAAATAAATATTTCTTTAATAGTTAGTGTTTAAAGAATCACTTTATAGTTGACCTAAATATTCTTTCAGTAAACATAATGCTTTAATCTATAGATTTTTGGGTTGAATTCAAGGCACATATAGACAAAACAAGATTTATTATTGCTCAATATAAATATAATTTTTAAAATCTGGCCCGTCTTTCCTTTAAATGCAACATTCAAAATGTTTGCAGTGGCGCCTGGCAGCAATAAAAGAATCTGCCTGGTTTTGCCAAGGAAGCCAGTCCTGCATAAACTGGAGCTTGAGTACTCAAGCTGTCCCATGATATTTGTGCACAGCCACTCCAAACCCACCCTCCTGCTCTACCTGAAGGACTAATGAGGACCCCAGTTGCTATTAGCCTGGTACACCTTTACTTTTTCAATTTGCTGTTGAAGTCCTGCTGCTGTGAATTTCAAGAAGGTGAGACAATTCTGCCACCTAGAGCCCACACATAAAGATGCTTTTACAATCAATTTCTTTCAAAATACCCAAAATTTTACTCTCAGACCTCTTAGTTGTCTGAACTGATTAAAATACTATTCAAATACTATATAGTCTTGCTTCAGAATTGTTTTTTCAGCGAAATTAAATTACTGGAACTTTAAGTATAACTGTAGTATCAACCTCCTCATAGGTGACTTCACTACTAAGAATGGTCAAGAGTCATCAGAACAAAAATCTGAGAACTGAAAGTAACTGAAAACATGATTTCTCACATTTACTTCAAATACAGTATTTACTGAGAAAAGGATCAAACCTATAAAGAAAAGACATGAATTTTAAAAATAAAATATGCAAGTACTAACTGCAATAGTAATATTTTGCAGGTGGTAACACAAAACTAAAAATCACGACCACCACAAAGATCAGCTATTTATGTGGAAGTAAAACAGTTCTGCTCTTTAATACTTGTGTACAAGAATACAGAAGACCACAAAATGACAACATTCTGGAATAGTTCAGATGCTGTATTAGATAAATTTGCAGTTGTGAGTTACATCCAAGGTAAATGCCACGCAGCAGGAAAATGCCAATCCCTCCAGCTATGTCAGCTATAAACTCCAATCATCCTACTCAGTTCTGGTCTTCTCTCACCCTGCACACAAAAATACCCAGAAGCTGGGGGTGGCACAGTAGGGAAACAAAAAGCAAGACTATCAAATTTAATACATAAAACTCACAGTCAAGTGCCATGAAATTAAATTGGAGCTAGAAGTCCATTCCCTTCTGTATTAATATCTTGTGTCATGGATAACAACACACTGGGCATCAAGTAACTCTCCCAAAGAAAAGTACAGATAACTAGTACATTACAACAGGGCTGCAATAACTAAAGATATAAAAGCTGAAAAACTACGAAGGTTTAAAAACCAAAACTGTTTATTTAATCATATTACTTGTTATACAGTTTAGGATTTCCACACTTTCAAAACAAAACTTAAGAAAATGTGCTGGATAGCCCAGACTAAGTCTTTGACATAAGAACAGAGGATATATAAATATAAGGATTAAGGCAGGAAAACATTTTATTTGATTCAGGCTTAGCTCACACCTTGTTGGAAAGAAAAAAGAACCATTTTATATAAAGAAGAAAGTTGTAATTTAGAATATTTTCTTAAAATTTTTGTCTGTTTTAACCAGGGAAAGTATCACTACCCAGACTGCGAGAAAATCAAATTTAGCAGTCTGTAGCAGTGAAGCAACAGGGAGAAAAAAAACAAACAAACAAAAATGTACAACATTCAACCTTGACCTTGTAAGTAATATACACTTACAAAAAGATACAATTTCATGATGTAAAGATTATGAAACTACAGGGACTCAGCTCCACCGAACTCTGATCCCATACCAAGTCTCAGTAGTTTTTCCATTAAAAACAGCTACCTGCAGAAAGTGCGCACATCCCATCATTCTTAAATTTTATGCATCTCTAACTCCATTGGAAATATGAATACCTCAAAAGCCAATTTCTCCTGTCCAGCTCTCATGGTTCTACTTCAGTGCTTTTCCCTGGACTGTCTCCAGGCAGGCAGTAATGTTCAGATACCATATTGGTCACTCTGGACTCCCAGTGCTCAGCAAGGTCTTCAAAAGATTTACACAAGGCTCAGGGAAGAGAAAATATTTACAGATATGCTAAAATCTGAGAAATGCACCAAAGCAACAGCTGGGCCAGCTGCTCAGAGATGTGTAAATGTGTCTGCCTGGACACTGCACCTGCATCAGGAGTGTGCAGCTACTGTTCAGCTTCTCAGCTGAAGAGATTTAGAAAGGTTATATGCTATAACCTTAAAGACTTCCCATATCTTGGTCAGACTGCATTATGTCATTTTCTTGTACAGAGGGTTAGAGTTCACTTGAGAAAATATAATTCTAATATACTTGCAACTGTGAGAAAAGATAACTGAAGAGTGCTGGCCAAAATTTAAAGTTTTAGCAATGATCTACAGCATTTTCCCATGGAACTGGGTCTGGTTGAGGTGGAGTTAATTCTGTCCTAGCTTCCCTGGCAGTGCTGCACTGTGCCTTGGTAGCCAGAAAGGTGTTGACAGTAGCCCAGTGTTTTGGCTGCTGCTGCTGAGCAGTGCTGACCCAGCAGCAGGGCTGCCTCCTCACCTGTCAGCTGGGGCTGGGCTGGAGAGGCCAGACAGCCAGGACAGTTGACTCCAGGGGTATTCCCCACCACAGGACATCTGCTCAGCAGCAGATGCTAAGAGAAAGTAGGAGGAGGGGCATTTCCTTCTGGAGCAACTGCTAAATGTACTCAAGCCATGCTCCCCAAGAAGAGGCTAGAGATTTCGTGCTGATGGGAAGTGGAGAATACACCTTTCGTCCTCCTTTGCTTCCCCACACATCCTTTGCTTTTATTCACTGCCTTTATCTTGACCCACACACTTTTTTGCATCTTATTTTCTCCCAGCCATCCTGCTGAGGAGGGAAGCAGTTTGGTGGGCACCTGTCATCCATCCAACCAAGGTCAACCCACCACACTCTACAAAGAAAAGGATGAAAGGTTTTATATTTTTTTAAGAACATCTGAAATGCTCAGAGCTGCCCGTATCAGAACACTGGTTCATTTCAAAAAGTTACCAATTCACAAGGCCAGTATTAGTACATTTCCAAGATTGCAGCTTTAAGATTTCTCTACACATACGTAGAGCATGTTCAACACAGCCCACCCAGCTACCCTGTTGCTTATCTAAGAAATAGTTCTGAGCAACACGGGAGATTAAAAATAAATAACAAAATATAAATCAAGTACACCAGCAGTCACAGATAAAAACACACTCTGCAGATACACCTGTGAATGCTCAAACTCCTCCTTCGTCTACTTTAATTTGTTCCCACAGGAAAAATTCAAGTGCCAAATACATTTACAGGAGGGATGAAATTAGGTGGTTTTTCCTTCAGAAAACATTGCTGTTGCCTGCTACAGAAGATTATAAAAAGAAGAGGATTTTTAGGAAAGAAGATTATAGGAAGGATGTGAAAGTAAAGAATCAATTTCAGTATAAACACAATTTTTTTCTAGATGTTCAATGGCTTGTTTTACAAAACAGCCTCCCATTTATCTAAAAACACACACACAACTGAAACCTGTGCAGAGCACTGATACAAAACTCAACATTTCAAACACTTATGATAGTAAATATTCTATGTACGGATTCCAAACTCTTCCTGAATTAAATTTCCTTAAACAATATATACTGTCAGAGTCCTAAAATTAAGTTACTTTGAGAAGGAAAAAAGTCCTTAAACTAAAGAGATGCAATTTGTCTTGGAAAAGTGATCATGTAAAAATGCCACATTATTCAGAAGAATCTAGAAGACCACATTACAGACTTGGGGAAAGCCAACAAATATTTAAAACAGACAGAGCAGGATGACTCCTCTACTCGGAATTAAATCAAACACTGGCTTTCCAGGTAGAACTGCATCATAATCATACAGAAAACTATGGAAAAATATTTAAAAAACCTTTTTAAGTAAAACATAACAATAAGCAAGCAGATAAATGCAAATGCAGAAATCTTAAAACCAAAAGAGGCCAGGTGAACTGAAATATCTGATTTTACAAACAATAGGAACCTCACAGAAATCAGTAAAAAGACATCCAGGGATCAATGTAACATACAGACAAGGGACCTGTGTGATGCATTACAGAAATTTTAAGGGTCAAATAAACTGGGAATGACACAGCTGCTGAAGCACCTCCTACAATAGGAGTATCAATGCACTTAAATTACACATTCTCATAAACCAAAAAAAAAAAACCTCACAGGCAGGAAAAAAAATCTATCACTGTAATTTCAGCAAAGGGAGACTTGAGACAATATAGATGCTGGCAACAAAAGGACAATGCAAGTATCATCAAAACTTTTTAAAATGTTAAAAAAGAACACTACATCACTGGAGACTTAAAAAAAAACTGGAACAGTTCTATAAAGCAAATTTCAGAATTGGGAAGTGTGTCCAAAAAGAGGAACAGTAAATGCTTCAGAAATACAGTTAATATTATTGGCATCTATGAAGAATTTGGAGGAGCATATTGCTGGAGGAATCAATATTTTCTTCAAACATATCAAAACCAGAGGAAACATGACAGTAATCTGAAAAGGTCAAGAGATTTTCTTTGTACTCTGGCCTGATCTTCCTGGTGTTTCCTTCTTGCATCTTAAGCTGTTTCTGCATCTTAGCTTATTACAGAGAACACAGGGAAAACTCAGACACACAGGAGTGTTTCTCTGTGGAAAAAAGCTTTAGAAGCAGCCTTGGACTGAAGCAATTTTTGCAAAGAAACTACAAAATTTACATTTAGGAGTCCTCACTATTTGTTACCATTCACCCAGCAGTTCCAAAAGAATTCAGATATTAAAAAGGCAACGCTGAAGTCAATTTTGATTTTAAATACTCTAGGAGGATTCAAGAGACTGCAGATAAACCCATACCAAGCAGATAGTGAAAATTTATAATAAAAAGAATTATCAGGCACATCAGCAATTCAAGTATCATACAGAAGAGTCAAAACAGCATTTGCAGAGCAGCATCATGCTTTCTGATCAAAATTCTTAAAAGGAACAGGGGAGAAGAGAAGTAATTATTTGCCTGAGACAACATATCTGAGTTTCTTCACAACTTTAAAGAAATTCTTCACAAAGGTTCTTGAAACAGAGAAAAGAAGTGGGGAAAAAAAGAAAAAAAAAGAAAAAAAAATTTAAAAAATGAAAAAGGAAAAAGGAAAAAAAGGGAAAAAAATTTTAAAAATAAAAAAAAAAAAAAAAAGAAAAAATAAGAAAACGAAAAAAAAGGAAAAGAAAAAAAAAGAACCAACCCAAACACACACCAAAACCCTCCCAACCAATGTACAAATGAAAAACCTGAGCTGTTCTGCAATAAATCACAGCCCTCAGTAAATGTGATGTTTCCCCATCTACTTACTCTCACTGCTACTGGTTGGAAAATATAAACATTAACACTCGGTGATTTCTGTCCAAGCTACCAAGAATGTTCCTGCATCCCTGCACAAACCGAAATAGAAGATTTGCTGTTATGCCCATACACTCACCAGGCTGCTCACAGTAACTGCATGCTAGAGCCCAAGAAAAAACTTCAGCTCTTGTTTCTTGTCTTTCTCCCTGGGTCATGTTTTGCTTAAAGTCACTACCTCATCTCACTACAGGGACACAACAAAAACATTCATCTCTTCTCCACTATCTTTGCAATTTCACTTGGAAGAAAAGTAGAGTTAGGATTGCCATGAATGACTCACAAAAGGAAGAAGATCTACACAGATTCCTTCAGTACAAACCTTTGCAATGATTAAAATATCTACGTTCTTTATCAATTTATCAGCAGCTCAGCAGCCAGGCTGCTACAAATCTGAGACTCAAAGAAGTAACTCTCACTCTGTAGGTGGCACACAGGGATGTGCCACATACCCAGTAATTACCCCATAATTCATGAATTAAATTGTTCTACCACTAATGCCCTGGGACAATACTGGGAAGTTGAGAGCTATGTAAAATACTGTTAAAAATAAGACAAATGAAGACTGAGAGCTCATTTACTTCTAAACATTCTTTTCCTGTGACAATACTTAAAAGAAGTAGTGAAGGCAAAGGATGCAGTTTGACAATAACGTCAGGAAAACAGACCCTTGAAATTTTTTATAAACTGACTTACTGCTTCCTTGAGAAATTTAGTGCCAAGTAGCTCTGCAATAAAGAAAGCCTTACTGTCCAAAGAGAGCAAGCTGTCAGCTGTACTTGTAACCATGTTCAGAATAGCACATAACCAAATGCAGCCAAAAATAGCATAAAGGAACAAAAACCTCTTCATGGTAACACTTCATGATTTTGTTCATTCCAGCATTTTTCCTCCTTACTTCTTTGGTGTTTTCCACAATGTAAAGGTCTTTGGACTTTCAATGTACCTGCATTGCTCTTTTTACCAATTACTCCCCACTTGGGTCTGTTTCCAGTCCACAGGTATTTTCATGGAGCCCTCCCCACTGCGGGGCTCAAGCCAGCTTTGGTTAAGAGGAATTAAGTGATTACTTAGTATGTTTTAAGGGGCTGAAGCAAATAGCTGGAGATACAATTTAGGTTTACTGTAATGTGATAAGGACAAACTCTTCTGTCACTGTGCCAACAGCCCTGCAAGCCCGCCTTGACATGGAACACTGAGCATAAACCCCCTGTCATCTCTGCTTAACAAATTAGACACAGAAAATAAAAACGCAGTTTGTCATAGGGATAATAAAACCCAGCTTAATATCCAGAGTATTACCTTGCCTGTGCTTTGTAAGATTGTAGTTCTTGTCCTCCATACTCTCTCCCTGCTGACAATATCTCTAGTTACATCCACTTCAGCATCAACAAAACTTCTCTGTTTAAGAGCAGTTATGTCATCATCCAGATCAGTTTTGATAGTCGATCTTTTCTTTGCCATGATTTTGGCTTTGATAGCAGCAATTTTTTCCACTGACATAGCTTCAGACAAGGACCTAAATGAGCAAAAGTAACAGTAGAGACTGAATAATTGCACAAACAACTCTTCTGAAAGAACTTGTGAATGAGTAACTTCATCCTGCCAAAGTTTAAGGCTGGGCTATAAACCACAAAGCAGTCCCCTTATATATACACAAAATATTATATGGGCTTGGCATTGCTGTTTTGGCCATGTGAATCCAATTTGTGACAAAATACTCATAGTACTAACACAAAGACCATCCAAAAATCCCAGCTATACCAAACAAAAATAAAGAATCCAAACGTAAAGCACCTGGACCAACACCTTCATTTACAACAACATACAAATTTCAATTCCCTGTTATTTTTAGTGGATTACAGTTTTGTGTCCAGTCAACCAACCCCTGGCTGCTCCGAGGCTTTCAAAGCATTACTCTAAATCTTGGCTAAGGTGCAGTTATGTGGACTTGGTCCCTTGGAAGAAGAGGTACCTTCTAAAACCATGCAGTCCAGCAAACAGATGGTGGTAACCTTGTCCACACTAATCTGAGTTTGAGAGAACTCACTCGAGTCCAAGAGTGCAACACCTATGTGTGTTTGCTTTTAACTGTAAACACAGAATTGGGCTGTCAGAGAGCCCTACTGTTTTGCAGGTGAACTGAAGAACAAAAGATAAAGACTGAATTGCGCAATACTAACTGTCCATACCAAATTCACTATTACATGGGGTTGTGTTTTCTTTGAGAACACATGAAAAATTCAATGCAAGTACTGGTTGTGAAACATTCTCTTTCATGACTGTGTTATGGGAAAGGGAACTTGTTTGTGTTACTATTTGGTTCACAGCAGGGTCAACCATGGAGTTCAAACTTACCACCTGTAAATACTTTTTTAAAGGGGTCATCTTTTACATTCAGCATTAAAAGAACTGGTAACTAGAGAACAGAAACTAATTCAAACAATACTTGGTAACTCTCACTGCAGTATTACAAAGTCGTGATATACTCAGGGTAACATGCAGATTAATCATTTGTACAAAATCACAGGTACTTTTTGATTTGTTTCATTCTTATGCTTTCTAATCATGCTTCAGTCTGATTTTTTCCCCCATAGTTTCCTTTTAAGTACAGCTATATAAGAAATGGGAAAAAGTCATTCAAAATACATATTTTTCACGTAGTTAGTTACAATTATGGATTTCACAAATGCCTCAAACCCGCGTTGTCATAAGTGTTTCAAGGTCTGACAACTCAAACATTGAGAGTATCAACGAGAGGAGAAGTTCCACTGAGAGCTGCTGGACAGCAGTAAAACTGGCTGCTTTGAACAGCACAAGAATTGTTCTCCAGCCTGTAATGAAGCATTAGGCATAAGGAAAAGTAATCCCACCTGATCTGCTCTGTTTGCACGATGCCCTCTTTATGTCCTTCCAGCCGAGCTGCCAAGCGCTCCTTGTCGAGGCGCACACACTCTTCATCCTGGAAGGAACAGCCAGGTTTAACTTCTTGTGCATTTCCTTTTCCAATACCAATGTAGCTACAATTAAAGCTATTCAGAAGTATTTTCTTCACATTTGCAAGGACGATCTTTTTTCCATCATGATTTTTGATCTGGGCACTAGCATTAGGTGCAGAGCTATTGGAAGCCTCCTCAAGAACCACAATTCTCCAAGTCTAACTTCTAAGCCTTCCAGTTCCCATCCACATGAACAGAAGGACACCAAAGGAGAGGTAACAAAACAGACAAACACCCTAATTTACCTCCACCCCCAATTTGTATTGATGACAGTCTCTGTCATTACCTCTATTCTTGGTTTCTTTGCTTCTGCTAATATTTCATCTGCTGCTCTTTTAACTACAAGAAAAAGAGGACATTAAAAATGCAAGATTGTAGTAGATTTTTATACAACAAACCTCAATGTTATTTTTCAGTTAAACTGTACCTTGAGTGGATCGTTGAAGACCAATTTCAAGTGGAGCACTTCTATCTATGCTTGATGAGGTTGCTGCACACAAACAGAACATTCAGTTTAAATAGAAAATATTTGCAATAATATTTGGGTATCAAAAAAAGGACAACAGATGAACTGTAACAATGGAAACTCTACATACTATATAGCAAAGGTGGTCAAATGCTGGGACTGGAGTGGAATGGAGATATTCAGAACCTGACTGAATGTAAAGTTAAATCAGTTACTCAGGGACATTTGGCCTGTCTTGGAAAAGGGGATTGAATCAGATGACCTCTTCTGGTCAATTCCAACATAAATTAATCAATAATTCTATGATCTCTATATACCACTCATAAAAGAAAACAGAGTCACAATGAGAATAAGAACCTAGAATCAAGATCTACTGGTTTGTCTAGGGTTTTTTTTTTTTTTAAAAGACAACCTACTGATCCCTTTAATATATACATATATATAAAGTGATTTTACTCATCATATTACGGAAATAATCTCATATTCCAGGATACTTAAAGACCACCCACGAAACAGGGCATCTTACAAAGGTGAAATTTCTGTTTTTCTCAGAGAAATCTCTTTTGTCTGACTATTGTTAACAAAAAATTTAAGATGATGAAATGCTAGGCAAATCTGACAGACTGACAAAGCAGTGATTTAATATATTTTATTAAACTGAAGATTCCATCCCACACATTTCTTGCATTCAAGATCAATGTATTACTGAAAGCTTCCCATACTCTAGAGAAGGAAAAAGCAGCTAAGCATTCTAGCACATAATTAACAGTTAACAGGTTAACAGTAATAGTAATGCTAATCTCAAAACATGCATGTAGGAACACAGCTCCTATCTAAGCAAAACACTTAATTTAAGAACACAATTAAAACCAGAAGAAATAATAACTTGAGAAGTTTCAGTACATTCAGTTAAGATGCAACCTGCCTACTGTTTACCCAATCCTCCCCTCCTACCCCTCACTTGTGCCATGAATATGAAGCAGTAAAGAGCACTGTGTGTCCAAGTCAAAAGAACACATTACTCACATGTTTCCCCATTTAGGTATGCAAGCAAGTCTTTCCTATCAGGTCTTCTTACCACAGGAATGTTTTCAGTCTGAAAAGACAGCAGGTGTGACATTAAACTGTTCTTCCCTCTTGGAGAAGATTTTTCACTTTTACTGGAAACTACTCATTCACACAAAGACATGCCCATGTGTCCTGCCACCCAAGGAAGCTGAACTATCAAGCTTCAAGTGCAACCACATCCCAGAGGATGTTCAGCTACACAAAATTAAACCTGCTACGAAAATGAAAAAGAAGGCAGCCTTTTTCCTCCTCCCCTTCAAATTTGCAAATAAGATTCAGAACTAGCTTTTACCACAAACACACACACTCCTCTCTGCCAGGAGTCTGTGTTGATACATAGAAACCAAGTATCTCCATTGTGTTGCTCCAACACAGCATAGCTGTCTCAGGTAACAATGAAGCACAGGAAAAGATGAAGAGGGGCCTCCTAGAAAGCAGCTGAATGGAAATCAAAAGGATTTTTTAAAAATTCCTGTATCTTTAGTTGTAGGGCTTAACCAGTATTTTTTTAAATTGGATTGCTTACTTCCAAGTCCACTCCAAAGCTGTTCTGCTTTTCTCCATTCTGCAGATCCCTGCCATCTACAGCACTAAAGGATCATTTAGACTGGGATCATTCCACACAACAGATTGACGAAAGTACTCCTGAAATAGTTTAGTGCTGGAAACAACTAAGTCCATAGAATATCAAGATAAATGCTGCCATTACTGTTAATAATTGGTTGGCAAACCCTTGTTGTAAACATAATTTGGTGGTTTGAAGCGATATCTGTTAGGAAGTGGACTGCCAAGAAAAATACTCCACCCTGACAGGACCTGCCATGTGATCCTTCTGCAGAGGTGACTGTTTTTAAACACTCACACACTCTGCTGCATATCATTCTCTCTTTCCCCAGCTAAATTCATACACACAAGTGCTATTATCATTCCCTGAAAATAACTACACACATTCATCATGACAAGACAAAAATCACATTTTGTATGGTGTACTTACTGCAGCCCGACGGACATACACAGGATGGGAAAGGTGCACATTATTGAGCAGGAACAAGATGGAATCCAAAGTGTAGTACTCCCTGGGCTGGCCCTCCTTCCCTGTCCTGTAACACAGGAAAAGATTGTAACATTTAACTCCTCCATGTCTGTCTCAAGCACACTCTCTTTTTGAAGAGGTCTCTTTTCAGTTTAAAAAGCAAGCAGTTAATATTGTTATTAGGCTATTGCCAAACTAGTGAGCTCTCAATTGTGCTAAAAAATACAGGTGAAGGAGATGAGTTCTTGCAGCCTCTTTAATGAATGAATTATTAATTTATTAATGAATTATTAAAAAACTTCCCAAAATAATCCAAAATAAGAGCTGGATGTGTTGCAAAATAAACAAGCAAGATTTGGGAAATTGTAAGTACTCATTCCCCCCCATTCACACTATTTATTCTGATCATCAAAGGACTTTCTATCCTATGTGAGACAGTCAGAGAAACAGAACTTAAATAAAGTATTACATCATCTTCAGGTGCAACAGGTCAGAATTCTCAGCATTAGAGAAAGCTCAGTGAGAACTTGGGATATCTAAATTCCACAAAGTCTAGGGAGCAAAGGGTTCAAAATGAAAGATTAAAATAAGGAGTGACTACAAACTAATTACACACAAAACCAGCAAAACCCTGAAGGGTACAAAATCACAGTGAGCTCCCATACTGAAGTCAGAC
Source organism: Catharus ustulatus (assembly GCF_009819885.2). Classification (NCBI taxonomy): domain Eukaryota; kingdom Metazoa; phylum Chordata; class Aves; order Passeriformes; family Turdidae; genus Catharus; species Catharus ustulatus. The sequence continues at coordinate 25,195,348 of NC_046229.1, forward strand.
CACATCAGAGCAACACAACAGCATCAAGTCCAATCTCAGCTTTCAAACTTTGTTTCAAAGATACAGCTTTTAAGTCTAAAAGGGAACTTGTTCTGTGCAACCATTCACCAAAAAAATAACTTAAATAAAAAAAAACCACACCACACAAGGCCAAATAAATCCCTGGCTCAGTTTGGCTCCATGTACGTTGAACATAACTTCTCCCTCTCACACATTCACCCACTATGCTGTTACTACAAGATTTTGTAGGGGAAGCAATGCCTGTCCATGTTTTAAAAAACCCTACTCCATGAACACTCCAATTGCTCTGAGAAACAGACCTGGCAGCCAGGAAAGCAGCAAGAGCAGCAATTCCACTGCCCACCCCCACTCTGGGACCTGTCATAGCCAGCTCCAGGCAGGACAGGGATCCTCCACATTACCCAGTCCCTGCTCCTGACCAGCTGGCTCACCTTAAAGCCTGAGGAAGTCACCTCAAAATCAACCCAAAGCAATTCTCTGGTAGAAAATTTTCAACAAACAAGAGATTTCAGGAAGAAACCCTTCCTTTAAGAGTTTTCCCTCTAAGTACAGTGGCTTTACTCACAGCTCATCATCAGCACCAGAACACACAGCACAGAAGTGCCAACCTCACTGAGGGAAAGGAGAGGAAACAAAAAATACTCAGTCACAACTTTATGGAGCCTGAAAGAGCCACACAAAAAATCTACTAAATCAACAGAAGTGTAAGTCTGTTTTCTCATTACTGTGGATTTAATGCCAGCTACTGTTTTGCTTGTCATTACTTTTCTGAAATTAGCCAAGAGTGCCCAGTAACCTGTTCAGAACTTACTGTTAGCAGTAAAGTTCAAAACCTCACTTTCACAATGATGCCTGAGAAAACCAATATTAGAAAAACATGAAAAGGGATTCAGGATACCAAAATTGTACAATAAAAGGTCTATGGTACCACTGTCTCTTCTGAAAACTTGGCCTGCATGAGGTGGAGGGTGCCTGTACTTTTTGTTGCTGCAGAGGAAAGGGAGTAGACAGAGGACCTTTCTTTCAACTGCTCAGAAGCCAAAACTTGGCTTCACAACTACAGGCAGCCACCAGAACTGGATTCCTCAGCAAGGAACTGTTTGAACAAGCAGCAAAGCAGTAGGGATCTTTGATAAGGTGGTGTCTAAACATACTGGAAGCCCTAGCAGAAACAAAAGCTTCCTGCACACAGGCTTGGCTCCGAAGCAAAGCCATGATGTCACATGACACAGTTGTCACTTCATTTTAAAACAAACACTTCAGATTATCTTAGTTCAGAATAACTCATTATTCCTTTGAAGTGTGCCACATGCACTGAGCACGATAGAAAAGTCCAGCTGGTCATCTACTCAAGCTTTAACAATATCTAGCAATAAATGACAACATGTATTTAAAAAAAAAACAAATACTGAACCATTATCTATTAATTGAAAAAATACAATGTTACAAAGCCACAGGCATAGCCAAAGCTCAGCAGGGCACAGCTGGTACTTCATCACTTTAACCAGACACACAAGAACTCCCCATGCTCATTATGGCTCTAAGAGAATGTTTTATTAGGAGGACAAGATATTGCACATTAATGGGAAACCATCAGATGGACAAGCAGTTGCACACACGGAGAACACTTCAGCCTAAACTGACATTTCAACATCAGTGTGTGCTCCTGCTAAATAAACAGAGAACTAAAAACAGGCAGATCTGAAGGCAGTTTGCCTCATTCCATTTACAAACATCCAAAGTAGAAAAAGAAATTAATTCTGTTATCTCCCATATTCAGTTAAGGCATCAATTACTTAAGAAAAAAATTAAAATCTTAGGAGGCAGACCTCAACAAACCCAGTGACAATCATTAAAGCTAAAATACAAGGAAGAGTTTTATCTCTTACAACATAAACTCCAGCTTAAAAATGGAGAAAATGTTTATATAATAAGAGAGAGCAAGTTTCACCCGCTCATTTTTAATACCAGAAACTCTACTTCTTTCTCATCCATTCACCTTCCACCTGTGGGCACCAGGAATTTATTCATTTTTAACAGCTTTATTTCTTCTTTCCTGTTTCAAAGCCTTACGTTTTACAGGGGTATTGAGGACTTGTCTCTCATACACAAAACCAAGCAGAAATCTTCAAAAACACAAGACAAAGCATGCTGAGTATCACACAAGTGACAATACCCAGGGTCAGCTCTCACTGTTTAAAAGCTCAGCTGCATATCCAAGCCCCTTGACTAGGCAAACTAAGCAATAAATTTCTCAGCTAGACTGATTCCTTCCTTTGGTTTTGAAATAGATTCATTAATCACTCTTCAAGGCCCATAGGTCAAAACACACAAACCGCTTCATCTCAGACCACCTAGCATTTTTCTTGTGTCAGCAGGAGCAATTATTATCTGGAAACTAAACTGGATTAAAGTTACTTTCCGCCTCACTTTTTTTTTTTTTTCCCTCCAGGTTACCTTGAACTTGGCTTGATTCCTCAGACCAATTCCCTGTTAGGGTGATACTCGTGCTAGCAGAGAGAGAAGGCAATGCAGGGCAGCACTGCTGACTTCTGCCAGCGAAGCTGCTCGAGGAGCCACAGCTAAATGTCTCATGGGACTACTTCTAATTCTAGCAGGGACAAATGCCACTGCTGCTCCTCAGCCTAGCATTACTCTCTTCAGGCTGGAGATGGAATTACATCAACTATACCGTGGACACCTAAAACAGAACTCTAGGTTTGTTCTGTTAAAGACTAAGCTACCAACACCTGCCCAGTGCAAGTATAATTTAGATCCCGGCAAGTGACCTAAATATAAAATGGTTTGAAACTTGAAAGTTTTTGAAAAGTTCCTCCTGAGTGTGGCAATTACCTAAATTAGCAGCTCCTAAAGTGTGGCGTTCAAGCTACTGAGCATGGCTTGTAGAACTGGTCTCATTTTTACAGTGTCTTCAATTTAAAGCTGAGACATGCAAAATGCCACAGTGGTTGACAAGAACTGAGAGCAGCCTGATCCTATCAAAAGCTCAAAAGCCACTGGTCTAAACCAAGATTAACTAACTCACCTCAACCAAACCAAAGAAGAAAACCCCTCAAATTCTAACACACATTCACCCCAGGAGGTGAGTGTGTGGTGGAACATGTGTGAGCATGTCACTCACAGCTCTGACAAGGAGGAGCTGCTGCTGTGCTCAGAGAATCCTCTGCTCACCCACACATCCTTCTTGACTAGGAAGATAAACTGTACATAGCAAAGTTTGCTCTTTAGGTTTTTGGTAACAATTTCAGGTCTAATCCAAGCTCTCCTGAGCACTAGGATAGGGCTGGCACACCAGTTTCTTGTTCCCTGCAGAAGGGCAATGAAACTTGTTTGTCTACTTAACCACTACCTGTTAGCACTAGGGAAAAGCAACTTGCAGCAAGGAAACCACCACAACTGTCTACACATTGCCCAGCAAAAACACAGCCAAGACTTCTAACTGCTTATCCAAATATTCCTCTTCCTCTGTAGCCTACACACCAGTGTCCCCCACTCAGCCAGGAAGCACAAATAACTCCAAAAGTTGGTTTCTGAAAGCCTTGAAACAGTTAATGAAAGAGTACATTTCTAGCAATATATAAAGTACAAAGTAAAATCAGCAAGAAAAAGTCCACCTACAACTGAAGATAAGCAAGTAGGCTTATTTCCTTTCTCTCTCTCAATCTAAGGGTAATAAAAGCCACATCATAATTATGAGACAAAAAAAAAAAAAAAAAAAAATTCCTGGTCAGACTTAACTACAGGTTCAGGGGTTTTTTTTGAGAAAACTGCAGGTACTTCTGTTTTTCCACAAAGGTTCACAAATAACATGTCCTCTTTGATCAATACTTGAGCTTTAACAAGAAGCATTTTTCCCTCTTAAGTTTGAAAAAGATTCATTGGAACCCTTCTAGTGAGGACACCAAGAAACAAGCAGCTGCTAAATACGGAAAGGCAAACAAAAAACTCCTTTGCAATGCAAGCAATCCATACTATAGCAGGAAATTCAACAGGTAAAAACCCTCATTTTCTACAAGCTTTCTAAAACCATTTTATTTTATCTTATACAATCATTAAAACCACATAAACACTCTCTCTACTTGTTTATTAGATAAGACCAACTAGGAAACAGCCTGCACCGGCTCCTGCCGAGGAAGAGGCCTCAGGTGGGGGCAGAGCACCTGCACAGCCCATCACAGGCAGCGTCGGTCTGGACCTCGCTGGCTTTATTCCGGTGCATCAAAGCTCCAGGAGAAGAGAAGCAGCCCCGACAAGCCAAGGCAGCAGAATCACAGACTACGCCGAGTGGGAAGGGACCCATCAGGATCACCCACTGCAACTCCTGGCCCCGTGCACAATACCCCAAGAATCCCACGATGTGCCCGAGAGCGTTGTCCGGACAACAACACAACGCCTCTTTTTCACCAAACACCCGGAAAAACTTGAGAGAAGCTGCCTCCAGCCATCTCATCGCATGAGTCTGCAGGACGCGGGCACGGACAGGAGCGCCGAGAGCCGAGGAACGGCCCGGCCCCGGTTCCGCGGCTCTCCCGGCCCCAGGCAGGACCTGGGAACGTTCCCGAAGGGAGCGGCGAGCGCTCCCTGCCCGGCCGGGCTGCCAGCGGACAGGGATCGCCCACGGGACAGCCGGGCAGGGCGCCGGGGCCCCGAGGCCCTGCGTGAGGCGGCACCAGCCCGCCCGATCCCACCCGCCTCGCCACCTGCAGAGCGCCCGCGGGGCCAAGGACGGCGGGACCCCCGTCCCCGCTGCCCGGGCGCAACTTCGGGGCAACTTCTCCCCCCGCACGCCCCTTCCCCCGGCCGCGTCGCTCACCCCCAGATGACATAGTTGGTCTTGACATTCTTGGGCCAGGAGAACTCTCCGAAGATCACCTCGTCGCCCTTGACCACGATCTCCTTCTTCTGCGTGTTGTACTGCCGCAGCACGCTCAGCACGTCCGCCATCTTCGCCCGGCCGCCACCGCTCCGGCCGCCGCCGCCCGCCGCAGGACCCCGCCGGCGCGCCCCGGGCTGCCCGCCGCGAATGCCTGAGCCAACGCCGCCGCGCCGCCCACTCGGAGCGACGCCGGACGCGTTGCCACGGGAGCGACGTGAGCCCGCCCCGGGGGGCGGGGCCAGAGGGGCGGGAGGCCACGCCCCCTTTGCCTCACGGCGGGCGCGTGCCTGGTGCCGCCCTCATGGCGGGGCGGCGTGTGTGGGAGTCGCTTTTACCCTGCTGAGCGCTCAGAGCTTTCTTGTGTTTTATGTGAAATTAGAGCCTTTGCACACCATCACTGCTTATGTTTATCGGCGCTGCTTCTCCTCTCTGGAGCTTTGATGCTGCCGGGTGTCCGCCGAGTCACGGCGCGGGGCGCTGGGATGGTTTGGGTGAGGGTAACGAGGAGTTCCGAAGAGGTTTTAGAGGTGCTGGAAGGGGGTTGGTGTGCTAACGGGGTTTTAGGGGTGCTGGGATGGACTTGGCGATGCTAATGGGGTTTTACAGGGTGCTGGTTGGAATTGAAGATGCTAACGGAGTTTTACAGGGTGCTAAAGCACAACTAAAAAGGGTTTCGGGGGTGTTGAGGTTTGTGGGAAGATTGGGGATGTTAGGATAGTATGTACTACACTGGGAGGAGTTTTCGTGGGGCTAAAGGGATTTTAGAGGGTACTCAAAGGGATTTGGGGTTCTAGTGGGGCTTTAGCGTGTGCTGGGATGGTGTGAGAGAGCAAAAGTGGATTTGGGGGTGCTGAGGAGGATTGGGGGCGCTGGGATGGTGTGCTGGGGTACTAACAGTGGTTTTAGTGACACTAGAGAGGCTTTAAAGGGCCCTGAGAGGGGTTTTGGGGTGGTAAGAGGGTTTTGTATCATTACAGCCCTGCAGCACGTGGTTGGTATCAGCTGGGACAGCACGGACACAGGAATACCTCAAGGCAGCAGTGTGAAAGGACCAGAGGGAACAGCAGGAAGCAGCATCAGTGAAGTTTATGCTGGACATCAGGAAAAGGTTCTTCACACAGAAGGTGGTCAGGCTCCCCCAGGGTAGTGGTCATGGTCCCAAGCCTGCCAAAGCTCCAGAAGCTTTTGAGCAATGTTTTCAGACAGATGGTGGGATTACTGGGGTGTCCTGTGCAGGGACAGGAGCTCGAGTCCTTGATCCTTGAGGGTCCCTTCCAGCCCAGGATATTCTGTGACTCTATGATTCTCTCAGGCACTGTGCATACATCTCACTCTGCAGGCTGGAGAGAAAATCTCCTGTATCCTGGATATAAATCTGGGTTTTAAAAAGATAGAAAAGCCCCTGCTTTATCAATCACAGAAATGTCCTTTAATTCTGATACAAATAAGCCATCAAAAGACCATAGCAAAATAAAGGTCATTAGGAAAATGTTGCCTGTCAATCTGAAGAAGGACAAGCAGTAATGCCATGGAGCACATCCTAGGGTTACCTTGCAGAATTTGGGATCTCAGAGCTCAGTTTGCTCTGTTTGCTCACCTGCACAGCTGCAGCTGGCACGTGCTCTCTGCATGTTCCAGGTTAATTTCTTCTGCTCAAACACACGAAAACTGGGAGCACAACATTCCCAGCAGAACCAAACAAACTGGTACCCCCTGGGGAATACTGATTGCAGGATTTGAGGCCCCAAAGCAAGCTCTCATCATGACTTATTTTAACCTTTGATGCTCATGATTTTCTTAACACCCTCCAACACTGGCAGAAAACATTATTCCATCTTAAATTTGCAAAAGGCAGAACTGGGTCATTTTTCTTCTTGTAATATGTGCTGAGACTGACAGACTAAAAGCCAACAGCCTATAGAATTCCCTGTTTCAATATATTAGTGATACCCCTATCTGTGTCAGCATGCAGAGCACCACAAGTGTATTTAAAACAATTCAGATATGGTATTGAAATAGTCTAGCACACAAATATGTACCACAACACCCAGTAACATGGTGAATTATACCAATCACTGCCAATATTTATTTGTCAATGCATGTAGAGCACTATTTATGTGTTCAGAAGACAAAGCCATAATGAATAAACAATATAATTTCCTGAACTGGATTTGGAATTTTTACTGGAGCTACAGCTCATGAAAATTGGAGCAGGACTTGAGTGCTTCCAGCAGGCCAAGTCCCATTTCCATGCCTCATCCAAATCCCCAGTGTATCCCCTAAACCAGTGCTACCTCTTCAGAAACACAACCTGTACATGTGCTGCACTACAAGTAATGCTTCTTTTCAGTGAGGCACACAGTCACTGCATTACAATGACACCAGAAAGCCCCTCATTTCAATTCTGCTCCAATCTGCTGCTCAGGGAGCAGGGAATGCTGCAGTGCACAGTCAGCTGCACACATGGCTGCAAAGAGATTTATTTTCAAGTTTCCACAAAATGTTGCAGTTCTGGTTTCCTTTTTCATTTAAGGCTGCCTTCACTGGGGAGAACACTGAAAAAGCAAGCTGAGCAGGGAGGGTGTGCATTGGCAGTAGTCCAGCAGGGACAAGCTGGCTGCACCCTTAGGAGCAGGATCCCTGCAGGAGCTCCATGTGCTGCTCTGGGAGGAGGGAACAAAGCAGGGAGCAGCATGGAGCGAGTTTGTCTCGCCCTGCTGAAATCAATGCAGGTATGAAACAAAGGATGGAGCAGCACAGAGGTGCTGTGGTCATGCTCTGGCAGGCACAATGCAGGTAGCAGGAGCTAAGCCAAAGGAATGACCCAAACCATGACCCAGCTTTGGGTCAATAACCCCCATATGTGCTCATGGCTAAAATCAAACTGCACTTAAGCGAGAAATTGTGTCAGCCCTAACTTCACCCGCTCCTGTCACTCACTGAAAACAATATAAATACAGCTTTAGTGGTGAGGGAGGTGAGAGGCTCCATCTCGGTATCCTGGCACTGACAGAGGGCTGTACCTGTCTCCTCAGGGACACCTACAGGGTAAGACTCCAGCTCAGCTATACCGGGTGCTTGCTCAGGAAATCCAGAAAGCCAACCTGTGTTTGTGACCATATCTTAGTGCTACTTTGGCATGTCTCAACTGAACGTGCTTGTGGCTGGCTGTATTGTTCATATTTCATGTGCTCACACACCCTTGTGCACACAGGGTACTCACCACCAGCACAGAACCACAGAGTGGGCAGGATTGGAGGGAACTCCAAAGATCATCTCACTGCAGTGCCACACCAGCTCTGCACGTCTGCTGCTGAATTGGCCATGGCTCATAGACATCAGGGGTAAGTTCATTTAAGATTAATCAACATCCAGAAAGAAGATACAAAGATGCATCACGCATGAACACATATTCCCTTTTTTTATGGCTACATGTGAGCAGAACCAAACCAGTACTGCATTTCCTTGCAGTATTTTTTAAAACATAGAGTTGAGCACTGAACAGTGACCCAGAGGACAATTCACCCTCTCAACTAAGAGGGGGATAGAAAAGTTTCTCCACTACTGAAATATTTGTGCAGACAACAGAGGGGATACTCAGAGGGGATACTCAGAGGGCATTCCACAGAAGTGCTCTGCCAAGGACACGTATTTGACCAGGCTCCACAGCAAGCTATGTGGGGATGAAATACCAGAATATTGCTGAACAGATTTTACTGGGCAGACTGAGGAAATAAAAAAAAACCTCTCCACATAAAGTAAAACTTCCACTACTTTTTTTCCCAGGAGCCACTAAAAACATTCCACACATGACATGATTAGCCAACTCTGCTAAGACAGCTTCCCAGGTACCAGGAGGAGTTCTTCATCCCCTACACATTATTTACTCCGTTCCCAACGCTCCTGTTTCACAGGTCAGTTTCTGACTGAAGAACTGCAAAGAGGAAAGAAAGGTGAGGAAGAACAGGCAACAGAAACAGAGGAGATTTAAAGTAAGTTTTACATTGGACAAAGCAAAGGCACCACCAAAACTCCTGCATCTGGAAGCCGGCCAGGCAGGAGACCAAATGTCCCCAATTTCCCCAGCACCAGGAGCAGCTCTGGGGACTCTGGGAAATCCAGCCCTTCCTTACACCTCTGTGACCCGTGCTGGGAAAGCTGCCCCATTCCATGCTGTCCCTGTGCGTCCCTGTGCTCTCCCTGTACTGTTCCTGTGCCATCCCCTTGCTGTCCCTGTGCTGTCCCTGTGCCATCCCCATGCTGTCCCTGTGTGGCCCTGTGCTCTCCCTGTTCTGTCCCTGTGCCGTCCCTGTTCCATCCCCATGCTCTCCCTGTACTGTCCCTGCGTGTCCGTGTGCCATCCCCATGGTGTCCCTGTACTGTCCCTGTGCTGTCTCTGTGTGTCCCTGTGCGATCCCCTTGCTGTCCCCATAGTGTCCCTGTGCCATCCCCTTGATGTCCCTGTACTTTGCCTGTGTGTCCCTGTGCTGTCCCTGTGCTGTCCCTGTACTGTTCCTGTGCTCTCCCCTTGCTGTCCCCCTGCTGTCCCTGCGCTGTCCTTGTGCTCTCCCCACGCTATCCCTGTGTGTCCCTGTGCTGTCCCTGTGCTGCCCCCATGCTCTCCCCTTGCTGTCCCTGTGCTCTCCCCACGCTGTCCCTGTGTGTCCCTGTGCTGTCCCCCTGCTGTCCCTGCGCTGTCCCTGTGCTCTCCCCGCGCTGTCCCTGCGCTGTCCCTGTGCTCTCCCCGCGCTGTCCCTGTGCTCTCCCCGCGCTGTCCCTGTGCTGTCCCCCTGCTGTCCCTGCGCTGTCCCTGTGCTCTCCCCGCGCTGTCCCTGTGCTCTCCCCGCGCTGTCCCTGTGCTGTCCCCCTGCTGTCCCTGCGCTGTCCCTGTGCTCTCCCCGCGCTGTCCCTGTGCTCTCCCCGCGCTGTCCCGGTGCGGTGCCTGCGCTGCTGGCGCTCCCGGCGCACCGGCAGCGCTGCGGGCAGCCCCGCGAGGCGGCGCGGGGGCCTGACAGGAGCGGTGTCGGACCGCCGTGAGGACTGAGGGGAGCGCCGCCCCTTCCTGCTGGCGCCATGGCCCTGCAGGGGGCGCTGCGCCGGGCGGCGGCGGCTCTGGGGGGGCGGTGAGTGCGGGCCGGGGGCACCGGGCCGGGACCGGGACCGGGATAACGAGCGGGATCGGGACACGGATAGAGATATGGGTCGGCACTGGGACTGGGATAAAGATAAGGATCGGGATCGGGACACGGAGAGCGATAGGGATCGGAACCAGGACTGGGAATGGGACTGGGATAACGATCGAGATCGGGACACGGGTGGAGATAGGGACCGAGACCAGGACTGGGATTAGGGTCGGGACAGGGACCAGGACCGAGACCGGGACTGGGAGATCGTCAGGGTTCGGGATCGGGATGAGGATAGGGATCAGGGTGAGGACAGAGATCAGGGTGAGCACAGGGATCAGGGTGAGCACAGGGATCAGGGTGAGCACAAGGATCAGGGTGAGCACAGGGATCAGGATCAGCACAGGGATTGGGATCAGCACAGGGATTGGGATGAGGACAGGGATCAGGGTTAGCACAGGGATTGGGATGAGGACAGGGATCAGGGTTAGCACAGGGATTGGGATGAGGACAGGGATCAGGGTTAGCACAGGGATCAGGATCACACAGGGATCGGGATGAGCACAGGGCTCGGAGCGGGCGGGGTGCGGGTGTCCCGGCAGGGCAGGGAGCGCGGGGCCGCTGCCGGAGTGTCACACGCGGTGTCACAGGTGTGTCACACGTGTGTCTCACGTGTGTGTGTGTGGCTGTGGCCGGCGCCCGGAGCGTTTCCCTGTAACGGCCCCGCCGGGCTGTTCCGCAGCCGCTCCCATCGCGCTGCTCCCCTTCCCCGCAGGCACCCAGGGAGCTGCGGGGCTGCAGGTGCTGCGGCTCAAGGGAACTTGCGTGGGGAACTCAGTTAAATATCCAAACGAAGCAGGGTAACGTGGCGTTTCTTTGAAGGCTCGAATATCTGTCTGTCACTTCTTTTTAGTTCTAGAATGGGGAACAGCCTCACCGCTTCTGTAGGATTGTCTAATGATGCTGCTGTGAATCAAATACAGGTAGCATTATTTATGTTGCTTTTACTGATTTTTAGCATTTATAAAAGCCAGTTACTTCAAACCCTTTCTTATTTATACAAAGAAATAGTGTAAATAGTTCTGCCTGTTGAACCTGTTCCATGTTTATTATGGTTATCAGGTTGTGCTGGCAGTTTTGTTTATCCACAGCCCTGGATCCTGATCTTCCTAGGCTGTAATAAAAAACCCATTCTATGGTTTTTTCCAGACCTCTACTCAAATTCAGTGTTGCTGTTGACACTGGGGAGGGAACTTTGTAAAATTACTGATATCAAGTAAAGTCAAATATTTTAAAGAATTTTTAAAAAATAAATTTAGTGATAGTAAATGATAGCCTGAAATCCCTTTGAATTTAAAGTGATAAGGGTGTATCTTCTGCCCACTGCTTTTGGTTGCTCTGCTTGCCACTGGCATATCCCAAGTGCCTTACAGAGAGAGAAAACTGTCCTAAACAATTTAGGGGGATGCAGGGAGTTGGGCAGACTGCAGAGCAGAGTTGTACCACACACTCCACCATCCTTGAGCTCAGTTTGGAGCCAGGTGCAGGTCAAACCTGCCTTCAGAGGTGCCAGCAGAGATTTTCCTGTGTTTGCTACTCTAGCAGCAGGTTTTTAACTTGTGTCTTACTTTCATGACTGTTCAGTAGTGCCCAAAGTGCTTGGGCTTGAAGCTCGCTGACTTCTCTCTTTTGAGCACGCAGGACATTGTTTCACACAACTGTGTGGTGATTTTCTCTAAAACAACGTGCCCATACTGCAGAATGGCAAAAGAGCTGTTTGAGGGTTTGAATGTGAATTACACAGCTGTGGAACTGGACGCAAATACAAACGGAAGGCAGTTGCAGGATGTTCTGGAACAGATGACTGGTGGCAGAACAGTGAGTATATTCTCTTACACAGAACAAGTAACAGCTTGGGCTACACACATCACTCTGGGGTTATACCATGGCAAGTCCCTAGTTGTTTTGTGGCAGTTAAATTTGGGATACAAGCTCCTGAATACTGCAGGAAGGTTCTGTCTCTTCTTCTAGAACCCCTCTGGCTATCCCTCAGAGTCAATCTTTTGCCATACTGCCACTGAAATGACTGGAGTATCAATGCCATTTTTAATTTGTATATTAAAACCATTGTGTTTATCACTTGTATTTTATTTTATGTAGTCTCACTTGATGCAATTACTGGAATTTATTACAATCACCCACACAGTGACTTCATCCCACTTTCAAGGGGCACGTGAAGTTTCCCATCTCTGTAAATACTCTGGAGAAGTATGGGTTGTACACTACTATTATACACACAATAATTGTGTGTACTGGAGTCCACATGGGCTTGCTTGAATATTTGCCTTTTTTCTAAGAAGTGACTAATACAAATTTTGTTTTCTTGATAGGTCCCAAGAGTGTTTATCAATGGGACTTGTGTTGGAGGTGCCACAGATACTCAAAAGCTTCACAAGGAAGGCAAACTGCTTCCTTTAATTAATCAGTGTCAAATGAAAGCAAATTACTGAGCAACCATCTCTAGCTTAGCTTCGTCTTCCTTTGCATGAACAGAATGTCAGATGAATTGAGAAGATCACAGACACATGGCACAAGCTGCACTCAACAACCTCCAACCATGGCTTTCTGAATTACAAATCACTCTGACAGACTTTATGGACTTGGTGAATTACTTGGCGTCCTTGCCTCAGCTTTCCCACAACCCAGATGGTCATTAGCAAACGTTATGTAACTCTTGGGGTTCTTAGTGAGACAGTGATGTCATTACAGGGTGAGTACATCCTGCTCCAAGGAAGTCCAGGCTCTGCAAAAACAATCCTGTGGGTTTTGCTGCACATTAGTTTGCTTTCTAGCTTTGTCTCAATAAATTGTCGGTTTAATTTAACGGTTTCTTTAAATATAATTGTCAGTCAAACTGAAGTGAAAAGCAAACCCAGTCTGTAGTGATATTGGTGTGTGCATGCCTGCCTCTCTTGTATTCCAGTGCCTGATCACCCAGCTCCCAGTGTGTGTCCAATGGAACAGAAAAGGGAATAAAGATTCTGGCAGCTTTAGAGAGTGACAGCTTTCATCATTACTCTGCACTGTGAGGTGTCAGTCTGTACTGCCATCCAGGCATGTCCTCCCAGGGGGGCCAGGCAGCCCAGGCACTCAGCTGCAGCTGCACACCAGGGTACAACCAATGCAACAACAGCATGAAACGTAAGACCAAGTGAAGCAGGTCTAAAATGCATAGAGTTTATTTAGTACTTAAGTTCTACAGTCAGAATGCAGTTTACTAGCCATTTTAACTCTCAGTTACATGTCTAAGAGAAATTATTAAAATTCCATAGTTTCAGTACAATGTACATCCAAAGCCAGACCAGGCAATGCCAAGACTCTTGGTTATTTCAAAGAAGTTCATATGCAAGTAGAAAATTACATCCCATTCTTCAGTCAAAGGGACCATTACACAACTAAAGGTGCACATATTAGAATAAAATCGTTAGTCAATTAATTTTTTACTCACTTTTTGTGAATTAAGACTCCTGTTATTTCCATTGCTTTCAGCATTGCATGTACCTAAACTACTTTTTCCCCTCAAGGGAAAAAAACATCAATCTTTAATTCCAGCTAACTAGGATGGCAAGAGTATCATTTAAACTTGACAGCTTCATTTTTGTGATGCAAGTTTGAACTAAGTTTAAACTGCATCATTTGTAGAAAGTCTTCAGTATACAGTTGTGCATCTTTAATATGTAATCAGCTAGTTCAACACACTGACCTTGTTTCATTTTAATTATTGCAGTTTACTGTATGGTGCTAGGACACAGTAATCAAGGTAAACACACAGATGTGCATCTCTCTGAATTTACACTTAATAAAGCAATTTATTTTGCACATGCAGTCATATAAGAATACCAAGTATTCTTTTTCTCTGTGCAGAATTCTTCAGCCAGTGATGTTTTTACCAGAAGCTTAACTATAACTTTGTCCCCAAAGCTGATAAACCCATCACATAAAAATAGTAACAATAGTATGAAAAGGAATTTTTCAAATACCTTTTCATTTTGTTCCCTGTTTAGAGGCTTGCTTTTTTAACCAGTAGTCTAAAATACCCCTTTGAGTTCCAAGTTGTGGAAATCCCAGGGCATTGTCACTTCAGACAAATTCTCCTGCAGCTGTTGGTACAAGCTGTGTGCCTGCAGATGCAAGTGAGTGCCCATCATTAAATAGGATCTAGCTTAAGGCACCCAAAGGGTTAGTTATATTTCTTTTAAATCATATTAAGGCTTCCCATCCACACAGTTTTTTCATTGTGTACAATTTCACAGAAAGTAGCAGCAAGACAGTGCCTTTATTACTGGATGGCACAAAGCCATGTTATGCTTAAGTTAATTAAACATGATATGGCAGTTAAAGTATGGTTTTAATCTAGGGGGGAAAAAAAGAAACAAAAAATATCCAACCAAAGTTAACAACCTCAAGAATAGTACTTTAAAATTTCCATTTCCCCCCCCCCCCAGCACTGTCTCCAGGACAAAGCTGTTTATCTTAAAATATGCCTTGTCCTGGGATCTAAATATTAAAATTTATCCATAAGAAGATCTGGATACCTGCTCATCCATCTTAAATCCCATGCTTCTAAGAAGCAGAAGCTGGAAACAAACACTGAGTTTTTTAACGAAGCACACAGAGCTGTGAATGTGCCCATGTGTTGCTTTTTAAATGCAGAATTATTTTTAAAGAGTACAACTACACTTTTACAGGAGAATGAAAAGACATTTTATTTGTAACTAGTTGTGCTTAACTCTTAAGCGGTTAACATTAGGAACACAGCTATTTCTATTCATTATTTGTTAATGAAGCGTGAAAGTTCTCAACATACCCCATATATATGCAAATATATATATTTCAACTTAAATTCAGAATGCAGAAATACCTAAGGAAACCACGCTTTGCAGTATCAAAATCATAAATCCAGATATGTAAGCACACATATCTAAAGACACCATACCTTCTGCTGAAATTAGCTAATCTTTTATGATTTCCCTCAGAGCAGCATATCCATAAAACACTGTCCTGGTCAGTGTTTTACCTTTTCCCCACAACTCCCTGTTACTCCCCTGTGTCATGGCAGGATGAAATCTCTACCATTCCAGCAAGAAAGTCATTAGAATAGCTGCTTACAGCATATCTGTGCACTGCAAACCACTGCAGACAGCAAAATAAACCTAGAAACTGGTGGAATTTCATAGAACTAAAGGAAAGGATTAAATGCACAAGACAGACAAATGGTTCTTCTCTTAAGTTTACTTCTACAGCCTATTATTCAAAGACTCTCTAGTCAATACTGCAAAGAAGCTGCTTGTTTATCCAGAATATTAATTTAAATGTTTTCCTAATTCTGCATGACAGCAGCTTGATACTATTTAAAAGAACGAAAAGTTTCAAATCACTGAACTAATTCTAGAAAAAAGTTTTACATTTGGAAAGCCAATTGTAAGAGGTTAATTTTTTCAAATAAACCTATTCACAGGCAGATGCTGGATTTTTGTAATAAATAAAGTATACTTTTGTCACTGATTTTTACACAGAGTTTTACCAAAAATCTGACAGATACAGAAAATTAGATGTTTTATAAGAGATGTATATAACTAAAGAACAGAAAAAAATATTAATTACTAAAAACCTTAAATACTATGCCATCAGTTCTCGTGCAGGGAACTAAGTGAGCACACTCAGTGACAGCAAGAAGGCAGAAGAACAGAGGCAAAAAATGTAAAAAAAATGAATGGATGACAGCTTGTGAAAGAAGATTCAAGTATAGGCCTGAGGTGACAAGATGGAGAAAAAAAACCCCAACATTAACAGAGAAAAGGGTACAGCAAAAGAAGAAAGAACAAATTGAACCAAAACTAAAGCTTCTGTTATGACCCCTGTGAGCTCAGGACAGGGTTAAGCAGAATTTGCAATGCAGACAAATATTTTTATAGTGTTTTTACAGACAGAGCCATTATTAAAATACATTTCCCAAACTGCTGGTGTGTTTTTAAACCAAGAATGCGTACTTTGAATAGCCTTGTAAAGCCATACCTGTTTATGGGCACCAGTTAACAACAGCAATGTAAAAGACCAACATAAACCCCTTAAGACTTATGTTCAACTAACAGGTTTAGCAGTGGTTTTAAGCAGCAAGGTATTTTAGTGTTATTAGCAGTTATTAGCCTTCACACAGTGGGCATTTAGACTGGCTCTGCTGACCTCAGAACTACACCTACCTTTAGACTTCTCTCTTTTGAAACACACAGGACTGCAATCTAATTCTACAAGCACCTCAAACTCTCCTACTCCCTGCTCCAGGTCTAAAATTCCTGACATGAAATTCTATTTCTTGGCAAAATTATTATTATCATTATTGAATTTATTACACAATGTTGATGTGCTCACTGCATTATTTTTAAAAACTTGTGAGCCTCTTGCCCTCTCCACAACGTTGTGTCCCTTCCATGAAGAAACCTGACCTTGGATCTTCATTCCTTACAGAAGAATGTTTCATCTCTGCTGTGCTTTCAGCCACAACGTGCTTTTCTTCTTTCCTAAAGAGCCTGAACGTTGCAGTCTTGTACACAATGGTCTAATGCTCCAGAATTGCCAAGGGGGTCACAGAGAGATGGCAAACTGAAACCATGTTAGCTATCAAAAAACCTGCATTTGCCTGGTCTGCAGTTGCACTCTGCATTTAGACCTTTTTGCATTCAGTATTTTGAATAAATTAACTAGTCTTAAACTTGTCCCTGCTCAATGTTTACTGATAAACTGCAGTGCACAATTAATTATAGCCCCATTTCTGCTTCTCCAGTCAATGTTCCTCCAATGCAAAGACCACTATTAATTTCAGTCTCCTTTTGGTGAAAGGGTAAGGTTGTGTTTGTTGTACACTGAACTAAAGCTTAAGCTTAGTAATTTTGTCTTAGCTCACTTTTTTATTCTTTCTGAAGCATTACAGTTATTATTGCCTCTTTACATGTCTAGATGTTGCTTTGGAAATTACCAGTTTCATAACCAAAGACTAGAAACAGGACAAATGCATCTTATGGCAAATGAGTCGTGCAGTCCCCTAAAATTCAGTGTATGGGCAGATAAAAAAGATCCAGTCTATGGACAAGGAATATGCAGCATCATTCTTCTACACCCCTTACTAGAAAAGAATGGCAAAACCAGAAACTCCCAGAAACAAAGGTTCACACACTATACAAAAATTTCAGCTGTCAGCATTTACTTTCATTTCCCCTCCCTGTGCAAGTCTTGCAGGAGGATCAGATGGCAGCAGGGTCTCATTGGTGCTGGTCTTACATCACACAAACCCCTGACAAGGTTTTTAGTCCAGAGATACTATAAATGTTTAGGAGCATATTCTGTACCCCAGCAGGGATGACTAACCTCTAGCATTGGTCACAGCTATCCAGTGTCAACAGATACAGGGATCTACAATTTCTATCAGTCCTACTGAAAAGTTCATCTGTACTTCCACACTCTAGTTCAAGGAATTGCATTTTAAACTGGACTGCTTCCAAAGATGCAACACCACTATAACCATACATTTAAACTGTTAGTAACTACTCTAATTTTTATTTTCAATAAATTTACTTGAAAGTTACTTGAAACACCTGTTTTTTCATTTTATATTTAGTCCAAAATATTTGCTATTACTCCACAAATACTACTCCAAATAAGAAAAAGTACTTGCAAAAGATACTTATCTATCAGTTATTTTTGACATCTCTATCTTAGAAGGACACACCTAATCAGATGTTTGACTATTGTGTCATTTAAAATGCGTTACTACCAAACCCAACCCCAAAACATCAGTGCATTTACTTGAAATAATTATTAACAAGTATTGAGCAAATGAGTTTACTCCCCATATTCACGGTGTCTTGTTTAGACACTAAAAACAATACGGAATTTTTTATGAAAAATGGCTGATTTTCTTTTTGCAAACCCAAAAGTGCCGTGTGTTAGCTTCTGTAGGAACACTTGGTTTGTTCTAGAACTCACCTGAGGAGCTGGTGGCAGTCCTGTGTCTCCAAGCATTCTGTCAGAGCAGTGGTAACTCAGGAGTGACTTACATTCATATTGGCTGAAAGGCAACACTCTACCCAGCAGTTCCTAAACCTGCTTTATGTCAGGAAAGGCTTCCCTCACTGGACTGATTATGCATTAAGGGAGAGTGTAAGTAAGTTAGCAGAACATCTTCAGTAACATGTAACATCCTATTTTAGCACCAAAAGAGATATCCCAGCTACAGAATGTAAGCTTTGAATTTATAATCACTAAGAATGAGGCATAATGAAAAGTGCTACAAGTACCAAAAGTATAGTAGGAACTTCAATTTTACATTTAAAAGCTCGGGTTTTAGGCAGAAAAATATGGTCTTATGTGTAATTTACCACTATGGGTAAACATGGTATTTTTTATAAATCATAACTATTTTCAAATGAACATCAAATTCACTGTTTAAAACAGTCTGCATTAGCATAAAAGAGGCTGAAATACATATGTTTTAGAGGAAGTCATAAAAGCATCACTAAAAAACCTTTCAAATCTTGTAAGACTGATCTACTAAAGAGATCTTTTAACTTCCCCCCTATACACACATAGAAAACACAGAATTAAATACAAATACACACAAACTGCTATCAATTTCTGTTGCAAAAGGGTAGAATACTCACTGGCTTTCTCTTTGTCACACTCCTACTATCAGACAAAAAAATAAAAAACTAAAAATAAAGAATCCAGTTTCACTCACTTCCTAAACAAGATTTTGTGAACATGAAGGAGGACAACTGTACAGTTCATAAAAGTTTTTAAGAATTGGTCACTATAAACTGGAGGTAGTTTTGAAATATGTTAGCTTGAATTAATTTATTAAATCAGAAGTAATACTAACCTACAAAAAGATTTTTAAAAATGAAATACTCTCCTGTTAGGAAGATTGTTTCCGAGTCATTGAATACATTCTTTTGAAAAATAAAAAAAAAATAATAAAA